>NC_086242.1:15412500-15757500 GCF_036321145.2 Pelmatolapia mariae
AAAGTCCTCTATTAACATTAAAGTGGCGACTGTGGAGGCCATTCGAGTACAGTGAACCATTTTTCATGGTCAAACAAACCAGTTTGAAATGCTTTGGGCTTTGTGAATTGGCATATTATTATGCTAGAAGCAACTATTAAAAGATGGGTACACTGTAGTCATAAAGGCCCAGTTTCCTGTTCTTAGTTGACAGGACTGGCATCTTTTCTGCATATTTTAGTTATAGCAATTGGTTATTTACTCTTGCTTTCCTATCAGTCTCTGAAATATGCGCACTAGCCCTTCAACCAAATTCAAAGTCACTTAAATCGCCTTTCTGACTCTCTGCCTGCATTCTGACTCTCAGTTTGAACTTCATCAACTCATCTCGACTATGTCTACATGTGCAAATACATTGAGTTCCTTAAATTGGGTTGGCTACTTAAATATTTACATTAACAAGGAGGTCATCAGGCAAACTGAATTAAGTGGCCTGTGAGTGTTTTCTATGGTTTACAGTGAAATGTCTCAATAATTAGTCAGTGGATTACAATGAAATCTTGTCCTTACTTTGAATTAATTGCAAAATCCCCACTCCACCTTACACTAGAGCACTGTTAGATCAAAGTTTTGTTTTTAAATATGTCACTGAAGTTAGTCCAATCTCAACAAAACTAAAAGACAGACCCATTAACTACTTTGCATTTAGTACTAATGAGCAAATGCTGTCAAGTATTAAGTAACTATCAGTAAGTTAAATGTATGTTTTTCACAAAGAGTCCTTCAGTGTAAACCAGCTGTTTGTCTTACCATCACATACTACCCGTGTAGGCATTCCTGAAACAACATGAAACTGTTTCTAATGAAAAGGACCAACAAATGCAAACACACTTCACTTGCAACAAATAAAATCTTATCTGGGAGCAGTTCTGTCCTTTGTGCTCACTTGCTGCTGATATTTGCATGTAATTGAGGTTTGGATAAAGATAGACACAAAAGTAGAAAGTAGTAAAAGTGCCGTTCTCATGGTGCCTGCTTCTATCACCTTTAAGAAATACACCAGTCCCAATTCTACCTGCTGTTAGGAAGCATCTAAAAGCATATAGCCAAACTCTCTTTGTCTTGCTGATATCTGTCAGCTCTTTGCAAACACACACCCTTCATCTCTGCTTTTTCTAACTAATCGGGACTTCTTAAAATAATGCTTTTATTACAGTGGATGAATGAAGTCATACAGGCGGATGATTGATTGATTGATTGATTATACTTTATTCATCCCGAGGGAAATTGGGTTAAGGCTGCCAGCCGTGCCAGCGCCGTCTTACCCATCCGACCATACATACATTACACAAACAACACATGGGGAAGACAGGTCAGAGGGGTATAACATGGAAAAGCACAACATGAGGAAAGATAAGGAGAAAAAAATAACTCCCCCCAGACTGAGCTACAACAGGGAGATCAGTTTGAGAACAGAAAAAAACACCTCTGCACAAAGCACATGAAAAAAACTCTTAATACACCAAAGAAACACATGACAAGCAACAGGGGTGGGTGAAGGGTGAGAGACAGCCAGTGTAGACAGTACATCCGGGCTCCATGATCCACCGTCAGCATCGGAAGGGAATAAGCGTCGAAGGCGTTTGGAGGGGGAGGGGGGATGAGTGTATATCTGCATGTGTATATATGTCTGTGTGCGTGTGTGTGTATGTGTCCAGAGTTCAGCTGAGACAGTGTCCTTCGCCCTGCTAGGCTAAGTAAACAGTCTTCCAGCCAACCCAGGTGGCCTTGCATAGAATGGGAAGAAGTCTCAACACAGTCGTTATCTGGGTGTTGTTGTTCGGCTCCAGCCTTGAGCCCACAGCTGGCGCCGAAGGGGTCTCCGCATAAAATGATGGTGATTTTTACTTTAGTGCGAACAACTCATAAGAATTTCAAAGCTGTTCTAACAGTCCAACACTGGTCTCTCAATCTCCCGTTGGAGAGCCGTGAGCTTTCTATGATGTTATCCACACTTACGTTCCGTGATGTTGTCATTCTTGTGGTCAAAGAACAGGTTCTGAGAACTCACGACCGCAGTGCACTTCCCAAGATGTGATCAATTTGTGCCCAGAGGTGTTATTCCGAGCGAGCCCCTCCAGATGTAATCAGTTTGCACTCAGAGGTCTTGTTCTGAGTATTCACGGCAGCCGTGCGGTTCTCCAAGATCTCATCCGTGCTGCGCTCAATGACCCATTTCGAGAAACTCACGCCTCGTTCCATCGTTTCAATCCCAGCGGGCAGCCTTGTGGGGGTTTGAACAGCCGGTTCCGCTTCCTTAATTCTTCGATAAGCCAGGGCCAAGCCAGCTCCGATCAGCAAGAACCCTGTTATCATGGTTCCGAATAGGTAGATATCTTCAGCACTCAGGCTCACCCGAGCCCAGACTTCTCGTTGAAGGGGTGTCAATTGCATTCAGAGACCAGTTGATCAAATCCATAATTCCTCTTTTAGGTTTTAGAGAACAGACTGTGAGAGAGTGTTCCAGGGAAAAGTAATACAAAAAACACGAGACTAGACAAGGACACAAGAGGCTAAGCAGGGAAGCTAAGGGAGAGGAGGAGGAAAAAAAAGTGCGACCGCCTTCGCCAAGAGCATGACCTGCGTTCTTAACATCGTTTACTGTTTAGTACCTGTTATTTGTTTGTGCTTTCAGTGTGGGGCTTTGAAAGGCCACTTAAACCCTAAGTGATACATAGATTGAGGCCCAGACAGTTTAATCAATATGCCCGGGATTAGTGTTAAGACGTTATCATCTGAAGAACTCCCTTAATTAACGCTACTGCTTTGCTTGCTGGAACTGTTCAGGGCATCTTTGGCATAAAATGAGAGAAAAAGATTGCCATGTGTTGCTTTCCTTTGAGTCATATTGGTTTATATAAATGAATCGAATCATGTTTTTCTAAATCCCACAAATCCATATCCATCCATCCACAGATTATCTGCATCCAGATTATTTGGGAATCTCTCCAAAACATTGACTTATCCCCACATATTGTTTGCATTAATTCTTGTGTGCTGGTACGTCTGCATTTTTCTGCCATTACAAAGCAGAGGTAATCATGCTGCACATTTTTTCAATGTAGGCATTGTTCTTGTGCTAAACAATGAACTGTAATTATGCTGCTTATAAGTGGACCTTTCATTTTTGCGGTATGTGTCACTGCAATATGTAGTCACTTATAGGAAGGTGACGATCCAGGTTTATTTTCTGGGTCCTCATGCCCCAAACATCCCTCCAGCCAGGCTTCCACAGGACAGCATAGTCTGAGCCCCTCCTGATGAATGAGCTCCTCACCCAATCTCCAGAGTACAGACTCCACTAGGTGGAAACTCATTTGCACTGCTTGTCACCAGCATCTCATGGTTTCGGTCACTATCCACAGCTCATGGTCAGAGGTGAGAAAAGAAGCAGTAAATTGACAGCTTCACCTTCAGTCTCAGCTCTGCCTTCACTACAGACTGTACCGATCTGCCTGTCAATCTCCTGCGACATGTTTTCCCTACTTTAAAGAATATGGCTCATACTGCAGTTCAGGAAAATAAATCCACAGTACCAGTGTGAATTGTTCAATTTTTTTTTTTTACCATTATAGAGATTATAGCATGAAGGTAATGCAGTATTTTAGTACAACCATTAGAAATGAAATTTTCCACTTTCCTTATCTAGTCTGAGTAATCCTGTCTAAGTTTGAAATGCATGGAGAGAAGATTATATTGTGCTGGGAGGATATGGCTATGATTTCATTTTATATGGCAGGCAGCTGCTGTGTCCAAGGACAAGCCTGCTTAGTTAAAGAGAAGGGACCCATTAAAGCAAACAATGATGAACATATGTGAGCAGGAGGCAAAAATTAAGTTAGCTTTTGAAACAAAGGCATCCAGACTTAAGCAAGACTATCATTTCCCAGTCATTAAATTTTAGTACAGATTGTTGTTGTTTGGCTTGCCAATGTTAGCATGATCATTAATCAAATGTCCTCAGTCTAGCAGCCCCTCCACCTACATGTCATTTTGTCTGCTATACAATTCAACTAAAATAAGGCCTGTCACTCTCCATTTTCTTGATTACCTCTGCAGTGTGACCTCTTACAGATTTACACTTAACCTGGGATGACATCAGGTCCAAATCAATAATCAAACACAGTACACATCTAAAACAAAAAGAGCAGTTTTGCTTAACCAGTGCCCATGTTTTAAGTAAATGAGCAGAAGGACAGCAGCGAGAAGCCAAGATGTTTAATTAGTTCGACCCTGTAAGTGCCACGGGACCATCTCCACCCCGAGCAGATGAATAGTCCTAATTGGCTGAGTGAAAGATCAGGAATACTCAAAGGTAATTCCATTCAAGGCTTTGATTGATTAGGTCAGAATTAACCTGTACACCCAGTTTCCCAGGGGAGTGTGTGGCGGAGATCTTTGTCTCAATTGCAGATTGGTTTAGACATCCATCTGGTACACGTGAAGCCATCCCCATAAAGAGACCAGTTACTTTCTTGAATTACCACGCTTAAGATTTCATGCATGTCAGCAAAATCTCATAGCCAGTAATAAAAGTTTGTTTTATTTTTTTTGACAAAGGTGGCGGGTGATAGAGAAGAAAAGAGATGTAAAAACCCATCTTTTTGGGTGTGTTTCAGTTTGAAAAGCGCTATGCTGAGATAGTTACCAAACCTCTCTTGCTTTAACTCTTTACCATTTGAACGCCTGCTGGGAATAACCCTTGAAGCTCTTTTCTGAACTGTGTAGTTTCTGTTATATTTCAGGGCTGATGTAGGACAAAATGACTGGGTCATCAGAAGTCAGTCAGGGTGGTCTCTGCCTATTCAACAACCCTTGGAAAAACCCAGAAACTATTCTAAAGGTTGTCAAACTGCACCTATATTGATATATACTGAGGTGTCAATTGTCGTCTTTATGGGGGAAATGGTTAAATTGTTAGTTGTTTACCCTTTGAGGTATTATCACAAAGATCACAGTTCCTTGGGGCCTAATTTTGAGGAAACATGATGTTTATAAGTGGCAAAATCCAGGAGAAAAACTGTCGTGCCTAAAAATTGTTGTACTTATTGGCTTTAACCATATTAGTGTGGGCTGCATTTTAAAAACAGCATCTGTAAAAGCTGTAGTTTGAAAAGTAAGTGACCATAATTTCAATAATATTTGCTCTCAAGGAAGATAATTACCCATAAACATAACTGTGGCAGAAGCTATAGTCTCCAGCAGCCTCACAGCTTATACTAACATTTGCCAAGCACACAAAAACCAACAGAGCCAATCTGAGATATGCACTTTTGACATGCATGTTAGTGGCAGCGGTCTGTAGCTGCAGACAGCAGGACAGGAAGCTTATATTATGTGCAAATTTGAGCCCGACACCAACAGTAATACTAGGGAGTGGAAGGAAAATATGATTTTTTTTTTTTGTTTTTGCTTGTTTAACTACAGATTTAACTTTGAGTAATCTTTTAGGCTTGAAGTTTGTTGCTGTGTGTTTAGTCAAAGAGGATGACAAGGATTTCCATCTCTAATTTTGCTGACCCAAGTGCTTTGAGTTGGGATTTAACTATGGTAGTCTATTATCTCTAGGACTGAAAAAAGAAACCATTATGGAAGCGCTAAAAATGGCATTTCCTCGAGTGGCCACTTGAGGTTGACTGCAAAAACAAAACGTACATGTTTATGTTCAGAAAGAGATTTTCAATGAAACATGGTTCCGTACAGGCCTCCACAATCCCAGCACTTTGCACAAGGCAGATTATCTATCCTTTGGTTGAGTGCTGGTTGACAAGTGGGCCAGAACAGGGAATGGAGGCAGTTGCAGCAGCGGGCACTTTTCATTGTTTTCACTCAGTTTTACTGCAGCTGTTTGTATGTTATAAATTCACTCCTCTCTGCTGTGGTTGGTCCATCAGCTCACAGGCCAGTTGTGCCACATATTTCTGACACTGCCTCCATCTGAAAACAAACATTCTCTGCAGGTAAGTCGGCCAGTCTGTGACTGCCCGTGAGCTGCCTGTGTGCTACCCCTGCTCAAGCATGAAACAGGCATAAGTTACCCTCTGCTGGCTCGCTGTTAAAATGTCCACCTTAATTACACTAAAAAACAGGTTTTTAGTGCTGTTAGCCAAAATTAAACATGGTTTTTCTTGCTACCTTTAATTTCCCAATTTATAAGAAATGTGAAAACTGACCAAACAAGCATGCTAGTGCTAACCAATAACTTAGTAGCCCACTCAATTGTCCACGTTCGTTCACTTTTGGCACCCACAGATGCTAATATGCAACTTTAAAATGCAGAGTCCACAGACTAACTGATAATGTCATCGTGGCTACATCCATCCTTTAAGTACAGTCTATAGATTTTGAGCAACATAAGTAAATCATATTAGACTGAAATTGAAAATAAGTGGACAAAAAGGCCACACTAACTAGAAATAAAGCTGGAAAACTGAAACATACGAAAGGAGAAGGGAAGATTTAGTGTGCCAGAGTATTAAAGTTTAAATGCTGCCTTAATACAAAAAGTTAATCATGTGCACACATAAATGTGGAAGCAGAGCAGTCGTCCTTGATGATGACAGCGATGATGATGATGATGACAACCCAGCTATGGGTGGGTCACAAGCCAGTGTACTCCTTGTGCTGGTCCCAAGCGTGGAAAAATAGGGAGTGTTGCGTCACAAAGGGCACCAGGGGTAAAATGTTTGCCAAATGAAATCAATAATCAAGATGTTGAAGATGGAACTGCCAGGCAGGAGAAAAACAGGAACACCACAGAAGAGGTTGGAGTGGAGGAGGACATGCAGAGGGTTGGTGTGACAGACGAGAATGCGATGATATAGAGGCAGATGATCCACGGTAGTGATCCTTTAAACAGCGGCCAAAGGAAGATGATTCTGCAATTTATTTCTGTGAATGTTTTTTTGTATATCCCTACATTTTCCTGTATTTTCCCAATGTTTAGTGGATGGGTTTGCATTACTTCTATAATGGTTACAGTATTAATCTTACAATTTAAATGTTCTCATTAGTGTACACAGAGGGAACAAGATAACAGTATATAACACTGTGCACTCTTCTTGTAAATTTGCCAAGTCGCAGGAGATAAAACAGTGAAGACGTATTGACAGAGCACACGACAGTAACCAACAATACAGCATCCGCAGCATTATTGACTTAGTATAAAGTGTATATTTAATTAACTCAAATGGATTGCAGTGTTATTTACAGACACACTGTCCTCAAACCTAGAACTGCATAATTATTATAGTAGCAGGAGTTATATTGGCAGATTATCTCATGTAGTTCTTCATATAAGAGGCATTGCTCCTGGCATACTAAGAAGTCATGGACTATATCTTTATAATATTTTAAATCACTGACAAATAATCTAAATGAAATCATTGATTATGAGGTCAATAATGAAAACAAACCATAACATGCGCATTAGCTGTGTAGTCCGCTACCACAGTTTAATCCTTATGCTTTTAAATTTTTTATTATAAAATACAGATGAAAAGCTTATGTTTGTAGTTCATATATACTGGAGTCAGCACACTCCTTTATGCTTTCCTGGCACAGATACCAGACAAGGATTTCCTGAGTGAAAACTGCTAAATTTGTTGCGGGGGCAGACGACTGGAGTTATTTGCTTGCATACTGAAACAAGTAACACATTCTTTGTGCATAAAACATCAATCATAGCTTTTCTGAAAGAGAAGATCCCTCATGTCCAAGTTAAAAGTTCAGAATATCTGATTTTACAAAAGAATTTGAATGAAGTCAGATTATGGGGAGAAGGAGAACGCAATGAGAATACCGTCCCACGTGTCAGAGCGAATGTCTGTGCAGTGAGTGGAGCTGTGTTGCCCAAACTCAAAGCATCTGTTGAGCCACTTTGCGACTAAACACACATCTGTTTCTTTAAATTAAATTGCTGTAAAAATTCAACTGAGGTCAGTGAATCATTGTTTTATATCTTTTTTTTTAAATCATTTGTTCCTCCTAAAGATGTTTCCTTTCTGAAGAGGAAAACGACGCCTCTTCTAAAAGTTTGCATGGTGTGGGGGTTCAAAGCAATGGCCTTTCTTCTGAGGTCAACTTGAGGACAAAAACATTTACCAGCACAGTTTATTATGCCACGAGAGTGTACACAGATGATATACAAATCAGATGTGAAGAGAAATGAGAGTGTAAGCAAATTGTTAACTTTGGTATATGGCTCCCACGGGGGCTGTACACCTCTTCATAGTCAGTTTGACACCAAACACATAATGGGGCAGGCAGGCGGCCGCTGATGAGCTGTCCAGGGCGCACACACACACACACACACACACACACACACACACACACACACACACACACACACACACACACACACACACTCTGACAAAAAGCGTTTGTTCTGTAAGAAACAAACTCTTCTATTCTGTTCTCTGACACTGTGCTGCCTCAAAGTGTTTATGCTGAAGCAGAAAGTCCAGGAAAAGCAAACTAGGATGGGTGGCATTAAAACAATCAGAGCAAATGACTGATCAACTCAATTAATCATTAATTCTCCTTTAAACAGGAAAATGTGAGTCAAACTTTATTGAACTGAATTAATTTATAGTCAGGTTTCCTGGACACCTGCTGTGGCCATATTATTTACCACTGTGCGCTGAGTTCAACGGAAGGGAGGCTGAGTATAAACAAAAATAAATTTTGGAAAATCTGAAAGAAAATACATTTAACTGTGTTTACGTGACAGATTGCACCCGTGAGTCCACCGTTTAAGCCTTGCCTGGCTACTACAGGCAGGCTCCAGGCTCCGGGGCCGTGCCACGTGTCTAACTTTGTGCTACAGTTAGTTCAAAAAAATCAAAAGTTTTAAAACTTGCAGATCTTATCAATTAAGAGGAATTTGAGGGCAGGCCTAAAGTTCTGCACGTTAGAGTGCTATAAAACTTTTAATGACACTCTGTGTTGAAAGCATGCCTGCTCATGCGGCTGTAGAGCACAAATGCACAGGATTTCATTACAACGAATCAGAAGAAAGTGATGTAAATTAGAGGACTTTTGCTGGGTGGCTGGGGTCAAAGAGCGCTTTAAGCCCCACTTATTTTAGGTCTCACCCTCTGTTTCCTTTGCAATCACATTTCATTAGTGGGGTCATATTTTTGAGAATCCATAGAATATAATCAGCAAGTTCGCAATGAAGGGCAGTTGTAATATGTTTCACCTGAAACACATTACATCAAAAATATGTTCTTATATTATTATTATTTTCCTGTTAAAAGAGCCTCTTAATCCTATGATGTTGAAACAAGGAGCTGTGTGGAGGACATGAAATGGAAAAAGCCATTTGTCATGACCAACATTTCCAGCCGGGGTGACGATTTAAAATGTGAATTTACTGCTGTCTTGGAGCTCGGCCAAGTGGTTTTGACCGCTAGAAGAAAAGTGAGGACTATTTCACATTTGTGGTGAATTCTACTAGCTACTGTGTTGGGCTTTAGCAGGTTTTTCTGGGTTCTTTGGTGGAGTGAAACTGACTCTGAACACAGCTTGACATATTATCCCATTACACGTGTAGCCTATCATATATGATGTAACACTGGTGTTAATCTGAAATACTTCTGTTGGATGAAAGTGCTGAAAGTGCTTTTGGTTTAAAATCCAAAGGCTAGTCACCAGCTTTGTTGGTGCAGTGCTTTTTTAAAAATTGCAAACAGCTTTATACAGATAAGAGTAAGGAGACTGGCCTCCTTTATAGTTCATCATACTTACATCGTTAAATTTAACTGTTAATGCGAAAATCCGCCAATTCACAAATATTTTAGGAGAGTCTAAGACCTCATCCACATACAGCAGCAGTCTTAGTCTCTCATGAGCCATCGGAACAGTCCCTTTGAGACTGCTCCACCTGTGACGGGGCTGCACCATGCCGAATCAAATTAGTGACTTGGGGAGCCATGTTGAAACACAGCATACCACAACTCCCGTGTGAATCTCAGACCTCTTCATTACAGCGGCTGATAAGCGAGCATTAGCCTCTATCTCTAGGCCCGCCAACTTTCTCCCATTTCCTTATCAAAAATTCCGCAATGCCCAAGAAAATATTTGGTGGGAAAGCTGAAATGTATCCCACAACTAAAAAGGCTTTGCAAGCTCTTAGTGGCAGATCCTCGTGATTGGAAGGACATGATAAGATAAAACACTGTGGACCAGAATACTGAAACAGCACTTTGTTTTTAAAAGGTTTCAATTCTACATCCAAATGTATCAGGACAGCGATTATCCACGCAGCATTGTTTCTTTGTTACGCTCTCCCAGCTGTTGTGATGATTTTGTGGAAAACTGTGCTGATTACTGGAAGCCGGAGCAAGCAGGAGGTTGTTTTGAGCAGGCTGCCTGCTCTCACACATGCAGTGTAATTGGCTCTCCTAGTCAGTGAGGTATCCCGCTCTCTTAATAAAGCAGCCTACCTCTGTCTATCCATCTATCTATCCATCCATCCCTGGCGCCATCTTTCCGCTATGCTCAGCAACATTAGCCGCATGAGAATAACAGGGTTGCAAGAATGCCCCAAACCCATTTCCAGATTCGTGGTTTCAGCTGACAAGCTGCTATAATACTAAATCCTTAGAAGCTGCACTATCATAACCTTAAACTTGGACTCCAGGCAATGCAGGGTGGAGCTGATATAACTACTATTAGCCATACAAAAAGGGACGACGACACTGGCATGACAGGCGCTCATGGGCAGATGCTGATGACTTCACAGCCCACAAATCACCACCCGTCATGTAGTCTTACATCTGGATGCTCACACTGTGTTTTTTACTCCCACTTGGGATGACAATGTGTTGCACAACAAATAAAATCTGTTTGCTTGAAAAAAAAAATGTCTTCGTGAACATAACATGTCAAAGATTGTTTGAAGTGACGGACTGTTTTTCAAAGAAAAAAAAATGGTATTAATTTATGTAGATTTTGAAAATCCTGAATAGCTGTTTTATTTCTATTTTTTTTTCCCATTTCAGGTATTGAGTTGTTTAACTTGATGGAGAAAGCACGGTGGGTATACATGTGACACATTGTAAAGTCCCATCTCGCTCTGCTTGCGGACTTGAAGCATGAAAATATGCCTGACAGCTGCGGGGAAAACATATGCAGCTGATAAGCTTGAGTTAAAACAACTGGGTATTCATCTGGAGGTGATCAGAGGATAGTTCTACCAGGAAAGACACATTCCAGTTATGATGAGATTCAGCTCTAATTAAGCGAACTCCAACAAAAACACGTCCTCCAAAGAAAAATAAATCTAATTAGAAATGCCACGCTGTCGTTTTCTGTCTCCCGCACTTTGTGTCAACATAAAAAGATGTATTGTAATGCATACGAGAACTCTTTGAGAAGCCTTACAGCATGCATAACAAAACACTGACTGTAGAGTAAGAGAAAGTGAGAGTACAAGATATGCTGCTGCTTTCATTATATAGTTCAGTTCTCCCTTTTTACTCATTACTCCTCATTATATCTGCTGCACAAGTCAATAACAAAAGGAAACATCGTGACAGACACCACGAGCCAGGATCTGGGGGAACAGATTGGAAATGCTGCCACCTAGTGAGCATCTTGATGCAATAATAATTGAAAAAAAAAAATCCAAAAAGATTTTATACCATCTATCCATCCATCTAGTTATATTCTGCTTTATTTTAGGAAAGACTGTAGTTGAAATGGATTCACTGGATTTCATTATGCTATTCCTGAAAATCGGCAATAGGAAACAATTTTAAATTCCTTTAGAACACCATCTATGCTACAACCCTTTCATCAGTTTTGGCTTGAACAAACTATACTAAACAGCATCCTACGTCCTGTAGACATGAAACAGTTACTGTTAAAACATGAGAAATGATAAACCAGATATTTGTATATTAAGCTGTGATTGTATAGAAATATCCTAAATGATCCTATATGAAGACATGATACGGGTGTTATGGACACTTTAGAGACATGCAGTATCAGATGAGGAGAGCAGTTCTGTCAACAGCCACTTGGTGATGCTCTCTCAACATGCAGAGGGCTCCACTTGACATTTAGGGATAATACTCTAAATGAATAAAATATTGCAGACTCATTTTTCATGAAGCAGACTGATAAGTCAATAATCCACGTAAAAGCCTGATTTTTCTTATTAAATCTGCACCACAATCACAGAGAAAGGGGAAGGAAATGAAGCCTAGCAGACCACTTTGTGAGATCATTTTAAAACTTTATGACAATTAAGGATTAGATTGCACAAATGGAGCGTCATGTCCCCGATATTTTGTATATTGAATGTGATAACAGAGCAAAATTTAATTAGAGGCTCGGCAAATATTCCACAATCTCACAATTCCTCTCTAAGTCAGTCTGGAAAGTCACTGGCAACATGGAATCTGCTGGAAAATTATAACATCTGCATTAAGCAACTTAAACTGAGTTCAAAAAACAAGCCATGTCAAATGCAAGAGTCATTGGTCACTATTATAGTTAGAGTGGTGCCGAGGGTGAAGGCTGATCCCTCGCCTTGGAAGGAAATTCCTTGCTGCAGTCTTCCTGACTTCCTCATTAATCAGCCCCCTCTAGTCAGTGCCAATACAGCTCAGCAATGAATGCTGACACGCTGAGAAAGACACTGAAAATGCTGCGATTAACGTATACATTTTCAGAAGCTGCAACTGAAGATGCGATCTGGGTGACAGGGAATGACGAACATTTCCACGGTTACATAAAAGTATGAATTGAGCAAAATACTGTAAGGTGTAAGCAAATGTAAAACTAATCAACTCGAGGAGGGAAAACAACACAAACCAGATATCTGCTTTCTATCCCCTCCTTGATGAGTGAACTGCACAAAAGCTTAAGTACCTATTTCCCATAATGAATGGGGAAATGGGTAGCTCTGAAGCACATATCCATCAGATATTTTACAGACTGCAGAAATGCAATCAAGCGTATTGATGTACACAGACTCTTAAGTATACATCCGTGGGTTTTATTCAAAGGGCTTTTAGTGGCAAATCAAATGAGCTGAGCAATCTTTTCCAGACAGAGCAAAGCATCTTACGCCTTCTAAAGTTATCTGATGGCATCAAACATGTACACAGGCATGGCAGGGGGCTTGAGGTGACTTCCCATGGAGTTGTCAAACTAATGTAACACTTTGATTTAGTATTTTTTTTGAAAGTAGGTCAAAGATCAGTATAATCAGAAAAATCTGAAGGAAAAACTTTGAGGTAATTGCGCGTATGTGTGTACTTACGTGATGTATTTTCATTAAACTAAGTTTGAGAAGTTTATTTGAGCACACCGGGACGCACTTGATTAATGAGGCCATCCTCTGGCTTGTATGCATATGCGGGGCTCAAAAGCATTGTTGATTTAATTTGATTTCTTCACGATGTACAAATAAGTGGGCTCAGAAATAATGCATTACTGAGCGTAAAACAAACACACACTCAGGAGCTGAGATGTAACATAACTGATGCAGTAACAAAACAGAACTAGTTCATTAAGAAACGTGATGGTGATTCATTATTTAGCTCAAAAACGGATTTAATAGTAGTTAATGGTTTACCTTCATTAGTATGCTTGGCTTTTTTGGTTTAATGACCTTATATTTTGGGTATTAGACTGATGGTTTGTTACAATGTCATAGTATTATGACATTAAATGAATCATGTGTAGGTGGAATCTAGTTAGCCTAAATAGCCTATATTGTGACAATAATTGTGACTCAAACTGCTGCAGATTATAAATAAATTATTCTGTAAAACACTCTAAAATAGTTTGGGGAAATGCTAGACTCAGGGGTTGGTTCAATGCATAGTAATTTTAGGCATTGAAACATGTCTAAAATACCTGGTGTGACTGTAGGAATAGACTATACACTGATTTTCTGGCGCTACTGTTATCGCAAAGATGTGCTGAAAAATGATAACAAACCATCTTTGATGATCATTACATTTCGAGTTGATAGCTAAAAGAAAAGGGACTTCAGCCATGACCACTTCACTCAGATACATGTTTATTTTCATTTGCTGAAGGTTGAGTCTCATTTAATGCTATGGACTTCCATGATCAGAAAGAAAATCCAGGAAAGTGAGAGCAGCCGATCTCTACAAGCCCATATCATCTGACATTTCAGCTATGAGCTGATGTATTGGGACCTTGAGGTCTGCTTGAACTAAACTTGTGCTTAAATAAGTTTATAGAAAAGTAAGATACGCTGATCTGTTGAGAATTAAAATTTTATTATTTACCTCACATAGGGTAACAAAACAAAACAGAAGCACATGATATAACTTTTCAGGAGTTTGTGGTTTGAGCTCTTAATTGGAATTAGCCCAGTCAGCTAAGGAAGACTGGAAGTCAAGCTTGAAAGCGCTGATAAAAGTGAGTTTGGACCCTGAGTTTAGTTACATTTTTTGGTTAAAAATTACATTGCTTATATAATTTTATATACATTTTTTTTGATATTTGTATTTGTATATACAAATAGTTTCATATAAAAAGCAATATAAAAATTAAATTTGTTTTTAAACTTTGCAGGACACTGGAAATGGCATGGATAAACGGCATCTCCACTACTGAAAAAAATATGTACAACTTCTTCTTTCCTCAAAAGGGTTTGAGATCCTTTTGAAGAGCTTGGAACAGCTGGATTAGGGTGTCGGTCCACAACTCTTTCTGGTGCTTGTTGGTGATTCGAGCCAGGGTCTGAGTGGTGTACACTAACGTCAGTACTGTCCTCTCAAAGTCCTGCCAGCTCAGAGGTTGGCGCCGCTGGCTGAGCTCAGCCGTCAGACGCCTGATGTCGGAGAGCCTTTTAGGCAGTACTTCCTCACAGATGACTTCCAGCTTTTCCACACTTCTCAGGGAGGCCAACTCCTCATCTGGGATCAGCAGGGTGTGTTCATCACCTTGGATCTGCATTCCAGCCAGCAGAATCTGGGAGATAGAGAGGCATCCATTAAATTCACATTCACATATATAAGTAGCTAACTGAAAAATGGAGTTGCTAGCAAGGTCATGTCCTGTTAACAGCTATTTCAATCTATTCCAAAGAGCCTAATCATCTAAATATCTTGAAATGAGCTTAAGATGGCATAAGAAAGTAAAATATCTTTTTCATCAGTGTCACCAAAATATCTCACATTCCTGCTAATAATAGGAGCACAGCAGCAGTACACAGTGTTTTGTTCTAATCAGCAGGGTGAGGCCACAAATGTGTTATTTTTAGAAGTCTTGTGCACATTCTAAGCATACTGGTTTCCAGTAAAGAAACACTAGCTCATGAACTATTTCGGGGCCGCAAGAACTTAACTGACCTCAAAAAGCAGCTTGATGTCCTCCACTGAGTGCTGGAATGTGGGGTTGATCAGTGAATATGTTCCCCGTTTTATCCTGTATGCAGATGGGTACAGCGCTAGAACACACAAGAAGAAAAAATTGGATTATAGGATCTCCCTATTCAAAAATTAAGGCAGGACATTATTTATTGTGACATTTATGTGGGAGGGCCAGAGGTTGAGTAAACACATATTCATTACTGTTCAAATATTATGTATGTGGGTGAGACTTGGGCTCCAGCTGTGAAGAGATGAACTGGTCTTTGACCTGAGCTACAGCTGCTACAAGCGCCAGCAGCCTGGTGCCCCCAGAGGTGAGATATCTGCTTATTGACTTGTGGAAGGGCAGGTGTAACTGACCTCATTTGGTCAGACTTCAAAGTGTCAGTCCATATGTGTAGCAGACGGGGGATCCCATAATGTGAGGTGTCCTGATACGGCTGGAATGAAACCCCTCACTTTCAGCTAGAAACAGTTGCTGCTGCCGCCTCATTTCTGTGATAAAATAGAGCAAAATCCATATTTTCCTGGAAGTGATAACAAGAGGCTAAACCTACAGCTCACATCTAGAGGTGAACAGCAGCTAACATTACTCACATACTTTCCTAAGTATCTGATGTACTAACAATTAACCACGGGGCTATTTTAGAATATTTTGTTTTTACCCCAATTCAGAGGTTTTTAAAATTCTTTTAAAATGCGCATTGTACGGTGTGATGAAACATCAGAGTTCATAATTCTGGACCGAGTGAGCTGCTCTATAAAGATGTGAAATTGGAAAGAAAAATCCAGCAGAAGCCTAGCACAGGATCTAGAGGAGGTTCATCAGGTTCTTCAGTTGATCCGTCTGCCGTTCACTGAAGCCTGATCAGAAATGGTCTCAGTGGAAGGGTGGCTCTCAAGAAGGAAGGGAAGCAGAGAGAAAGGGCTGGGGTAAGCTAAATTACACAGGAACTGATATGGTTAATCCCAATTTACAACTTTTGTTACAAATCAAGTCAGCTGAGAGGTGCAACAATGAGTTTGTACAGTCATATGTGAAACATGGTGGAGGCTCTGTCATAATTTCAGTTTGTCAAGATTTCTTGTCAAAACTGAGGAAATTATGAATGTAGAAATGTAAACAAAGGCATTTTTAGCAATGATTGATGATGATAATGATTCCAAACACAGAGTGGAGCACTATCAGTCATGGACTACCCTCCCTGAACCTGAGCATCAGCAATGCTGAAACAGTGTGGGATCATGTGTTGACGCATGCTCAATCATCCAGGTTAGGAAATCCCCAAAAGAGTTTGTTTGATCCGGATGTAACGTTTTCAGTGGGAAACATTTGATCTGATGAACTGATGATCTGTTTCCTCATAACTTAAAAGTATTATCTTGTGAGATATTTAAATGTGGTAGTATATTAGATTTTTTTGTACACAACTCTGTCTGACTGGAGGTATTTATTTATTTTTATTGTCACATGTCAAGAAGCCTTGAAAACCTCAGGGATGATCTAGTTCACTGGTCTAAAATGAAAAATAACGTTATGGTCTAAATTGTCTAAATGACATAGCTGTGTCTAAGAAATGATATGTGAACTCCCTTAATCCAGCAACACATTTGCATTATAATATTTTGGATAGCAGTCCTGTGTGACAGTGAACAGATATTCCTACTGGCAAGTTTATTCCAGGCTAAAAGGAAGATTAAGAGTCACACGAGAATGTGCAGGGTCTGTTTGTAATAATATAACTTTGAATACTGCCCAGACTTTGAAAACTTTTTTATGTATCTCTGTTATCTCTCCAAGAACCATTTTTGTTAATGTAGCATCAGGAGAAGGAACTGAAAATCAAATTTGATTTGCACAGAAGGAGGACTCTCAGTATAATGAATTAAGGTAAAACTTCCTCTGGGGTTCGACAGCTGTTCAGCTCTCTTTTTCGGTTGCTACCCATATTCTGTTGCCGTCCAGTGCTCCGTTCAGCGTGTAAGCCAACACACAGAGATCTTAATGAGGTATACAGTATATAAACACTGGCATTCATGTGAATTTGGATGTCATCCTTCCTCTCTCCTACAGTGGCATCTATGGATTGCTGCTTCACCAATTGTGCAGTAATGATCAGCTTGACTGCCTGCAGCATCGCTGGCCAGATACATTTAGCTTTATAGCAATTGTCAGGCCAGCCAAAGCCACACAAACTGGCAGAGCACCCATGTACCTGCTTCCTGCTTGGGCGACTGCCAGTCTCAGCTCTGGCCTCCCTTTCGCAGCACAGCCACCGCTCTCAATGTAAAGAAAATGTGTAGCTCTACATTTCCATGCTAGAGTAATGAATTCCAAAAATCTGGCACATCTGTGTAAACTTCAGCATGTTACCTCATTCCTTCCACCTGCCCCACCATCCCCAACTAAACAGGGCCATAGCCAGATGTTGTGAAATCTCAAATAAACATTGTTTAACTCCACCTTTTCCTATAATATGAATTTGGGTTTCAAGGATCAAAACATATGTACTTCTTGTAAATTCCAACTGCAGATGAAATGCTGTTCACGACCCTCATCATAATGTCAGAAATCAATAAAAGTTCAAACACCTCCAATGGAGAAGTTTGAACTTGTTGAAGAGTGACTCTGAAGCAATATAATATGCAACATGCACAGTTGTTCCAACCCCAAAACACCAAAGACAAGTAGAGAGAAGATTTCCCTAGATCAAGTACTAACATCCAACTCTAAGTGGATGACAACTTGTAGGTGAAAATGTATACTCCTCATTGAGTATGCAACTCCCAAATGCATCAGGTATTGTGGAGGAGCAATGCCTGTGCAGACATATTAGTTACCGAATAGATACTGAAGCTTCAGCGGGCCATTGCTGATGTAAACAATACAACACCCGAGGGTGCTCATTAGAACAAGGGTTATATCGTTAAAGGATTGAGGAGATGCAGGGAAGTGACAGCTTGGAGGCCAACCCAGCGCTGATTTACATCTAAAATTAATAATCTGTAATTTACATAAAAAGGCTCTGCTACTACTACAATAGTCCTTTGGCATGTAGGAAAGTGTGTGTTTTATGTTTATAGCAGCTCCAGTAGCACTTTGGAATAAAAATATTATAGTTGGAGCTGCATTAGTGTATATGTGCACAGGCAATAACAGTAATTCTAGTCATTCGGTTAAATTGTTCAATTTCTCCATGCACAATATCGTGAGGGTGATACTGACTTAGAGGAAAGATAGGTAGGGGCACACACTGGATATCTAAATGAATCATGCTTAAAGATTACAGTGAAAATGAACTAGCTAATAAGTTTGAGACACTGTGACTGACAATATGGCAAATAACAAAGAAAAAGGGCACATATACGTAGAAAGGAGCTAATGAAGGAGCACAGGTGGTAGTGAAGGTCAGGTAGAGATAACAGATGTGAGAAATTGAGGCCACTGCAGGATAGATATTCAAGATATTATTCATTCTGTTACAAGCAATAAATAAATTATTGACATTTAGCGTCTGCACTCACTGCAGTACAGCTGCAGGACAGTGATCTTTGCATTGTGGATTTTAGCTTTGAGGAACTGCATGAACAAAATAGTCTCTCATTACATGACTATCTTTTTATGCCATTGTGGAATTTCACATTCCCTAATGGATGACCAAATAGAGTGCATAACAAAGTAAATGGGAAAGAAATATTTTGACACAGCTGGTGACAGGCAGACAACTACAGATGATTAATGGTGCAGAAAATCTACTGAATTTTGCAGTGACAACATATAAAATCCACTAATTTATCATAGTGAAGGAGAAATAATGATATTTAGTCATTTTTGATTACCAACCGCTATGCAAAACTAATGTCTTTGATTATGCCACGTTAATGTGCAATATTTATGAATGTGAAAGTGACATCTCAGCTTTAATCACTACGATTTTATCACATGTAAGTGAGGGGGCTGGTGAAGATAGGCTGTCCATATATTTTAGAGCTGGATTTTTCAGGCACTTCTTTTCCATGAAGTTGTTTTTTTGGTGGGTGGGGGGGTCGGGTAACATGCAGGCGAACAAACCATCACGAGGTGATTCATTCTTATGAGCAAATTTTTCTTTTTTCTCATTTTCAGTTTGAATGTTTAATATACTGCTGATGTCCTTTATCACAACATATCAGCTTTCCCTGCTGCTTGTTCTAAGCCCATTCATCCGTCATGCTCCCCTCCCTCCTTCGGCGCTCCAAACAATCAATGTTTGGATGGGCAGGCTTCCCCCCAGTGTCATTATGTAGAGGCAGGGAACTTGTAATCTCCCGCTAACTGCTTGCAAGGAGATGAGGGAACAACAAAGATCCATTAATTAGCTGGGCTAAATGGTACTCCTGGCTGGAAGGATGTCTTGACGAGAGACAGAAAGAGAGAGGGAGAGAGAAGGAAAAACAATCAAAAACAGAAAAAAAAACCCCCAAATGAATGTCTGGATCCCTCCAGCGTACGATAAAAGAGGGTGAAAAGGACACAGGATACAATGAAATCTTCCCTGCAATGGACCATCTTCTACATTTCACTATATCTCCAAATAATAGAAAATGGTAAAATCCCAATCCATGACAGTATTGTAGTGAGACAGATTGAAATTCTACCATTTATGATGTAAACACAGATCATCATAAATACTCCTAATAACTGTGAGCCCAGCAGTAGTAAAGCCCAGCTGCAATAAAGTCATGCAGTGGTGCCAGGGAAGCTGATATATACTGGGGACAGTGGTGACAACTGGAGATATGGGAGAAAGGTTATACATCTGCAGTTTCTCCTGGTTCCCCATCACCCACACTCCACCTCATGGAGGTGTGAGCTTAGCCTTTCATAACCCACACAAGCCTGGGCACATTTCCAACTCATCACAGAAGAAACACTTGGTTAGTTTCCCCTGTGATTAGTTGGTGTCACGTTTACATGCACTGCCCTTTAACATTGTTTTTCAAAATATGCTAATGTTGTGAAGAGGCATATAAAACCTATTGCAGGAAGAGATGATTCAAGGTCACATGATCCAGCTCTAACTAAGCTTCATCAGATTGGAAAGTTTTAAGCCTAATCTTAAAAGTAGAGAGGGTATCTATTCTCAGTACCAGTGTTCAATAGCTCTGTTGTCTTATTCCAACTAAAGCCCCTACTATAGCCTAGAGATGGGTTTGCAACCAGCAACTGCTAAACTACTAAAGTTTAAGTCATGTCATGAACCGCTGTGTGTCTAAAGGTTTTGTAGATGTGATGAAGGAAAACAGGAAAACAGGTCTAAATAATAACAGCTTCAATGCTTCTTATTTCAGAGAATCGGAAAGTCCAAAATCAAGTCCAAAAATCCTTTTGTCAACGAAGCATTTAGCTGGGGAATCCAACACAAAGAACACAAAGCTAAGGAAACACACAACTATATGGACAATGCAACAAAAGACAAAGGAATACTGAGACAACATATATACAAAAGGTAATGCAGGAAGAGGAGACGGGTGAGGACCAAAACCAAGCTGATGCCAATCAGGGAATCAGTGAGGACAGGGACGCGAACAAAAGCTACACTCAACATGAATGAAAACAGAACCTTTTAAAGTAAAGACAGACAAGAAGATGGAGTGAACATGAAGACAGAGATGACAAAGACAAAGAGCGATGAGACAGAAGGAGGAACAGAAAAAGGGGAACTAATTAAAAACAACCCTAAAGTTACTGTTTTAACAGTAACTAAAGCGAGCAACTGAAGGAACAAATAACAAGGCTAGAAAGACAAAACTTGTAAACACAAAGGAATTAATGAATAAAGTGCGCGAATAAAAAAATTAAACACTAACAATAACAGAAACCTAATCCAAAGATAACATAAGTTCAAAAGTACAAAGAATTCTGAACTTGAAAATTCAAAACCCTGGGTCCAAAACCGGGTGACCACTTGTTTAACCAGTCGCAGAATGATCGCAGATTAGTTGCTCACTACTTCCTAAAACTTGTTGGCTTGTTGGTGGTTTAGCAATTGGTTGGAGACCAAACCAGACCTGAAGGCCAGACAGAGATTGTAGAGTTTGCATGGAAAGTCCCTGACACTCACCAACGCTGGCCGAGCGGTACTGAAACTGTGAAAAGTGAGACAGAAGCAGGAAACATTTACTTTCAAGTTAAAAGCTGTGCCTAGTGTTTGCAGACTCGAGTAAAGAATTTGATGTCTTTACTGCAAATTCTGCTAATGGCCAAAGAAATCACAAAGAGATTTTTGCACTCTCTTTGCTGTTGATTTCACCTACAGCCACGATCCTAAAGACAGTACTTGACAACCAGTTAGGGAATACTTTTCAGTTATGTATGACAATGTTAGACTGTCATACTGGCGTCATACTGCAAACTGGCATGACCAATGACTGATTGTCATGAGTGCTATTCACAGAGCGCTGAATGGCTGCAACCACATCGTTGTAAGCTGATGAATGATGAAATATATACTCTTAGGCTCTCTCTTTGGTTCAGCGATGGCTGCCCAAACCAGCGCTCCTCTCTGTCCAGAATGTGCACATCCTCATCATTGAAAGAGTGGCCGCTGGCCTGTACATGTAAACAGAGCAGTCCTGGCCTGATTCGATGCTGTGCTATCCACTCCAGTGTGAACTGAGCTGCTTGTAGTGAGAATGTAAATACAGAACTGCAGTTTCCCTCAACTCTAGGAGTTTCTGAACATTAGCTTCACTTTCTTTCTGCTCTTGTTTTCAGCAGCAGTGGGCAGTTGTTGACAACACAGACAATTAATGCATGTTCAGAAACTTTTTATTGACAGTGTCACTTTGGATGTTTGATTTATTGCTGAAGGAAACAAACAAGTCTTACAAACTTTTAATAAAACAATGATTAAAAAAATGATTTCTTGGATTTTGGTGATATGGTATAAAAATGTAAACAATTCTGAACTTTCTTTGTTTTTTCTGGCTTCAGCGTCATGTGACTTGTCTACAGATTTCAAGGCCTGCGAGTGATGAGAAAGGAATTTCCTCAGTGAGTAGATCCAGCAACAACAGGCCAGTCATTTTTCGCTGGAAAACGATCTGCTGATGTCCTGCAAACTGCAATGTTCCTGCTAACTGAAGAGGATAAACACATTCTTTCACAGCTGGAACCACAGACTCGTACCAGGACTCAGCCATCACAATTTGTCTGTCTCTGTCTTCTAGTAATCTTTTAAATGATCCCACAAATGAAAACAGAATAATTTGTAAATGCAAATATACTCGATGGTGATAAAATTGCCATTTATCTGATAATAGAGAGACACTAATCAGACTCTTAATAATTGCTCATTTAGACCTAATTACCAGAGCTTGTGTGCCAACATACCTTTCCTGTGGTGCTGACTGGCAGCACAGTAGCTGCACAGGTAAACAACAGTGAGTAAAGTCCACCACTGTGCCATGCTGATGCTCACAACCAAGATCCACTCGTATAAATCAGTACACACTCCCTTCTTTCTGAGTTCTGTCTCTCAGTCATAAATGAACATCTCAAGGATGGATGAGAACCCTCCTTTCCACTTCACAGGCTTTGTGCATGGGATCATCTTTCACTGTGTTCACTTTTCTTTTGTCCCCTCCCTTCTTCATCTACTTTTTTTTCTTTTTCTTTTTTCTTTTGCGTGTGTGTGTGTTCTCTTCTCAAGCCAGGGTGTCTGGGCTCTCATCTGGAATTCATCACAATTTTGGGAAGGCCTGCCCTCTTGGCTGGACTTTTCTTACAGCTACTGGATGACTGCTTTACTGGCTGAGTGGTTCAGCCACTGAGTGACTCTTCAGTTGACCAGGCAACTGAGCAAATGGTTGAGTGGCTGACTAAATTGCTAACTGAACATAATGACATCCAATGAGCCACAATCAAGCCAGTTATGAGAGAGATGGACTACTCAGGATAATAACTAATTTTACCACATTTATCCCATCACACTGTAGTCAGAGGTCAGACATGGGACAACAGCTTTTTTTTTTTCATTTATTCACAACATTTCAAGAAAGAAGCAGCCTGAAGTGCAAATAGGTTGTAAATAAGCCAACAGTTCTAAGAAATAGTTCTTAAAAAAAACCCCAACTTCTGGATAACAGAGAGTGACAGATGCTATTTGGCTGTACGCTATGATGGAGGTTAGTGCAGTTTATCTTCCACAAGTGACATCAAACCAATATTTGAGATATTTATTTCAGGGAATTTGGATTTTATTTTAGCTACATAAGAAAATGACCCAGGCTAGGTGCTGAGAATAGAATCATTCTGGTATTTGCCTTTTATTTCCTTTAAGTATGTCTGGGTAACCTGAGGGTTCCTTAAGCCCCTTGCTTACTGTCCTACTACTTTATAGCCTGTGTACTTGTGATCCCAAATCTCAGCATTTGATTACTGCAATCTATAATAAATGCTAGTGATTCTATTTACTCACTAAAATGGAAACTGTCCCCCTTAAGTAGATTAACATTTTTGTTGTTGCTATATGCTTAAATTCTTGGTTATTTTATTACATTTTTCAAATTAAACTTTCAAGAAACAAAGCCCTGCCCTAAAAGAATTGTTTAGTTGCAGGTAGTGACCCCAGTTCTGCCGCAGGTGTATTCCTGCTAAAAGGGAGTTTTTCCTTCCCACTGTCGCCAGGTCCTTGAACAAAGAGGGTCTTTTGATTGTTGGAGTTTTCTCTCTATCGTTGTAGAGTCTTTAACTCACAGTATAAAGCGCCTTGAGATGACTGTTGTTGTGATTTGCTACTATGTGAAAAAATGGATTTGAAAAAGTTGAAAGTACATCAAGAAAACCAGACTGGAGACAAACAGCTAGTCAACATCGACAACGCTGTGAGGACCGCTCAGAGCATCTTGATTAAAGGCTGTCAAGACTCTCTCCCCAAGTCTATATTCTCTCCTCCACAGTGCCTTCTGCTCTTTGTTGTCACAGAATATGTGCAATAAACACGCAGTCCGCCTTCTTGTGCCAAGGCATATAATAGCCTGTGTAGGTGCTTTTGGATTTCAGATAGTATGCTTTCTTGGCTGATTCTCTAAGGCTGTGTCTGCTAAAATAAAGGAGATGATATGCCAGTGATGGTGCTTCGTAAAAGCAGTTAAAAAGACAGACACTTGTGGCCCCGCAGTAGATTAGAGAGCAACAATTAATTATTCAAATAGAGTCTAACGATATCAAACTTAAATGTTTATTTTAACAAAATAAAGGTGATAAGAGCTAGCTTCTTCTTATCGACACTATGCCATTTGAATAAACAATGAAGTCTACTATCTGCATTAAGTTAACATCCACCTTTTGAATGGAAAGCCACTGAAGTTTTACCATTCGACAGAAGCATCAGTAGTTTAGGTCAACAAATGCATTTACATATGATCGCAAGAGACAAATAGTTCTCTCATTTCATTTGAGTAGTAAATGAAAAGTCAGTGGACGTTTGGGAAACCTTTCAAGTGATTTTAACAGTGTGAAAAATGACATAATCAGTGAAGGATTCATGCATTTAATTTTAGTGTGCCAAAAAAATCTGATGGGAAATAAAGTGAAGAAGGTACATGGAAGGATTATACAGCATGCAGCATAACAATAATATTAAATAAAACAGCTCATCCTGCTTGATTAGGAGATATAAAGCATAGAAATGGTAATTTAGTGATATTAAGAAATTTGATTCATCTACACAGCTCTGAATTTATGTGCTTTTGCTTTACTGCCACCATATGTTTGCATCTTTGCTAGTAGCAGATGGGCGCCCAAGGTATAATGCCCTCAGCTTTCTTTAACCTACTAAACACAAAACACAGTTGCAAGGATGAGAACTCTGGAAGTGTGCCTCTGTGGGCAAGCTGTAAGTCTCGTTCGCATGCGATTCACATGAGTAACACGTAAGGCGCAGGCAGATGGCGTTCTGAAGGGCAAAACAAAAGCCCAAAACATAATTCTCTGCTGCTTATGTCCTTTGTGTTTGCCTGCAGGTGCACAGATTTAACTACTGTAAGACAAGAAAAATGGTAATGACCCCTGAGTGCGTGAGGTTGTACAAACACAGTCCGATCATGTGCAGTGGGAAAGAGAACCAGTTCTTTTGTCTTTGTAACCATGAGGGGGCAGTGTTACGACACAGATCCTGAGTGATCCACAATTTTCCAACTTATCCAAGATCCTGCAGTGATTGCTGCTGCTCCCCAACTCTTTTGGTGATGGTGCATGAATTCCAAAATAATTGAATTCTATTCAGATAAGGCCTGGCAACGTGAATGCAGCCACTTAAGAGAGATCAAAGAGGTTGTTTGGGTTCAAACCAGGTGGGGACCCTCGAGACATCCTTTAGTTTAATTGCTTCTATGCTGCAAATCAGTGGAATGCCTCAAATATGCAAATTTACACAAGGCCACTGCACATCTGAACTTGCATGAGGCTTGCTTAACAGTCAAATTGCTATCACGCGAAAAGTCTGCAGCTGCAGTTTTATGTTGTAATGCAATGAGTCGGGATAATAAATAAACACCTGATCTGATTGTGCAAATAAAGAAAATGCTGAGATTCGGACCGCTGGGGCATGGTACCATTTCCCAGCTAAGAGACTGTGGCTCATTGGGAGTGTTTGGAGGAATAGCGAAATGTTGTCATGTTATGATGTAGGTAGTTATTGGTTTGACATATTGCTGCAAGTAAAGCCTGGAGACCACAGCAAGCGACTGCTTATACACATTTAAACACACTACCTGGGGAAAAATGCTTCCAGAGCATATACAGCACTGTTAATATACATTCATATAATGCTGTTCAGTTCAATGTTTTTTTTAGTTTTAATCCTCAAAGTTCTGCTGAGACACCTTCATTTTTAATTAATTTCACTGTAAATGACAATTTGTTCTTGTTTGTGCTCAAGGTTGCAAAGAGGTAAAAATTAAATAAAAATCATAAGGACAGTCATAAATATGTTAGGGGACCATATTAAAATAAAAGAAGAAATGCAAGTAAATATCAGGGACAAGGTTGCAGAGAAAAGTGCATCATGAGGATAAATACAACTTAGAAGTCCAGGCTTTGGGGTAAGAGTGAGAAAAGTTTGAGAACAGTTAGAAATGAACTCTTAGAGTTTAAAACCAAGATCTATTGATTGACCATAGTTAGTGGCAGCATGGCAGCCGTCACAACAAGTGAGGCCAGTGTGAGAATGGGCTGTCTAGAGATTCTCTACCTACCTGGCAGGAGGCACATCACACTTCAAAACAACTCAACAAAATACTGCGAGTATGTGAGTGCTCAACCACAATGCCTAATCATCATACCTCAAGCAGAATAATTACCCCGACTGTCCATCACACCTCTGCAAACAATTTCATCAGGGCTCGTCAGCACAGAAGCACAGTCACAGCACAGCACTGAGTCTTTAAATGGAGCTAGCATGTCTTGGACAGCTTGGAACATCACGATCACCCTCGTGGGTGCCGGGTGTCTCCAAATCCTAAAAAGTAGGTACTTGTCTGCCTGATATATCCTACACACTAGAGAGGAGACAGCTACAGCAGCATGTTAGCCTAAACAGGCCACCTGTCACATTACTTTGGCATGCAGTATTTATTACCAAACAATATCCCAATTAGCCATGACAGGAAACAAAGCTTTGTAACACTTGAGAAATTAATAGAATGTGTTTGCAAAAATCATGTTGATAATTTTCTCCTATGTTCTCCTGTTTGACCAATTAATTTATAATAGCCTGATTCATAGTCAGCTGTGCAGCCATTATTACAATGCACAAGTGTAAAACAGCAAAACAACATAAATAACTGTCTTCGTAGTTTAAAACCGCAGACACACTCATTAACATGATGTATAGCATAGATTTTAAATTCTTTTCTTTCTTTTTTTCAATAAAAGCTACCACTTTCAGACAGTGGTGTTGGGGATCCTGTTAAAATTGATGGAATTATGAACACAGAAAAGTAGCATCAGATTTTTATCCACCATGCAATACCATCTGGAAAGCATCTGATTGGCAATAACTTCAATTTTCAGCTTGACAATTATCCCAAACACATTGCCAATGCAGTAAAAGTGTACCTGGACAGAAAAGCACACAGTGGCTCACTACCAGTCTTGGGTTACCAAGAACCCGGACTTCAACACTTCTGAAACAGTGTGGGAACATCTGGACAGAGAATGTAACAAAAGGCAGCGAACATCCAAAGAAAAGGTTTGGATGTCCTTCGAGAAGCCTGGATAACTATTTCTGAAAACTACTCAAAGACATTAGTAGAAAGCTTGATTAAAAGAGTTCAGGCTGTGCTGAAGAATGAAGGTGGCTTTAGAGGGGACACACATGCAAAAGTTGCAGTAAGCTGCCGAGAGGGATATTTTATTTCAAGCCAACAGGAAAATAATCACGGAAATAGTTTAAAGAGACATTACGAACACATAGAAATACATATTAGCTACGTAGCATAATTTTTCCCAGCACTGAATGCCACTGGAATGTACTTCATGTACTTCATACCTTTCTTTGGTCACTAGCGACTTGGCTTTAAACATATTATCTCCCCCTGCTGGTACTGCAATTTGCCGCAACTTGTGCATGCATGTCCATTTCACAAATGGACATGGTGGACTGGCGTGTCTATTGTATCCTTTGCCGTGATATCGGGCTGTCCATGTATGTTTGCATGTGTCGAATAAATTGATTCATCTTTAAACAAAATATATTAAATAAAATGAGGCGTACTCAGAACTTTTGCACAATACTCTCAAAAAGCTAACATAAAGCCAGATCAGTGTCAGATTATAGTCAGTCATTTTAGGCATTTAGGCAAATGTGTTTCATCTTTTATGTTCTGCATTAGCAGCATGATACCAAAACCTGCTGAAATGTGACTGAATAAATTGATACTGCAAATTGGCTTAACTTAAATCAGACAGCTTTTGGTACCTAAAAGGTGTTTTGTGCATTCACATGTAGATTATCTTCATAGAGTTAATTCAGTCTATGCTTCGGAACTGCACCTAAATGGGCAACGCTATCAATGCCTCTGGGCTCCCCATGAGCCCAGAAGGCCACAATCACTGTCTTTGTTGTAATTTATATAATTGCACAATTTCTTCAAAATGTGGACCCCTGAAATTGCAGATAAAAACTTTTGTATTTTACTAAATCAGCCCCAGTCTTTAGTTTTAATACCTTTAATATTTTAGATGGTGTTATGCTGACATGGTGAATATTCTTTTAAAAAATACGTTTCATCAGATTATCACTGACTAACTGATATGCACTCAAAGTAGGGCAGGGAAATAATCCACTGAAGGGAAAATTAACGGGCTCCCAGAAAAAAAAACACCCGGGGAAGATGTGTGCGGCTGCTCAACAGGGGCCCACAGCTCATTTTACCCAAGGCCCTTTGGCCGATTATGTTTCTAATGAAAAATCATGTCTATGCATAAAATAATGTTTTACGCTGAAAAAAACCCCTCTTCTTGTGTACTTTCTGGAACACAAGAGGAAAAGAACAAAATGTTCACAGAACAGAAATCAAACATATAGTTTGACTAAGCATGTTTGCAGTTCTTAAAAAATCCAACAAGATCCATGTTCATATGACAACAGAATTAAAGCTGGGCTATCTTTAATTTATCATATAAATTTAATATCCATTAGATTTCTAAATGCAATATTTTATGTTTTGCAACCAAAAGGCTAAGTTAAATTTATCTTAAATTATGAAGTTAATTAGCAAACTAGGCAACACTAATTGCTTGTTTTTGCCTTCAGAACAATAGTATGGAAATCTGACTGTGGTGTAAGGACTTTTCTGTCATGTGAAAGTAAAGCAAAGCTTATAATTCATTAATCTCAGGATCAGGAAAAGTTTACAGGATTTAAAGGAAAGCCAACCATCTCCCAGTGCCCCACAGCCACCCAACTGGTTGCTTGTATCTCGAATAACGATGGATATGTACACTTCATTTCCTGTAATCATGTGCCGCTCATGCTTGCTTGTGCGTTGGTTTCTGCATGTTAATGAAAGGTACTTATTGAGTCATGGTGAAAGACAAACGCATGGGCAGAGCAACATCACTCACCATGATCATGACCGATGCATGAATTGGTCTCACGATTTCCAGTTACAGTTATTAACTGGCCATGAGTAATGAGGAAGCAGTTTTCTGGGCCTCATCATAAGTGCCTCAGTATTAACACACTCCAGAGAGGGGAGTCACGATGTGAGCCACAAGCATAGAAACAGACTGACTCAAGCTTACATAAAACAAGGTAATGAGAATGCTCCGGCTTATTTATTTATTTATGTTTTTATGAGGAATTTATGTATTTATGAGGAAATTCAATTAAACTGGTTTTCAAAAAATGATTCAAATTGATGTTTGTATTTCTAAGTTTTACTTGGTTGTAAATACAATTTTAATCTTTACCTTCAAAAGGCTTATAAATCAACCTTATCTAATGTTATCATAGAAATAGGATAACTGAATAAGTTTTATGTAATAAAGCCCATTTGGCAAAATGAAAATGTGTTCACAGAAAAAGTATGGCCAACATTTGATTTTGGAGGAATCTTTAGGGATCAAAACAGATCTCAGGCTGCCTTTCTTCCGACTAATGCTAACTTGTTCTTGTTCTGCCTAACAGGGAAATTTGCGAGCTTTCAAATTCAAGGTCTGTTCTGTGGTTGATGGATAAAGTCAATTAATTAATCCAACTTCTGCAGCTGAAGCTTGTTAGCAACTATACAGCAGATTGCATTCATTGAAGCCCGGTATTCTCTTTGTTACGATTTGATTTGATGAGCTACAAATGCTCCAGATTAATAACATTTTGACAGTGAGAAAAGCTGAGTCGATCTCTGTCTGGAAACAGGATACTGTTTTTAGAAAGTTTTTAGGACTCTATTGAGTGCTGTAGAAAAGTTAGTGCAGCCCATTATTCAGTAACATGTAGAACCACCGTTAGACACATTTCTTATTTTTTATACACAGCTCTTTTAATTTCCCACCACAGCACTTCAATCAGGTCGAGGTCTGGACTTTGACTGGGCCATTGCAACACCTTGATCCTTTTCTTTTTCATCTATTCTGATGTAGATTTAATGGTTTGTTCCGATGCAACTCTGCAGATCTACGCCATGATGGCATGCTCTTCTAGAGAGAAGAGGTTCTCTCATGGCAGTCCTTCCAGTAAACCCAGTTTCCAATGAACTTCAACATTTAACAAGCTTAACTGTTTAACTAGTAGAGTCATTCGCTTTTTTGCAGTCTCTCTCTATCCAGATGTTCCCAGATGTTGGGGTGAATTTGGTCAGATGTCCACTCCAGTGGCATTACGTTAACACATACTCTACCTAAACGCTCCAGACCGGCAAACTGCCAATACTTCTGTTTTGCTGGTTACACCTGCTGATGATCAGTTGATCAAGTGTATCTGGTTAGCAGATCCTTACCATTTTAATTATTGTGGAAGAAATAAGGATGTACTTGATGTAGGGGCTGCACAGTGTCTTGAGAAAACTTCATCATAGGGAACATTGTAAAGTAGTTCTAATAGAGTTAAATTCAGTTAAATATTGTCCCCCACTTATATGTACGTAAAATATGCTTCAGTAAATGTTTAACGTTTTGTAGGGTTGGCTTATGTATCTAAAGTAAAGATTCTATTATGTCAGTTAAAGAAATTTCAACCTGAACAAACACTTCAGTACTCCAGAAGGTGTATGATCGTGTATTATGAAGACAGAGATAAGGGAAAAGGCTAGGGGGAAATATGAGAAAGAACTTGAGGTCCTGGTGAGCTCTGATATTACTTTGAGTACAAGCTAATGAGCTGTTGAGACAAACAGAGACTGCAGAAGGAGTCTAGTGGTCAATTTCATGAAAAACACACAGTCAAAATTCCCCCTGAACACACTATTACATGTTTGTTTTTTCTGTGGGTGATTATTACAAGGTATGAAGTAGTCTCATTGCTTTCCTGCCAGTAGAACACATAATAACAGTAATATCTTCCAATATAAAACAGAGCTTTTCCTGCGATTATGGCAAACCTAGTTAAAAAGTATTATACTTTTCTCCTTGTTCGTTCTAGGGTGTGTGCATCTGCATGAAATAAAACATTACATTTGAGTCTTTTTCAGCATGCTAGACTGGCACTGCATCAGTCTCTATTAGACACCTGTGTCTCTTGTGGCAGCTTCCTTGACCTCAGCGGATGAAAATGTTTCTCCACCTGTACAGAACAAAGCTGGAGTCCTGTGAGACATCATGTGTATGAATGAAAGATGGGAAGTGGTAGACACAGACTGAACCCAGCAAATGAGGTCTAGGGGGCTGTGTAGTGTGTGTGTGTGTGTGTGTGTGTGTGTGTGTGTGTGTGTGTGTGTGTGTGTGTGTGTATTAATATTTTGAGTGTGAGGTGGGAGGTCAGTATAGGGAGGTGGGATGAGGTGTTCATTCTTTTCCCCAATATGGAAAGCTGTGTAACACATCAAAGCATGTCCAGATTCCAGATGGCCGACAGCAGTCTGTGGCCTTCTGATGATCATGCATTACTCCAGTGGGAACTGTTAGGGGGGCTGGCTTCTACTACTTGTACCTGGAAGACACTAAATAGGCATGATGAGGAAGGAAAAGATGTATCGTCATAGACTGTGGTGGTTTCCCAGTGATAGAAAACATGAACTTATGGCACAACAGCTATTTTATTTAATGAGAAGATTTGTAAAGAATGGGAGATTCTGAACCTGGACATCAGAAAAAAATGCTTTTAAATAAAATTAAATAAAAGCACAGGCTCAGATGAGTGAAAGAAAAGAAGTGACTCAGACCAATTGAAAAACCCCTCTAAATAAGAAAGGTGAAAAAAAAACATTTTGTAAAGTGAGGAAAAAAAATAATAATAAAAGATGAGTGGGGAAGAGCAACCAGGAAACATATAGTACAAAGACCGACTGAAAAACAAAAAGGGTTTTCGAATGGCTACAAATCCACTCAGAACTATTGGTAGAAGCTGAAAAAGCTGTAAAAGAAGGTCAACAGAGAGTGAAAAAATTAAAGTTCAATAAATGCCAAAAGCCTATATGGCCTTTGGCAAAAAGTACTTGGTTTATGGTTTGACTCAGACTTCCTGCTGGGATGCCAGAAATTCAAAAGAAAGAGTCTTTGCACACATGAATTCTTAAATACTTGTATTTGATCAAGGAAAAAACAGCATGCACAGCCACAGTGTGAGGTACTGCTCAAGGTATTTTATCCTTTTAAAGTTCAGCTTTCCAAAATGTCTCATAGGCTTTGTATCAAGGAAAATTCTTTAGTAAGTTTTTACTTTAAAATGTGTTTATAGTGCTATATTGTCATTTACATGACAGGACAGACAGTAACTAAAAACATAAAGAAAAAAGTAAAACCACTTTGCAGTAAAAGAAAAAAATCAGTATTTGTGAAAGCAGAGAGGAACATGAATCGTAAGTGTTTAGGTTATTTAACCTTTCCTTTGCTAAGAACAGGAAACTGAGGCGTTTATGAAAATTGGACGTCACAAAGCTCAAATCCTCTCAAGCTGCCTTGTTGACATGACAGTGAGTTCACTGTACTCAAAAAGCCTCCACAGTCACCAGATGTCAATCCAGTAGAGCATCTTTGGGATGCGGTGGAATGAGAGATTGTCATCACGGATATGCAGCCAACAAATCTGCAGCAACTGTGTGATTCTAACATGTCAATGCCGACCAAAATCTCAGAGGAATTTTTTTAAGCAAAAATGAAAATAATAAAAATCAGTGGCTAAGTTCCTTTGAGAAAAAATGTATTATAATATCATCCTTTTTCTTTCTGACTTATCCATTAGTATAAACTTGCTGCAAGCACACTGCATCAGAGGAGAGGCAGAAAGGCTGTGCTGCTGAGATCACAACACTGTATGCGTGTGTCAGATTGCTTTGAACACAAAAGATTCAGTGGTGGTCTGAGCTCATAATTCATTCCCACATTTTGCGAGTAATTAAAGATCCATTGTTGTAAAAAAGGACACTGTCCTGTTGAAGGCATTCTTGCGTCGCTGAGGGAGGTTTTAGTGTTTTTTCTCAGAGTAGTTCTGTGCTTTTTATGTTCGAATAATGCTGACTATTCCCTCTGAAACCTATGGTTTCAGCCTCAGATGGAATCACAAAATCCTTATACTTAAAGATGAAGTTGGGTCCATTTGACACAGAAGTTAAAGAAGATGGGTTTAAAAGTGAACTTGGAGAAATCTTTTGTATATATCCTAGTTCCACACCCCATATGCATGCATATACATAGCTAAAACCTACTTTTAAGGAAGATCAACAACAATCACAAGTTGTATCTATTAAGTGCCACTTTTTCAAGTGACCTGGATAATATTTTTGATAGAGAATACATTTTTTTAAGGAAATCTGAAAAAATGGTATTGTGACAACCTATGAATGCAAAGTCTGATAAACTAAAAAAAAAACATCTTTCCAATGTGTTTCCTCTCTCAGCTTGTGACTGGATTTTCTCTTTGTCATTTCAGCCTCTGACAATGCTCATGCTTCGACTTTCTGAAGGCTATCTGATTTCAAAACAACATCTGGAGGGAGCTCAGCTTGAACCTGCTTTTCTTTCTTCATTGTGCGCGCATCTTTGTGACTGTCAAGCAGACACAAAGCCAACCAAATCCAAATCTCTTCCTTGTTAAAATCTCACACTTCTTTTTCCCTCCAATCCTCTCAAAGCTGTCTACCACGGCGCAAAGTGCCTTGTTAGATCTGATCTGTTGCTGCTTATCCTGCAATATCCCCAGCTTACTAAGTCTGGATTATACAATTAAACTCCACAGTTTTGCATTTCAAAGCTTAAGCCCTTCATCAAAGTATAAACAACATACAGAATTATGAAAATGAACAACAGCTTAAAAAAAATTGAAGCCCGCCTGCACTGGATGTACACGTACAGAGGAGGAGCATGTATCCTCATCAGAAATACAAGAAGCTGGTTATTAGTTTACAATTTTGTGCTCATGAGCTGTTTCTCTCTTCTCTTTGGTTTCTCTTTTCAGGTTATTTACTGTGAATGCGATCCTTTCCTCTAGTCTGCCGGCTCATTCATTCGTCTCATTAGCAGTACCACTGTAAAGTCAGCTCTCAAAGCTTCCTCCATCAAGGCTTTTCTGCTGGAGCAGACTTGCTCTGGTTGCCTTCCTCATTCCGTCACATCCTCAGGAGCAGTCAGTGACAGTAAATAGCCGGGGATCTGCCTCGCTCTGCTATAAAAAGAAATTACACAGTTATGTCCAAAGTTAGGTCTTGGTCTTGATTCCCTTTGAGGTGAATTTTTTTTTTTGCTTGTTAAGGAAGAACTGGGACCACCCAGTGGAGCAGTAAAATGTCCAGATGTCATGATCTAACGGTTACATCTGTAGTCACAGATTTTGCCAACAAATCAGTCCCTTAGAGAGCTACTGTGATTGCTCTGGGCACAAAAATAAATGCACTAAGACAAACGTAACTTGTTGCATTTTCACAGAACAACATGCCTGTGGAAAACAGGAAGCACTACATTGAGTTTGTGCATGTTAAGGCTGTCAGTGCGCTTCAAATAAAGGGATCAATAAACTCTCTGAAATTTTCCAATAGGTGATTGGTTACTTGAGGTTTCTGGCAGTTTCTGTGAAATTAATTGCCCGCGCCAGAATTATGCAGGGCTTGAGACCAGACATGTACCCCCCAGGTCGCTAAGGAAGTTTGTGACCAGATGCAAAAGCCTGTTGTCAGTCTCTAGCATGAAATTGGCTCTTAGGGATGGGACCCAGTTCTCTACAAGAACCGATTCCTTGGAATCATTAGTCTGCTTGCCTATCGATCATGCTTATCAGTTCTTGTTCTTGGGCTATAACGAGCTGATTTCAGTTGTCGTCGGAGGAAAAAAGTAGTGGAATTTACAGCCTGGATATCGACATTGCTTTCATTTTTATTACACAAAAGGACAAGAGTGTAATGTTAATGTTCAAACTGCATCCAGGACAGAAACGACTGCATTATGTTGCTAACACAAATTTGGCTCATTGCAAGCACTCAGGTAAACAGCATGCTAATGCTAAGCTGGCCAAAAAGTGAAATGAATTCACTGAGTGAATGCCGATCCCAGCCCAGCACCAGGGTCAATGAGCAGTTATTTGTGAGCTGCGGTGAAGCCAGCCGACCACTGAACTTCATCAGGTAAGAAATGGATGAGCAGTCAGGCTGCAGTCTTTGTTTCTACCTGCAAATGTTTCTACAGCAGAATCACCGTGGCAATCGCTTTGTAGTTTCGTTGTGCTGGTTCTCATCTCTTCTTTGCGCTCTTGGCTTTGTGTTCATAACTAAATACTAAGAAAAAAAATCATATGTGTGTTCTCATTAGGGATTTGTGTGTGGATTGTAGTAGACTGTTAAATGGTAATTATGAGACAATGTGTTGCAGGTCATTTTACAGAGTAAGATGAAAGTAGTGTTATGAGTAATTAATTATTTTCTCCTTGGAGTAATTAAGTAACACACTTACTTTTAATAAAAGTGTTCTAAGCAATATGTGTAATTCATTACTTTTTTGAGTAGTGACCCAACAAAGAGAGGAAATCCAACATGCACAAACATTCAACCATACAACATGCAATTAATTTACACAAGTGTAATATCTTTGATATGCTTCTTAGTGATAGTGGTAACTCAGCTGCCAGAGTGGCTATGACTCAGGAGGTAGAAGGGATCGTCTGTTTACCAGCAGTTCCTTCATTCTGCATCCTGCATCCTTGGGAAGATGCTCAACTGCAAGTTGCCCACAGTGAATCCATCATAGAGTGTGTGGATGAATGTTAGACAAGGCTCTTGGGGATCAAATAGGAGCACTGTATAAATATGTGTGTTAATGAGGCTTGTAGTAACTGTCACTATATTTAAATGGTAAGTGTTTCTACACAGGTCGGTGTCCTCCTTTTAAACTGTAGGAAACCGTGGGAATTAGCTAGAAAGCTGCTTTCATTGGTGTGGGAACCTCCAGCAAACACATGCCAGTTAGTTGGAGAATACATATTTTTTCCCTAGCAATGGGGTTGGGTAGGGTCTCTGACTGGTTTCTAGGTCTGTGTGATGGGCTAGTAAATTTTTTTCAGCTGCTTTTGTTTTTCTCCAGGTGTGACCCATGAATAATTTTGAGAAAACACTGTCCAAAAATCGAAAGCAATTCCAAAGTAAATGACTTCTCCAGTGGCCAATTTCCCATTGATTAGAGGTCTAAAAGATGTCATTAACATCTATATGACATCTCTCTGTTTAAAAAAACCAGCAGCCCACATTTAAATCCCCACTTTTTTAATATGACCTACCCTTCAGAGCTAATCAATTGTTGCACAGAAACAGAGGGTTATATTAGTTATGTTGGATTGCTGAGAGATGGTTACATACTATGATAGTGCAGGGATATGTACAGTATTGCTTACTATGCAAATAATAATGATGGAATATAATTTATATATAAATATATAAATAGCCAAAATCTATCTATCTATCTATCTATCTATCTATCTATCTATCTATCTATCTATCTATCTATCTATCTATCTATCTATCTATCTATCTATCTATCTATCTATCTATCTATCTTTCTTTCTTTCTTTCTTTCTTTCTTTCTTTCTTTCTTTCTTTCTTTCTTTCTTTCTTTCTTTCTTTCTTTCTTTCTTTCTTTCTTTCTTTCTTACAAATTCTACATGAAACAAAGACAAAAAAATGACAGGTTTTGGCTTCAGTGGGGGGGTGCCAGTAAAAGTGACTTAATTAAGCCTTTCTCTCAACATGGGGCTGACAGGCACATAAACTATGTTAATTAGTAAGGCTTACAAAAGCTGGTAGGCATTTTTAAAACTTTGGACAATGCAAAGTAAGCTGTTCCCACTGTGATGCACTTCTGTTTAATAAAAAACCTGTTCTAACGGCTTCTTATCTAAGAAATTAAACTATATTGATGTGCCTCCATTATCCCAACCAATTTTTATATACAAGCCACATCATTAAACCATTGACAAGTGAAGTGAAGCGCATCAATAGTCTTGTTATATTCCAATGTTAGCTGGAAAACTTTAGGTACTGGCATTCATTTGGATACTACTTTGACATGTACCACCCACATCTGACATTCTCCCGCATACACTTGCTGCAGAAGTGAACCTATTCTCACAAATTTCTGTAACAACATTGGGTCGCAGCTGTTGTGGCAACATGAGGATCTACCCTTTATTAGCTGGATGGGTTTTAGGTTGTGACTGTTTGGTGTGTGCCTACTGCCTCTAATTATAGTCTTCCACATTTCTGCAGTCATTATACCTGCATGTTTTTTCTATTCTGCCATATAGTGGACATTACCTTTAAAAAGAAAAACTTGTTAATCAGACTATATGACAACTCTGCATCTTCATTCCCCACCTCTTGATGAAATTACTTCCTAGATTTGCTTCATCTGAAAATGATCTGCATTGGTTTTAATGATACTTGTGAAACATAAGCTGACTTTTCTTCAAGCACTTTATTTCCTTACTATATGGGGGTGGGTGAAGGAAATAACAACAGGACAAAGACACTGGATACCAAGGAACTGTACACCGATTTTCTTTCCACTAAAAATCCTCAAACTATTGAAACAATGCATTTTTTGTGAGGATAATCTTTGGGATTCATTTTAATCTTTCTGTGCTTGCATACTAACCCAGAATGTGAAAAGGCACTGTCCTAAATGTGTCTCTGCTCCCCAGCATCTCTCCCTGCTCTCTATCTGTCCATCTTGCCTACTCATAACTTATTCCATTATGTTTCTCTGTTTCCTCCTCGCCCCAGCCCCCTGAGCGTTTCCCTGCCCTCTTTCCTTTCTTTGTCTTTTCTTTCATTTTCTGTTGATTTCCATCCCTCTAATCCTTCTTCTTGGTGTTAGGATGCGGGGTTTCTCAATTGCAGCTTCAAGGACAGTTTTCACGTCTAATCACAGACAATGCCTCACAGATATGACGATTGTGGGGATGACCCAGCCAGTTGTTTCTGATTATTTGTCCTCTACTGTCACGCCTCTTGCTCGGCCCTCCAGGTTGTGTTCTGGGGACCCATGGCAATGACCGTTCTCTCCCCAGCAAACAGGCGCAGATACTGCACCACAGTCTCACATACTCATACAGTAAACTCATCTACATGTGTGTGATCTTGCCATAGGCAAGGGATTTGCAAGCTTGTGTGGCATTTCCTATGAATTCATGCATGCTTTTGTGAATCAAGAGAATGAGGCCACCAATAGGGTTGTATAGATTTTATTTTCTCTGCTGATACTCCCCAGTGCTCAGGGGAACCCTGACCCTGACAGTTTGCTGGCAAGCCGAGGCTCCCATTGATCACTTCTCACACAGTAAACAAACAAAGTCTCCCATCATCCCTTGCAGTGTCTCTGAGCAGAACAGACTCCAGGGCACAGACTGGCAACGTTGGGCCTATAATCCTGCATTACCCGGCTGAGGTTTACTTTGTGCCGATAAAACTTTACTACCGTATCGTATATAAAATAAATCACATGAAGAAAATTTATTAGATCCAAAGGTGTTATCAGCACAGACTACAGCACACACAGTATCAGAATCCCAAAAGAATTATTTTGCAATAGATGAGAAAAGATATTGGATTAGAAATAGAGTAGCTTATTTATTTATATATTATTAAAAACTCTGTTATGATCAATGGTGCTGGTAATTTTAAATGATGTGTCTGGAGATGTGGATTTGTTTTTCTATGGGTTTAATGCTCTTCTCCAAAGAAACCCATGGGGTCAATGATTGCATTTCATGCCTTGAACTTCTCACACTGTTAACATACCCATTTAAGCATACCTGAAAGTATTTTATAGGCAAAGGCAAAAATAAGAAAAAACTTCAATCCTTGGGATTCAAAAGACCAAAGTAGAAATCATATGATAACGACATTCAAGCTATTTCTTTGTGATGTGATACTGGGCAGGTGACCTTTGGTGTTGCAAACCCAGGTGTTGGCAACACCTGGTTAGTAAAAAATGCAATGCAGAATTGCTAAAACTGCAGTTCCTTAAATGGCCACCAGACCCTATGCATTAGTTCAGGGGTGGCTAACTCCAGGCCTTGAGAGCCGGTGTCCTGCAGGTTTTAGATATCATCCAGGGTCAACACACCTGAATCAAATGATTAGTTCATTACCAAGCCTCTGGAGAACTTCAAGAAATGTTTAGGAGGTAATTTAGCCATTTAAATCAGCTCTGATGGATCAAGGACACATCTAAAACCTGCAGGACCCCAGCTCTCGAGGCCAGGAGTTGGCCACCCATGCATTAGTTAATGCCCATCTTTAATCCAAAATACATATTTTCAAAACCTAGTAAAACTCTGGCATTTACATTTAATATGGATTAACATTACACATTTAATAGGGACATGGCTGCATACATTTAGACAGTTTGTTACTCTTTGAACATCTTAAATTTAATAACTGAAAAATAACATTGCTTGCTCTGTGATTAATTATAACAACAATTATTAACTATAACCAGCTTCTTGTGTCCATGAAGTCCACCCATAGAGTCTTTGGATGCACTTTGATAACCAAGCTTGCTAGCCTTGGCTGATGATTAAACGCTCAGCTCTTGTCTAATTATTGTCACTTTGGCTCAGAAAAAGCCAAGACGGTGACATACATAATGATGTTTTGAGGCTTCAAAATAGGAATTTGGAAAGGGGTTGTCATATGGTCGCTAAGTGTCTCTTTTTTAATTTGACTCCATTCCAGGTAACTCTGCTCACACATATTTTGGACTAACCAGTCTATCTGAACACCAAGTTTGCTTGTTTGTGGGTGTACCCCCATCCCCCCAAAAAACCCTCACCAGCAATACGCAACATCATTGCACTTACAAATGTACTTTCAGCCCTTGTACTTACATGTAAAGCAATAAGCCTATACATCACGGGGTGGCCAACTCCAGGCCTCGAGAGCCGGTCTCCTGCAGGTTTTAGATATCACCCAGGGTCAGCACACCTGAATCAAATGATTAGTTCATTACCAGGCCTCTGGAGAACTTCAAGAAATGTTTAGGAGGTAATTTAGCCATTTAAATCAGCTGTGATGGATCAAGGACACATCTAAAACCCGCAGGACACTGGCTCTTGAGGCCTGGAGTTGGCCACCCCTGCTATACATCTTTTAAACAGAGAATGAATATCTCATTCAAACAAAAGTCTTTATATTCAAGCATTGTGCAGAAACACCAAAAACTTAATTTTTAAAATTTAAAAAAGTAAACTGCTACATCTAAGTGTATTTTAGCTAGTGTTTGATATACTACCAAAGCAGCCCAAGAGTTTCTCAAGGCAAAGAAATTGAATAGTTAAGGTTCCTCCTCTTCTCCAGGTGCACACCTACCTTCTCTCTGACTCTCCTCTCCTGCTCGATCTGTCTTTCCCTAGCCTGTGTCCTCCACATCTTGCCACAGATCTCATCCTGGTCCATCAGGACTAAACTGAGAGCTGAGCTGAGCTAGTTGAAGAATTGGAATTGTGGACTTTTGGAGAAACTCAACTGATCAATGAGTTGAATCAGCGCGTGAGTATAATAAAGAGACTTTGGAGAAGCTCTCCCTGCGAAAGGACTTTATATAGGACTTTATTATGAACCCTTGAAACTTTGTACAACCTACCTGAGTTAATTCCAGAAAAGAATTCCAAGCAATATTCTTGCCTGTTGTGTTCGCAAAATTTTTAATGAAATGTGTTTTTTCCAGTGCGTCTGTCTTTTGGAAATCCTAACATAACAGGAATATTTCCAGTGGCCCAGTCAGTCACCTGATCTCAACCCAACTGACAATGCTTTTCAGGTATTAATTCAGGTGTCAGCACACCTGAGTCAAATGATAATACAACACTAAAGAAAAACCCACAAAACCCACAAACTTGCAGCAACTGCTGCAGTAAAGGCCTAGCAGAACATAAAAAAAACCATTTGGTCCTATTTATGGGTGCTAGAATTGAGATTTCCCTCCAAGTACTCAAAACATTCCTTATATTTAAAGTTATATTTGTCTAATTACTTTGGGGCCTTTGGAAATGGGGGACTGTGTATAAAAATGGATGTAATTCCTAAACAGCTGATGTAATTATTTTTTTTAAGCTCTTCGTTTAAAGATGAAAATCTGCCCTTCAATCATGTATTGATTGTTTGCTTTAAAATCCACTATTGTAGTGTATGGAGGCAAAAACTGTCTTTGTCTAACAAATTATGGGTCTAACTGTATGCTGACATTACAGCGTCTCCTTTGGGTACCCATTGCTCAAGAACCTTCATACCTACAGGTAGGAAAATTACCTCCCGGAAGACACCATGTGACGCTATTCGACAGCTTGAATTGTTTTTCCTTTGAATGCCAACACATAAATACTAAGTTGTCTTGAGCACAAAAGCAAAAACTTCCACCTGTGATGATGAAGTAGCATTAAGGTGAAACTGTCTGAATGATTGGAGGCAAACTAGACATAAACAAAGCACCATATAATTAAACTGCAGGTAACTATATGGTAATTAAGCCGTATACTATCAGTTTTCTTGACAACATGATGCAAACCTTTTATGTTATGAAACAAAACAACAGAGAAGATACATTTTCTTTGTGTTGCTCTATTTCTGGCATAGAGGAAACTATAGTTTCTTTATTTTCCACAGTTTCCTGATTGCAAATGAGGTGACAGTGTTCTTTGTATGCTCAATTGCTCCCCGGGTTGCTTTTTTCCTCATCTCACAGCGATGTCTCCCTGCGATCAAGACGGATCAGCCTTGCAGAGAGAGGGAGAGAGAGAGAAAAGAGAGACCAGCCGCTGTACCATTCACATTATTTGCACTCACTACTCTTGCACTTGACAACATAATTACCAAAGCTGAGGCCCTGTGCAATTAAAAGCCAGTGGCTGCTGACAAACGGGGGTTTGAGTTAAGGGAACATGGCAAAGATGAGTCAAGATCTCAGCAAAGGTGTTCGAAGATAGCAACTGTCCCAGTGTTTTGACAATGCTGACAGTAATAGAGGAAGGATCATGAAAATCAAGGAAAAGTTTAACCAGCTTAGCAACAGATGTTAATTGCCAGACTATTTAGATTCCATTCATTAAAAGCCCTTCCAACCATAAACTTTGTTTATGAATGTGCTCAGAGAACAGGCTGGCTGAAGGAAGTGAGGAACAGTTTGGGGGGCTTTAAATAGCAGCTTCTAATGGTTTGGGTTTTTTTTTGCATGACTATTCAGAATAATATGACCTACAAACATTGACTTCGGATGGTCAAGGCTCACAGAATTAAACTAATGAATTATTCAGGCACCTCTCATTAATTTTAGGTCAAACATTTTAAGATTTTTCACTTACATGCTGGCCTTGGGCACTGATGTTGTGAGTTGAGCATTGCCTGGAAACTGCACTACACAGCTCCATTTGTAATTACTGCAACTTGAGGTCAGGTCATTGTCAAGAACTGTGACTGTTCAACATGAGCTGTTTGTGTTTTTTCCTCATTCAGGAAGATGAACTGGTGACCTGTCAAAAACCCAGTGTCAACTTGGATAGACCACAACTCCACCACATGAAGATGAATGGCATTTGATTATTAATTTTGAAATGCTAATAACTCACTAGTATTGGAGTGGGCAAAATCAAACACTCATGTAAATATACCCATGTCATACATGCAGTCAGTGGACACTTCATTAGGTACACCTTGCTTTTAGAGTTGCATTCACTTTGGCCTTCAGAACTGTCTTAATTTTTCGTGGCACAAATTCAAAAAGCTGGTAGAAATATTTTTCAGAGATTTGGGTCCATCTTCACATGATAGCATCACACAGTTGCTACAGATTTGTTAGCTTCACATCGATGAGGCAAATCTCTTATTTTCCACATCCCAAGATGCCCCACTGGATTGTGTTCTAATGACTGTGGAGGCCATTTGAGTACAGTGAACTCATTGTTATGTTCAAGAAACTAGTTTGAGATGATTTGAGTTTTTTGATGCGTTATGTAGTCGAAACAGCAATCTGAAGATGGGTACACTGTGGTTATAAAGGAATCTGCATGGTCATCAACAATGCCCAGGTAGACTATGGTGTTTTCTCAATGCTCAGTTTTTCCTGAAGGTCCAGAATGTGCCAGGAAAATAAAAAAGGTTTTGTGTTGTTTACACCAAAGTCTGTCCCTACCATTGGAATTTCACAGGACTCATGAGTCCACGCAATGATTTTTCAGTCTTCTACTGTGTAATTGTGATAATTGTGTTGAGCCTGTGCTCATCTGTTCAGACCATTCTCTCTAAAACCAATAGATCGCTGTGAAATACTATGACCAGCTCATCTTACCAATAACCATTTCACTTTTAGTCACTTAAATAACCTTTTTTTCCCCAATTTTGATGCTCCCCACTTCAGAATCTTCAAATAGCATGCTTAGGCATGTCTGCATGTCTAAATGCATCGTGTTGCTGCCATGTGATTGGCTGGTTAGAGCTCTGGGACGATCGTGGCTCAAGAGTTGGCAGTTCATCTTGTAATTGGAAGGTTGCCGGTTCGAGCCCCGGCTCCGACAATCTCAGTTGTTGTGTCCTTGGGCAAGACACTTCACCCATTGCCTACTGGTGGTGGTCAGAGGGCCCGGTGGCGCCAGTGTCCGGCAGCCTCACCTCTGTCAGTGCGCCCTAGGGCAACAATGTAGCTTGCCATCACCAGTGTGTGAATGTGGTTGTGAATGGGTGGATGACTGAATGTAGTGTAAAGCGCTTTGGGGTCCTTAGGGACTAAGTAAAGCGCTATACAAATACAGGCCATTTACCATTTACTCTGTATTGTTGAGCAGGTATATCCAACAAAGTGGGTGGCGAGCTTAAATATATGTATCCTGGGACTGTGTTGACTGTAAATCCAGCTTCATTCCCAAGCAAGTACAAAGAATTATCAATCAACTCTGCAGTCTCCATGAACTACGTACCACCCTTCAGTTCACTGTTTATGGTCAACTTCACTTTTTTAGTTTTCCTTTCACTTTTTTCAAGTGACTTAGAAGCTAGAGAGTGTCTGCCTATCAGAAGGATGGTACAGTAGGTGCCTGCTCCCAAACTGTGGGATCTGTCAGTAACATTTGAAATGCTGGTCCACTTCATTTATTTATTCTTTTTGTAAATTGTACTTATTGTAGCAACCAGCCCAGCACGAAACGGCATTAGAGGATGAAAATGAGGACAGGATTCCATTTAGCTAAAGCTTAAGTTGGGAAATTGATGGTCCCCAAACAAAGTTAAAAAAGTGTATAATTATTTCTGTTTGTATGCCAATTCTGCTCCATTTTGTACCAATTGTCTATTTACTAACCTCTGTCTTTGTAATGGGACATACCTCGATGATCAAATGCAGACACTAAGAGCATCTAAGCACTCAGGCTACTGAGAAAGTATATCTATCTATATACTATCTTATGCGAGTCCTTAATAAAACAAGAGCAGGGCAGTGAAATTCATTCTGCAGGTCAGATGACTTTGTTACCAGCAGATAGAAAAGTCCCTTAGATAGGGGGCTATTTAGATAAAGAAACACAAACACTCACATAGGTTTGTCTGTGAGCCTGAGTGCATGAATGCAAGGCCAGGGGAAAATAACTGTCACCTGTGATGTGTGTTAAGTCTGACTAATTATGTCCCTGTATCTATTTTTATGGTAATATGTGCAACCCTTCTGTGCACTGAACATAAATCACAAATATAATTTTTGTTTTTTAATGAAGAAAAATTACCAACTTGTGGCTGCACAGCTTGTTAGACAAACAAAATGACTCGAAGTTCCCGGTGGGCAACGTGGCTCCAACCTTTCCAAATGAGCTCTCCATCACATGTAATCAATAATTGTCAGCCCTTGCTCTGCTCTGAGTACTGCTGCTTTCAACTATTCCAAACTTTGCATTTTTTTCCCTGCCTTGTCCACTGAGTCCGCAGTTAAAGATTAATCAGGTGATTTGGGCCAGCAGGGGCAGTCTTTACAAATTGTTTAACTGTAAACCCTTAAACAACATTTTAGAACTGAAGAGAAAATATAAGAGAGATGAAATAATGGCAGCTTTTATTAACTAAACTTTTATGAGCAGTGAGCTCTATAATTCAGCTGACCCAATGTAAGTTTATATATCTGATACTCTGCCAGAAGTTTTGTGCTATTTTGTACTATTTGTTTACTTTAGTACAGAATCACTTCTGCAGTGTCAAAATATTCCAAACAATCAGCCCTGAAATAATATAAATAACAGTATTCACCCCTTGAGAACTGGCTCATGATGCAGAAAGAAGAAATGTAGAATTTTCATTAGTGAGTTTATTTGTTTATTGGCATCTTTTGGACAGATATGATATTTGTTTAATTATAAAAAAAAAAAGGCGAGAATTACAGCTCTGTTTGGAAAACAGCTCATGAAATGAAAAGGTAGCCAGGCATTAAAAACAAGATGTTTTGCAATATCTGGCATGCTGGTGCTTTATTGTATTTGTATCAACAGAGGAAGTTTCTTAGAGGAGTCTTGGTGTCACGTTGGGAATGGCGGATGTGTTGGAGGAGCGTGGACCCGAATGCAGACACACGAGGGACAGGACTAAAGTTGAACAAAAAGCAAGCTGTTTATTTTGGCCAATAACTACCGCAAAAACAAAAGCAAAGGCACACAAAGGTGAAGAACTACACAACAACCTAAACTGGGAAGAAACTAACGCAGCACATGGAAAAGTTCTAATGATCACCATAAACCTAAACATGAGAAAACCAAGACTAGAAAAACATGACAGCCATAAAACATGAGGTGAGAATAACAGACAACCTGACACCGGACAGAGGTACACAGAGGACTAAAATACACAGAAAGGTAATGAGGGAAGTGGAAACACCTGGGGAAACACAGCTGACACAAATGAACATGACACCACAGGGGAAGCAAAACTAAACTCACTGAACATGGAAACAAGACTTTCAAAATAAAACGGGAAACATGAAAGGGCATGAACTGGGGCACGCAAGCTTGACACAGGAGACAGAAAGAGGGAGCGAGAGAGGGAGAGGGACACAGGAGAGAAATGAAAGGTGGACCTACATAGACGAGGAGAAAACACACGACAAACAGAAAAGACTCATAAACAAGAGACAGGTGAAACATAAACTATACTAAAACTCAACTAAATCCTAACTAATAATAACAACACAAGAACTTAACATATTTCCAATATAACATAAGTTTTGAAAAATACAAAATAAACTCAAAATGCTGGCTCACAGACCCAGCCCCTGACATTTGGCCTTCTATTCTTGAACTACACCTTTTTTCTAAAGCTGTCACGACTTTTCAAACTTGCAAGAAAAAAGAGAAAGAAGACATATTTGTTTTCTCCATACCTATTTCAGAATCTTGTAAACAAGAGCACAGATGATGTGCTCAGCTTAAAAGCTCACTCCCTAAGCAAAACTCTCAACTGATATTTTCACACATTGCCTGTATGTTAGATGCAGTTTTTAATCAGTGGGTGACGTTGGATAGATTTTTTTTAAAAAGCATTAACAACAAAGCAACACTGACGATCTCACTACTTCAGTCTGAGGTTATTATAATTTAAATGGAAAGTTTAGCAGTGTTTACTCCAGAGGCAGTGATAAACAACAACCAATGACCTGCTCTCTGGAGTTAATAGAAATTGTCTTAGAGGTGAATGTGGTCAGCTCAGTAGTATGCAAAGTATTAACTGAAAATGATGAAATGTCAAATAGAAACAACATTTACATCCTGAGATAAAAAGGCACATTGCCAGTGTTATAACTGCCCCCTACTTGTTTACATCTATCTCCCTTCACAGCTATTTCTGTTATATTGTTTTTGCCAAAAGCATAAGCCAATTCCATATTTTAACTAGTTTTTTTCTTTACAGTAAAGTTTTGCTAAACAAATTTCCTGATCATACTCATACTTTAACAGGTATTGATACCTGGAAGCTACCTAGTAGTAGCAACCCGATTTGCAGGTTACTCCTGTGGAGGGCTAATACGAACATGGAGCATGGAGCTTGCTCAAGGAGCCACAACCCTCCCATTCAGATGATCCCTTTGCATTTTGACAATCAAGAAATATTAGAGTACACTCAGCATGAGTGCAAGTAGTCATATGCTGTCAGGCTCACTCTCCACTTTTTGCTGGAGCGTTAAGTGGCAGTATTAGTTGGGCCACTTAGTCAATTGATGATTTATTATTTCCCTGCTCACCTTAGCTGTGTGCTTACCTTTGCCCTTCTTTGTCGCAGAATCCACCATAGGTGTGCCAACCTGGCTCACTTCTGGAAGATCTTGCCTGTCCCACTCTCAGCCACTGAAGAATACCTACCCAAGTTCATACATAGACATCCTGAGACTCAACGGCTGAGATATTATTCTTATTATACATTATATATCCTCCCATACAGGATCCATCTTATCTTAAAATAATCAGGTCCCATCTTGTCTTAATGACCGCATAGTACCATGTCTGTTGAAGGTTTCTTCCTGTTTAAAGGAAGTATTTCCTCCTCACTGTCACCAAATGCTTGGCCATAGGGAGTCATGTGATTTTTGGGGTTTTCTCTTTATTATTGTAGAGTCTTTACCTTGCAACATAAAGTGCCTTGAGGCGACAGTTCCTGAGATTTGGTGCTATATAAATCAAATCAAATTGAATTGTTATCATTTTTAAAAGTCTGCTTCCTGTGGTGCAGGATTGTAATGCAAATCATCTGCGGTCCTGTTTTAAAAGCATACTTGAAGTCCCTTCCTTGAATAATAATCTCTGTATTTTCTCAAACTGGTGCAGTTGTTAAACTGAAAGCGTTCCTTAAAAAAGACTAAACTCTTTCCAGTATGTTCTGCAGTTGTCTTGTGCGCAAACCAAGACAATGCACATTTAGGAATTTGAGTTGAGTGCACTATTTGTAGTCAGACTGATTCTAGTTAATAAAAAATAGAATTTTGTGATTGTTATTAACCAAAGAAAGATGGGAGTATAATAGAAATCTAATTAAGACTTTTCAGACTTCTCATCTGTGGAAATGTTGTGCTCTAAGCCTGTGCTGCAGAACTGTTAAAAATAGGTATTCAAAAGACTACCAGAACAACATTTGCGTCATTAGTTGAGCTGTCCCAGCTTGTAAATATGTTTGTGATATGTTCTGGTATTAGCTTGCTAATGAAATATTTGAATAGGTCAACAAACTTTAAGGCATAACATAAACCATAGGCAAAATAACTCTGACAGGTCCAGGTGCAGATATAATGAGAGCAAGGACAGGCAGTACAAGTAAACTATTTCAACCTGTGCGTCATCCTCACCCCCACTCCTACTCCTACCTCCTCCCCACCATTAAAACTTTCTAGAAAAGGCACATATTTTGAATAAATGGAGTGTAAATAGTTGAGATTTACAGCAAAAAATTTGGGTCACAACATATAGTGATACTTTTATAATCTGTTCAGCTTTAAATAAACGGTGCAGATACTATTTTTATTTGTATTTTTGCAGAAATATATGTCAACTACATCATATTGTTTTTCACAAATAGCAATACTGAGATGTCCACGGCTTAATTTGGTGCAGCTGTCCGTTCTGCTTTAGCCATGTTTAGCCATGCCAATAACAGGGCTATAGAACTGACCCCAAAGCAGTTCAGACTTTTTACTTTTTAGTCTACAGTATCTAACTGGGCATGTGGAATGCTTCAAGTAGGAAACGGCCTCAGTAGTTTTCATTCAATCATGTCTTTAATTCCTCTTCAGGAATGAAACCAACTTAAAACAAACGGCCAAGGTACACTTGAGAGCTACACCGAGGACATCCGCTACTGCTGTTATTATTTTCATGTTTTGGTAATGTTGGGGCAGTAAATTGTGGCAGTTTCCCAGCACAAGAAATCTCATAGCTAATCACTTTCTACAACTGGTGCAATTTACCATAATTTTCAGTCCTCCTAGCGGATGATATCTCTCCATTTAGTCATCTTAAATTCTATTTTTAGCAGACACATCCTCCTCCTCTTCCTCCTGCTGCTCTCTTCTCCTTACTTCCTTATGTTATCTCATCTGAAAGCACAGAGCAGTGATCAACACCAGGAGATTGAAGCCAGTCCCCATTTCCGTCAAAAAAAAGCACTGCCTTCTGAAGCGAGGATAGAGGAGTGAAATTTATCTTTGTGCCACCCACTCCTCAAATAAAAACTTTAACATTGGAACTTTCTGCCTTTATAGCACCATTGCCATTTGTCCCGAGTTATGCCGAGGTTTTAGCGTAATTTGTTTTTACATGAAATAGCAGCTGCTGAGAAGTAATGGTGGAGCTTAATGGACCAGTTGTAGTGATAAATGTGACACATGTAAGGCAAATGTCTGGGCAGAGAGACCTACACCGTGACTATAAGCCCTAATTAGCGCACCATTAGTTTTACAGCTAGAATAGAAGGCTGATCATGTGTTAAATTCAACAGCCTGCTTACCATAATTACACCTGATGACGTGTCATGGCCTCAGCGGTCAGAAATCTGGGCAATACTGACATCTTCCCATCAGTGCACACATTTTGCATTAAAGTGGAGTGCAAAGCTTCCTAATAATCCATTTTAATACAACATTAATGTAAGATTTATGTATAAAATGAGTCAATACTTTTTATTAGAAAAATGCCAAATGGGCCACAAGTACACGATAGTATTAGGCACGTAAGTCTTACACAAACCTTAAGCATTTACTATATGGTTTTTCTACTTCTTTTCCATATGGGAGGACAATTCTGGGCATCCAAAAGCGATAACAAATGTGAGAACAAAAAAAATCCTGCCAGAAACCTATGCCTGCTGTTCAGTTCTGTCTACTACTTGTAAAGATAATAGCCAGATGGCAGGACCACGAGGAATGAATGTGAAGTTATTTCAGAAACTAATAATCTCAAAAGAGAAGGGTGGTTGGGAAAACAGTGTCTCATCCCTTCTGTCTGTGCCACTCAGAGTAAAGTCGTTGCACCAAAGTGAATAAAAGTTAACAGAACACCAAGAGGAAACCATGTTGAGGATGGAGAGAGAAGCACAGTGAGAAAGTCCCTTTGAAGTGTCCTTTTAAGAAAAATAAATGTCATACCCAATTACTTTTTGTGGAGCATCTTCAAATAGCAATACAGGAAATGTAAATGAAGATGTTCTGTCACCAGCGCTCAGAAGTTCACTCTGTTTAAAAGTTCCTCAAATCTCTCATCAGCCTGAAAGAAAGGCTTTTGATCATCAAACCCGAAGACTTTGATTAGATGAAAATGGCAAACTGACTCATAATTTTGACTTGTTGCGTCTTATTTTATTATCCTGGCATGATGTTTCAGATGGCCTGTTGAGCACAATTTGTTGTAATGTCAAACAAGTTACGGACTTCACTGGCAACATTTTCAGCATCATCATTCTGAACTGGTGTTATCCTGTATGATAGCAGTTTTGCCCTATTCAAAATTCGGTTAATTAACTCTAAGATTTACAAAAGTGACAAATTTACAATTTATAACATCAACACACCAGTAAAGATATAGGAGGTAATCACAGCTGCACAAACGGAATGAAACTGATGGTGGTGGTGAGTCAGCTTGAGGAAGTTATGTCAGTAAAACAAATGTAAGCCACAGTGTGATTGATATTCGTATAATTTGTCATCAGCACCAAATTTTATAGTGTATCGATTTTACTTTTTGATTTATCTAGCTCTGAGCTGATGAGCTTAGGCCAAAGCAAGGAGTCTTTCATCTGTTAAGTTCACTACTTCTCCTACAGAATTTCTCAGAATTTAATCAAACTTACACGAAATGATCACATGATTGGTCTTCACCCAAACTGTGCTAAAGGTCAAGGTCAGATTTTTAATGTTAAGTCCATTTTCAAAGAATCACTACTCCTAAGAGTACTGATGTGGATCTCAATGTTCATAAAATGAATTTAATGTAGGCCAGCTCTGCCATCTAAATGCTGTCATTGGGTTTATTCATTGGATAATAATGTCATAAGGTAGGTGAGAGCTGGCCAAGTTCTAGGGCCATGGCTTTGTTAACAAGATTCTGATTTTTGATCAGTTTTGCGTGTACAAAACTGAAGAAATGATTGTGATCTTATTGGTCATGGTCATGGAGGAATTGGTTTTCTTTTTTGACTCCCACGTTATGAAGATCAAACATCAGAAACAGAGTCAATGACATACTACATACTACTGACATGTAGTAATACTCCTGAACCCAAACTCTTTCATTTGATGCTGAACAACATTCATTTCTCCTGGATACGACTGTTTGTGAGTTTCTTTGACTTCTCACTGGATTTTAACTTTCATTAGTTTGTGCAATTCAGCCAAAGAATGACAACAAAACTTATCACTTTCTTTCTGTACTTCACACATTACAATAACCTGTGAATTGTGATGGATTGCTAGCCAGATGAACTACTACGTCATTGACATTCTGGTTTGTTGTAACAGTAGTTCAGTTTCTTTCTCTCTTTTTTTTTTTTTGCAACACTAACGAAAAAGAGAAATTTTCCAACTAATTATCTCTTATACCTTGCCTGGTTGCTCTGATCTACATTAATGTCAGTCCTCAGCTAGAAAGATGGCAGAGATGCGACAGTCTTTACATTGCCTATGTAGTCACATTATTAGGAATTTGCGGGTGAAAAGGACAAAAATTGTTTCACAATGAAATGCAAATTGAACCTGGGTGGCAAGTGTGTGTCTGCCAAGTCTAAGAGGTCTACTTTAAATATGAAGAAGCACCTGCAAGCTAAGCACATTGGTGGCCCACTGAGGAGGATAATGAGGCTGGCTAAAGCTGTCACCCTGAGGGAAATGAACATATTGATGGTTACGTGATGCAGGAGATGATACCAATATTAACCAGCTATGCAATTTGCTAGAAGTTTATACATTCAGAAGTACTGTAGATGTACAGGAGGCGAAACACCCGTGGGGCAACAAAGCATGCACAGTTCTTTTTTAAATTTGCTTTTGCTAATGCAGAGGAAGTCTAAAATTTTACTTCAGTAGGTAATGAGAAAATATAACATATTACTTTTTAATGGTTTTAATCCAGTAACGTAACAGTTAAGTCTTAAACACCCGTGCATTATTAGTCATATTTGTCACTCAATTAGAATATTAGGCATAAAACAATTCAGAATACATTAAAGAAAAAATTTAATTTCTATTGATCCCACAGAAGTTCATGGTGCGTATGACATCAAGTTTCAGCAACTTTAAGACAGGAAAATAAATTATTTGCTCCTGTGAAATCTTTTTCAGTCTCTTTTTAAAATGTGGTTCTTGATGATATATTGTGCCACCCCTGGGTGATCATTTCTTTATGCTATTCTGAGTTTGTCCAAAAAAACTTTTCCTCACATTACTATTTTGCTTAACATACTTTTTTGCTTGATTGCCTTTTTGTAACAAAGTAGTTTCCGTTTCTGAAACAGTTTTGCTTCAGCGTGTCTCTTCGGGTTCATTTAAAGAATATTTGTAGTGAGGAGAACAAACAAATTCACAGAAATCCATGTCTAATTTGCATATCATCCATTAAAAAGTAATTAGCGGTTCTGTAACTCACCAGCCCTGCACTAATAACACTCCTAAGCCTCAGTGATGATAACAACAGTAAAATTATGTGATTAAAAGAGGAATTTCTTTTAAAAAAATTTAAACACCCATCCAATGGCCCAAACCAACACATTTGCTCTTTTATAATCACATAAAACCTGAGGCTTTATGAGAAGCAGACATGCAAAACTTCTGACTTTAATTGCTAAGCACAAGATTCCTAACCTGCAGACCTCTTTTCCATTAGTCATTGATACAGAAAGGTGATTTTTTTATGTCAAGTTTCTCAATTTTTCCCCTTTTTTCTTCATCTATTAGCTGCAATAAAGTTAGTACTGAGCTAAGATGCAGGACTGATATTCATAAAGTGTACGGTAAGAGACTGGGGTAAAGGAAAAGGTTAATAGAGTGCACGTAATCTATTCTTCTCTAAAGATTGCAGTTGAATTACCCCCCAAGCCGGGAGGAAAAGCTCAACTCTCAGTGCCGAACAAAAGGGAAAACTGGTGCACAGGTATTTCCAATGCTGTCACTTTGTGCACAGTGACCGCCGGAGCAAGTAAATACTTTACTTCCTCCTTTTTAATTTCTGCACCCCAAGCCAATCGGGTGGGTTTGACATTGTAATTCCGGTCCACCATTTGGTTGTCTGCTAAAACACCCGTGACATGTCTGCATAGCGGTTCCCTCTAATTCCACCAGCAAGTAAAAGAAAAAGGAGACAGATACAAACAAGCATAATCAATCCCCCTGAGAACCTTTTGGTGATGGGTTAAACAAGTGCCCCAGCTGCCAGCAGGCATTAGCAACTGCGGCTAGTGCCAGCTCTGACAGAGCATGGGGATGTTTAGGACTCAGAGATAATTTGAAAAAAGCCCTATAATTGGCTGCAAACTGTCTGACAGCTTTGAGTGGACATCCTTTGGGCCTCTGTATCGATGAATCTTCCTGATATGAGCCTGAAACCTCACTATCTTCTTCTGGAATAAGTGGTATATTTTGGAAATCTAATGGCCTTTGCTAAAACTTGCTTAATCGACAAGTTCTCCAAACTTAGAGAAAGGCTGTCTGGTAAAGGTGATCTGAGAGTACTGAGGGGAAAGATGGAGTGCAGTGGTGGCGATGCGTCTTTTAAGGTCTGGTTCCACTTTCTCAACAAATACAACTGCAGGAAATGATTAATAACTAGCCCCTGTGAAAATCCCTCTGTCTGACTTCACAATGGCTCACTGTTAGCTCAGTGATTCCCAAGATCCTGCAGCTTCCTTTTTTCAAACTAGCAGGTCACTCTGACGTTAATGCAGCATTCAGCTGCTGGATAATGCCCATTATGTTATGGAATGCTAATTAGGTAATAGAAAGCTGTTCAAACACCAAATAAAATATCCAATAAAAATAACGTAAAAGGGGTTCAGTTAAAAGGACTAGATGTTACAGTCCCTGCCCACCAGGCAAGCAGGTTTGGCCCAGATCTGGTATCAAGCCGGCACTGCTGGCTGACTTCTGGCATGATAAGACATATGTCATCCAGATATGGGCCAGGTCTGGCAATGATGCCACTGTTTATGTGATGGCATGCCATATCTGGCCCGATTATGGTTTGGTTTATGCGGCCCAGGCCCATAGAAAACAGCTCTGGCCGGGATCCGGCATCAAGCTGGCACTTTTGACTGACTGGTGTCATGGCAGAGTGTATGTCAACCAGATGTGGGCCAGGTCTGGCAATGATGCACTATTTATGTTCCTATTTTCCTATTTTAGTTAGAAGACCCAAATGTCATGTTGCAATACTGTACTGCTATAGTAGCCAGCGCCTGGCTGTAGCTCAGGAGGCAGAGTAGGTCACCTACTGATCAGAAGGTTAGTGGTTCGATCCCTGGCTCCTTCAGTCTGCATGTCGTAAGTGTGAATGTGTATGAAAGTAGTTAGGAAGCACTCAGTTAAGAGAAAGTATGTGGTTGGGTGAATGTGGCATGTTGTATAGAGCACTTTGAGTAATCTGGGAGAGATGAAAAATGTTACATAAGAATCAGTCTATTCACTGTCTGAACAGAGTTTCGTCATGTTACTTTTGCACTATTATACACATGTTGTTATTACATGGCTTAATTAAGGTACACATTAGGCTGACATCTGGGGCCAGAGCTGAAACTGTTCTGGGCCAGAACCGAAACTGTTCTGGACCAGCACAGGGCCAGCAGTGTGTTTGCAACTGGCCCGTGGCTGCACACAACTTACTCATGGCCCACATACCGCAAAGAATGACGGCCCTTTGGGGGCCCAGACCAGGTTTGCCAGAGGTAATCCACACATGGGCCAGCAAAGGGCCACCAGTGTGTCTGAAACTTGCCTTGTGCTGGCCCGTGTGTGGGCCACCTTTAGCAAACCAGATCTGGGCCCCCAAAGGGCCGTCATTCTTTGCGGTATGTGGGCCATGTGTAAGCACATTGTGTGGGCCAGATCCAGACCATACCAATTTTGCTATGTGGGTGATAATGCATTGCTTTAGATCAGGGGTCTTGAACTCCAGGCCTCGAGGGCCGGTGTCCTGCAGGTTTTAGATCTCACCCTGGGTCAACACACCTGAATCAAATGATTAGTTCATTACCAGGCCTCTGGAGAACTTCAAGATATGTTGAGGAGGTAATTTAGCCTTTAAATCAGCTGTGTTGGACCAAGGACACATCTAAAACCTGCAGGACACCAGCCCTCGAGGCCTGGAGTTCGGGACCCCTGCTTTAGATGGAGAGACTCTTGAGGGATGGCTGTTATGAGGAAAGGCAGCCCAGAAACTTTGCCAGCAGCACACATCGTTCTGTGCCTCAACTTTCGGTCTTTTACCCAGGCTAATCTGCCATTTTCCTTCCTTGGTTAGGTTTAGGGATTAGAGATCAATCTAGATTATCATTTTAAATTTGGGACACATCATCAGTAGTGGACCTTGGATTCATCTGGTGTTTCGGCCATTATCACTAGACATCCTCATCCAAGGAGGCCCTGCCAGGGTTGATCAGGCCCTGGAGTGTGTCACTGGTTTATGTTAAATTGTTATTTCTCTTCTTCTTTCTTCTGTTTAGTTTCCTAAAGTTTATTTTCTATCTATTCACTGCAACTGAGAAATGCTTACCTCTTTAGCATTTATGGGGCCTAACTTCTTCAAAGGGATAGAAAAGGTGATAGAGAGAAGTAAGACAAAAGGGACAAGATAGGAGAGAGCAGAGAGGAGAGCCGTAAGGGGGGCGCCCAATCTGGCTTCCCACACCTCCCCGCCGGATCGGGCTGTACGCTCTACCTCCCCACTGCCTCCCAGAAAAGGGAAGGGTAGTATAGTTCATACAAATGGGGATGGTGGTGCACACTAAAAATCTCCTTTTGGACTTTAATGGCGCTGCATTGGAAAAATGACCAATGTCAAAAAATGTGTGTTGATCTGCACACTTTTTCACCTCATAGCATCAAGCATATGCCTGTCAGACTGTTCGTTTAGAAAAGTTAGAAAGTTAGCCTGAAGCACAACTTCTCTTCGGCAGATTTGATTTTCCTCCAAATGCATTCCTTTCCCTGAAATGATAGTGACGTGTACAGTTTTATATGTTTTGCAAAGGAAGAAGTACAAATGAAAAAGTCTTAGAAGCATTTTCATTCCACAACAACCACAAATATGCCACACAAGGGAGTCTTCATTGCTGTAGCACAATGAGCAACTGGAGATCTGAGCAGTTATGATCAAAATACTGGACTGTTTTGGGGGTTTTTGGGTTTTTTTTGTAATTTCATCTTGCATTTCACAGGTTTTCTATCGTGGTGATTTAATGTGTTGCAGGTAGCATTAACTCAAAAGCGTGAGGACAACAAGTCTACACTTTTCCAAAGATCACATGGAATAGAGCTATGCCTCATGCCTTTGTGCTTTTTTTGTATGTGTAGATATGGGAATTGATAGTCTAAGCTTAGACGGTTTGGTCCTTTGACACACACAGACACACACACACACACACACACACACACACACACACACACACAGTAGCTTCAGTTTTACTATAAGCAGCAGCCTCTGTTACTGGCCCCAGTGGGACCACATGACAGAGATGTTCCCAAGATTGAGCTTGACATAAACACGCCCTTCCTGCAAACTTCTAATTTAGTCAGCTATCGTGCACCCTGTGCCAACTAGTGTAGTGGTTTCCACTTTCACCTCACAGAAAAAAAAGGCTCCCAGGACTCCGCTGTGTGGAGAGTGCATGTTAAGTTCACAACCAGCCAGGGTGCTCCCTGCCTCTCACCTCATATTTATAAGCCTGTCATTGCTCCAATAAAGATTCTGATTTTGTATTAATGATTAAATGCCTTTTGCTGGTTTATCAAGGTTAAGATTGAATTATTTTCATATTTTTGTCATCAGTCATTTTTAAATTTATAATCCCCACGCTGTGGAGAAAAAAAGCCTAAGATCCAATCTGAGTTTTCTAACACTTTTCTCCCACCGCCTGTGCTTTCCTCATTCTTCCCACCACTGTCAGCGCAACTTCATTTTCCTCACTCTCTTTACTTCTTTTATTCTCTCTCACATGTTTTTAATCACTATCTGTTACACAGACACACTCTTGCTTACAGCTTAATACTATTTTCAACTTTTTGGTACTAAGGCCTATCAGAAGTCAACCCAGGTCACCAAGGAAAAGCCAAAAATACCTGTAAATAATTTAATAATCTTTATATTTGTGAAAGTTCGTGTCCAAACATTTTTAAGGTTTATAAAACTTTTACGCTATAATTACATTATACAGAATACATTAGATTTAATATTATTTATAAGACACTATGTTGCCAAAAATATACTCTCTTCTGCCTTCATACACATATGAACTTGACATTCTTAATCCATAGTGTTAAAGAGCTTCAGCTCTTCTGGGAAGGATTTCCCTTTTTTTTTTTTTTTGCTTGTCCCATTTGGTTCTTTAGCCGTCAGAATTGTTGTCTGAAGACCAACAAAGATACCCAATGGATTTACTTTGCCAAATGGATCATCACGGCCTTGCCGTATTGGTCCATTTGGTCAACCTTTGTTGTTATTATTTATTTTATTTTATTTTCAGTTGTTACAGATGGGACAGACATGACTGAGGGATAGGAAAGGGAGAAAGAAAGATGAAGGAAAAGAAAAACAGAAGGGAAGAGGGACAGTGAGAAAGGGTGGGAAGGATTTCCACAAGGTTTAAGAGTGCTTTCATGGTGGATTTGACCATTATGCCTGAAGAGCATGTGTGATGTCAGACACTGATGTTGGATGAGAAGGCCTGGCTCACATTCTCCGCTCTAATTTATCTCAAAGCTGTTCTATCGGGTTGAGGTCAGGACCCTGTGCAGGTCAGTATAGTTCTTCCACACCAAACCCACTCATCCATGTCTTTATGGACCTTGTGTTGCGCACTAGTACGCAGTCATGTTGGAGCAGAAAGAAGCCATCCCCAAACTGTTCCCACAAAGTTGGGAGCATGAAATTGTCCAAAAACTCTTGGTATAATGAAACCACCAAACCCAGACTCATCCATCAGATTGCCAGACAGAGGCGAGTGATTTATCTCTGCAGAGAGCATGTCTCCACTGCTCTAGAGTCCAGTGGCGGCGTGCTTTACATCATTCATTCAACAGTTTGCATTGCATTTGGTAATATAGCAGCTGCTCACCCATGGAAACCCATCTCATGAAGCTTTCTACGCACTGTTCTCGAGTTAATCTGAAGGCCACATAAAATTAGGAGATTTGGAGCAACTGACTCTTCAGAAAGTTGTCAATCTCTGTGCACTATGCACCTCAGCATCCGCAGATGAGTTGCTGTCCTTCCAATTTGCTTCCACTTTCTTATAAAACGGCTAATACTTGACTGTGGAATATTTAGTATTAAAGAAATTTAACGACTGGACTTGATGCACAGGTGGCATCCTATCATGGTACCATGCTGGCATTCACTGAGGTCTTTAGAGCGACCTGTTCTTTGCATGCCTAGGTGATTGAAATTAAGACACAGTGTCATGGTGGTATTTTAAATTGCTATTCTATCACTCTCAAACACACTGGCTTCCTCAAAATACCTTTCTTACTAAACAGTTGATGCAACATACAGCAAAGGATAATGCTACTTGATATCAGCTGTGCTTTGCTCACCTTACTTTTGAAAGGAACTTCTTAAACACTGACTTTCCTCAGTTTACCTCTCCCTCCTCTCATTTCTTTTCTGTTTTGATATCCTGAGTTTGCTTTCTTAGGAAAAGGCAAAGACAAGTGCAATCACCTATATAGAATAAATTAGCTGTGTTTTTGCAGGCGAGCCAGAGTGCAGAGTGGACTAAACCATTTAACTTTATTTTTAAGAAGTGAAAGTGGCATCAGAGAGCCTTGACTACTATGTGGAATCAAAGTTCAGCCACCAGCTGATTTATTCAGGCAATTTAATTGTGACACTAATTACTGAGAAATTAAATTTAATGAATAAAAATCTGAAAGCAAAAATAAACTTTTCATTACAAACTTGCAAGTACCTCTCCCACCACTGGGGCCTTGGACAGTCACTTTCACTTTTCTCCCCACTATTATGCCCCTGGTAGTATTTCTTGAAGTGAAATCACTGAACTGGACCGTGATCAGATACAGAGAATGAGTGTGCCATAAGAAGATAAGTGAACCAACTGCAAAGACGAAGTTCACCATACTTTAATTGATCTGGCCAGTATAAAAGGAAGTGAAACACTGGAACACTTTATTAACATAATAACTATGATAAAAAAATATATATATAATTAAATAAACAAAAACCTCTGTTTACAACTGAATTACCTGATCATGAAGTGATGTCTGAGACTGTCATTAAGATCCACTGCTAAGGTTTAAAACTTGAGAAATTTGGATAATTCTCCATGGTGTTGTCTGTGTATTCATTAGAAACAAAGAAAGAAATTAAATCCAGACCAGGCTTTTGCTATGTTTGTCAGTGTCCCATTACAAGAGTCTGCAATTGAGCTACTTTATTAAGAAGTGTATCAGTGTCTGAAGGACATTAATGTGCTTACTGAGCTGCTCTTAATGAGGCAGCACTCTGCCATGGAGGCCACAATGGTCCTTCATGATTAAGCTCCAGAAAGTTCTTTCTGTCATATTGTTGCATATCCTGAGTGTTCTCTCGCTCTCTCGCTCTCTCTCTGTTGCACAAGTATTTTCTTTGTTCCTTGGCAATTTCTTTGTGTGCTTTTTGCATTGTGAGGACCACAAACATCAGGCACTCCTATTAAAGTAGAAGGGATATGTGTGGATTCCTAATAATTAAACACAGTGGATAACAGGGAGTAGAGAGCCTTGGGAAGTCTGTTTCTCTATTCCTTAGTTGCTCCTTAGTAAGACAGGGGAGAAGACGAAGACTTACTGTCATCTATTGGTGAGAAGAGACACGATCATAATAGATGAGAGCATGGCAGATGCTAACATTAGTCAAACCAGACAACACAAGTGAAGACATAAGCCCTGTCGTTATAGACTTGGTCTCAGCCTCAAGTGCTACCTGTACTATTAGTCACTCAGTTCCCTCTGTCACTGTGCCAAGGACAGACACCAGTGCCCTGAGAAAATAAATGAATCAATAGGAAAAACAAAGAAGATCTTTCAAAGATTTCTCAGTACCACAGGCTACAGTTACTCGCACTCCACTGGAGTGTCCTTACTCATTGTGACTAAGAAGAATAGCTGATAGAAGTGCTTCTTAAGTCTTTGTGACAGAGTATGGTACAGCAAGTTGCCCAGGAAAGTTCACAGCCGTTGTAAATTACTCGGAATGGCCACTTTTTGAAGTTTCATTTATTGATTTCTGGGCATTAGAAAGTAGAAAACTTTAAAACAAGCCAACAGAAGCAGAGCCAGCTCACCAAATGTCTGGTGTTTGGTGCTTGGCAGGCTTGGCGTGAGCTTTTCTGCCTAAAACCCTGCAGATGAGAACAGTGAAACAGAAGTGTGCATTTAAATCTGTCATCAAAACCAACACAGCCAAACAGCTATAGCTGAATAAAATTTGCGCAGCCGCTCAGTGACCTCCAAGAGGTTTTTGTGGTGGCAAGTTACACTTTTTGCTTCAAATGCAAAGACTTTAAATCATTAAATGAGGTAGCTGATCAGCAGCAGAGTTGAGGTTTTTATGAGTGTGCTCTAGAGGATCTGTTTTGGGACTGGAAAAAAACCCAACCTGGAGCCTCATGTATAAAAATGTTCTCCCATTCATGCTAGAACTATGTTTTAAGATCAAGGTCAATGATGGGCTTAATATAACAGCTGGCATGAAGAGGTTTAAGTACTCAACTCCAGAGACCAGGTAAAAAGTCAAAACACTTTACTTATGATGAAAACAGTTTGACACACAGGTGATCAGTCGAACAGAGCAAAGAAACAGAGTCAAGAGGCAGAGTCAGAACTTATGACAAGAGGAGGAAAAAAAGAGTCAGGTGCACAGGATTTACGAGAGGAAAAGAAGGTTTAAATGCTCAACACATGGTATGCTGATGATCTGACAAAGAAAGAGGGAAGGTGACGACTAAATATACACACAGGACAATATGAAACAGGTGCAACGTATTTGAGCAGGGCAAGCAATCACACTGGCAAGAAACACCTGAAGGCCTTGAAACGAAAAAGTACATTAAAAAAGTTAAACAGGAAACAACAGAAATGATTAGGTGAGAGCAAATCATAGCTTGAGAGCTAGGTGGAAACTTATGCTTACATTTCCATTCATCCATCCATGTTCTGCAGGCCAGCCCAGAGATATAATCTCTCTAGTGTCCTAGGTTTACCCCTGGGCCTTCTCCCAGTGGGATATGCCAAGGAAACCTCACCCAAGAGGCACCCAGGAGGCATCCCAGATACCTGAACCACCTCAAATGGCCCCTTTCGAAATGGTGGAGCAGCAGCTCACAACAGCTTCCCTCTCAAATGACTTAAGTCTTCACCCTCTCTCTAAGGGAAAGGCCAGCCACCCTTCAGACAAAGCTCATTTCTGCTCTGTGTGTCCGTGACCTTGTTCTTTCGGTCACTAACCAAAACTCATGACCATTGTTGAGGGTATTGGTCATATATAAGCAAGTAAATCGACAGATACACTTTTACGCTCAGCTCTCTCTTCTTCACGAAGGCCAGTACAGCGTCTATCTTACTGTGGACCCTGCGGGCCTTCTCTTTAAACTTACATTTATTTCATAAAATACTGAGCATAAAAAACACATGCCATAGCGTATTATATCAGCTAGTTTACCCTCCAAAGGGGATATCATTTATGATATGAAAGTCTTGCTGTATTAAGGAATACCTGAATTATGATAAGATATGATAGGAAGATAAACTCATTAGTACAGTATTCACAAGGATATAAATCAAGTGAACCAAAGTGTCGGCTTCTGTATATCAGTGTCTGCTGATCATTAGAAAGAATGCAGGTTTAAGTCACATCCACATTGATCTTTTCAGACCAGAGGCTGCTTTTGTCTTCTATATACAGTTTATGCACCAGACAAAGAAAACCCATTGATTCATGATCTTCATGACTAATTTTCACCCTGCCATTAACCTGTCACAACAGCAACCAATATTTGGAGCAGGTGGCACTTTGCCTCACTCTTCAGCTATCCAATTGTGGTGTCAGGAGTAAAAGTAACCCACTTTGGCTTTATATTTTTGTATTTTACCTGACAGAAATGTGACTCAGAGCAGTCTGTCATAGCCTATGGCCTCTGCACTTCAAGGTTCGATTGTCTGAGTCTTCTCTCTGCAAATGCTTTTTTATTTTTTCTCAGACTATTGCTATAAATCGTATGCCCTGCTCATTCTAAAATGCAGTTTAACAGCAATTCAGCATTGTGGTCCTGTCTCCAGGCTCCATGGAAGTGAAACACTATCTTGACAAGTAACTTTCAGATAGACAAGGTTTCATACTCCTCTGTGACAATCACAGAGGAGTTGGACCCAAATGCAGGACACACAGAGAGGCAGAGGAAGTTCCAAAAAAATCTAAATCTTTAATCTAAAACAAGCAGGAATCATACATGTACAGTAAAGATTATCAGTCATCAACCGAAGCAAGCAAAGTCAGCAAGGGGCTTTCATAAACAAGCTGAGCCCATGCGGCAGAAAGTCAAACAGAAACAGAGATGTCAAGATAAAACAGGAAGTGACTAAACAGAAACATCATGAGAGTAACATATGTAAGGAAACAATTTCCTCAACTTAATGGGTTAGCCTACCTTGTCAGACCTTGCAATCAGGAATAATGTTTATTTAAGACATTACCTGATGTTTGATTATGTAGTTAAGCTACACAACCTATGCAAGCAACCTATACATTTGCTTATATTTGACTTATGTGTGGATGAATTACTCCACATTGTTGTTGTGTGGCATTTTAACACATGGACTGCAGCCAGAAATGTTTCTTGGCACTACCCAACCGAGTCTGACGCTATCAAATTAGACTTGATGGGACTTGAACTGATCCTGCACCTGCCAGCTCCTTGATCCAAAACCCGTGCAATGACAGATTGTGCTGATTTGACCTGATGTAGGAAGTGCATGTAACATTTCATTGCAAGCAAGTGGAAGTGAAAGTGTGCTCTGCATCCTGCATGCCCTACTACATGGTATTTCCAGCAACAATAACATGACTGAAGCGGATGATGTCCTTCTCTTCGTGCAGGATCTGTAAAAGGTCAACTGGTCGTGATCTGGTAAAAATGACATTGTCCGGAGTTTATGTATGAAAATGGCATGAGGGCAGTTTGAGCAGAATTGAAGGTGAGCCTGTATGATTGAGCTCCGGTAAGTGGTGAAGGGGAGAGTGGGGATAGAGGTGTGGATCAATTTGCATATTCATGATTCACACATACTAACGAAGTGTAAAGTTACATTTAAGCCATTTTAAAGCCTGAAGGGAAATGTAAAAACTTCAATGTAATCTGATGAAGAGATGAGTTTGAGATGAGTTTTAAAGCTTTTAATGGATACTAGGCAAGGGACTTGCACACTAAACCACCTTATTTATTGAAATATGAACCCTGCAACAGATTTTCCTGTACTTATTATATTTGTTACAGGATCTGAATGCTTCAGAGGTTTATTGCATCAATGATTACCTAGATCTGTGGAGAGAGTCAGCTGGATCTGCAAACAGAGGTAAACTAAATACAGAAGAGCATCAGTTATCATGTATTAATGTTTATTTTACCGTTTAAAGTGATCTGTTTTATACTCTTGTGTCCTAGGTTCTTGACTCCTTATCTCTACCTTGTACAAGCCATCTGACTAAAACAATATCACTCCTTTTTGCATTCACTGGCCACTTTATTGCAGATTCATTTGGCTGGATATGTAGTGGAACGGTAAATATATTGTTCCACTACATCTCAAAAGTGTTCACTGGATTTAGATATGGTGACTGTGTAGGTCATTTGATTACAGTGAATTCATCATGTTCAAGAAACCAGTTTGAGATAATTTGAGCTTTGTGACAAGGTGCAACATTCTGTTGGAAGCAGCCATTAGAAGATGGGTACACTGTGGTCATAAAGGGATGGACATGGTCAGCAACAATACTCACGTAGACATTTCAGAGCTACTCAGGTGGCCCAAATTGGCCAAAAAAGTAAATTTCCCACACACTTACACCAGCATCAACAGTTCAGTCGACAATACATAATAATGACTCTACTATTATTTCCAATTAAAACTTTCGTACAAGCATTGTGGTTACATAGATTTTACTGCAAATGGCTGTTCAGCTAAAAACATTTGCACCAAGGCATCTTGTGGGGTTTGGATCCAGCTCATTGCTCACTGGATCAGAGTACAAACAAAGAAGGGCTGATAATTAAACAGTCTGTAACAAAATTATGGTTATACAAATGTATATGAGAGCACTACTGATTGCTTTAAACGTCTATTGCGGTTTTCTGTGGAGAAGCCCACGCCACTTTTTCATTTGACAACTGACAGGCAGTGAAAATTCAAAATGCAGAAGTTGACTTCAGATAAATTTTAATGAAGACAAAATTCTCCTCCATGCATCAGTTCTTCTACTCCTCAGTTTCACTTCATACAGACGCAAGAACAAAATGCACACAGTAAATTTGCATGACACTATCCATAGCTCCTTTAAGTTCCTCTAAATATAAAAATAGCTGGCACTTATAGTTTCGTAAATTTACTGCCAGCTTGTGGTCACTTAAAGTTCGGAGAATATGCAGCCCTTCAGGACGCTCTAAAGGCCTGCAGAACATTCCTGCAGAGGTTTACTGGGAGACATATAAAATCTTTATAGCATACTTTTAATGCTACACATTGTCATAATTGACAGGCTTCTTGTTGGGTGATTTATCCTAAACAACATATGGGGGATTAGTTTTCTATTACTTGGTCAGCTTAAGATGGTTTTTCCTGTTGCTGAGTGGGTTTTCCATCAGGTGCTCCAGTTTCCTCCAGCAGTCCCAAGACTGCCATGTTAGTTAATTGGTGGTTCTAAATTGGTCGTAGGTGTGGATGTGAGTGTGAATTATTGTCTCAGTTTGTTAGGCCTGTGGTGGACTGGTGACCTGCATCCTTGCCTCTGAGCTGCACCGCCCTAGTTGGAGAAGATGTTATTAAAAAGAAAAAGTGTAAATGGGAAGATTAAATGGTGAGAAAAACATATGAATGTTTCTGTATTGCATTAAACATTTTAAATAGAATCTGCTCTAAACTTTTTACTCACACACCTTCTAGAAACAAGTCTTTCGCCTCAGCAGTCATTTAGGCAGTGCTGTTTTGGGGGAGGTTTTAGTTTTTGTAGACCCTATCTAAATGAATTAGGGGGAGAGCCTCAACTTCAATTTCAGTGGTCACTGGGACATAACAATTAAATGTCTAGAACAAATGACAGCTTTTGGGGCCTAAAAATGAAGCCAATGCATTAGTGCCAAAAAAATTGCACTTAATCTAATGGCCACTTGAATCAGGTTCCAAACATAAATCAGTCCCCATAGACTCCAAAATGACCAACTTTACAGCATTTTGAGTGGACGGCTTGGTGCAAAAATGGTTTTAGCATCTATATAAAAGTTCCCTCTTTAACAACAGGGTTTTTTTCTTCTAAAAACACATCCATTTGAATACTAGTGAGGCGTGGAAATGAAGGGGTATGACTGCTTTGACTGTCAACTGTCAAGACAAGGGGAGACGTAGCCCATCCTAAGACTCATCTGCTAATTTGCGTCACTGACCTTTCTGCCTTGTTTCTACTAGAGCTTTCTGAACACATGTCTCTATTTTGTGCTTCAGTTTTGGTGAGTGAGATCATCTGAAATAATTGGAATAATCTGCTACATTTTATTTGTGTGCCATAAAGATTCAGCAGCAGAGAAATTTATGAATACAGTTTGCTAACCAACTTTGCTAGCCCTATTAGCTCTGATTAGCATTCCACCTTCTCATCCAAATGTGGTCATTTCTGGCTTTGAAAACTAACACAGCAGCAGGCAGAATGCAGCATTAAGACTTTAAAACCAACTAGTGAACATAGGGCTTTATTTATCAGCTTAGGATCTAGATCTGCTAGTCAAATTTCTTTAAAAAAGTGATTTACTTTGCCCAAAATTGAGTTAAAAGAATATCCCTGCAGGTTTTCCTTCTACTGCACATACTTATTCATATAGTATTTCCAGAAAAATGTACATCTTGGAAATATTAGAAAGATACACCTGCTAACAAATGGCTGAAACTCTGTGTATGCATCACATTTGTTTATACTTTGTCTCCTTTCAAGCAAAGTTTTACCTTGTCTTTATAGCTAAATATATACAAACTAATATTAAAATCAATCTTTGGTGTATTTCGTGTTTTGTGCTATCTTTGTTAGCTTTTTTTTTTTACTTGAGAATCCACTGTTAATAATAAACTTAGCTAAGAAATTACTTTCAATTCAAGGCAAACAAGTAAGTGACTTCAATCAGGAGTTTGTTTCAACAAAACAACAAATTGCTGACAAGAACAAATTGGAGCTACAGGGAATAGACAGTGAACCGTGAATTGAAATACTGCCTTTTTATCTTTAGGCTGCTGGAGACGACATGCTTTACAATATAATTTAGTTTGCAACCAGGGGGTAAAGCCGCTTCTCAGTGCAAAAACCTTATGAAGCCTAAATGTCCATTAAAAACTGCACCTAAAGCTAGACTAGTCTTCTCGAAAACAACATACACAGGATCACCCCAATTCAGTTCTTTAATCAAAATACACATTCGGTGAGTGAGCATCAGTTTATTGCATCCTTTTGATTTGATAGCTGATTTCATGGTTGGCTTGCCTTCAGGCCATGTGACTGCTGAACAAGTACAAATAACTTATAGATCTGCTGAAAATCAGTTAAAAGCTAAGATAATGCATGAGGCATGGAGTCAATAACAGATTATAAAAAAGAGAGAGAGTGAGTGAGAGGTACCCAAAAGGCAATCAAGAGTCTGTATTAATTATGCTAATGATTTGGATTTGCCACTTCATTAACCACCATTTTGAGCTGGTTGATCACAAGGGTAGCTCTGCATAAATTCTGTGTGTGTGGAAAAAACAAACAAATGACAGTCAGAGAGATTGTGTGTGTCTTTGTGTGTATTTGTTCACGCGCACACGTGGGCACACATGCTAATTATCGTAATTACTGTAAAGACGCTCGGATTTCAATTAGGTTCTATTCCTGAATCTACGTGACTGATACAGTATAAATTTCCCCTGACTGGCAATCCGTCATTATCACAAATGTTTTTAATTATTTCTTAAGTGTTGCATTCTATTTAAATGCAAACACAGGTTGCATAATTATTCATGGGGAAAAAAAATCCACTATTGGTTACGTTAAAAAGAGAGAATTCAGTTGAACTCATGTATGACTTCCAAATGCCTTTTTCTTATACGTCTGAGGCAACCTAGGTCAAGAAGTGAGTTCATGATTTTTCTGACTTTTGGAAAACTTGTGTGAATTTTAAGTTACATTTGTGGAGTAAAGAAATACAAAAAGTGCTATGAAGGTGACAGATTAACACATTACAGGAGCATTGTGCCGCATACAGAGTGACAAGGCCAAACTAATAACCCTAAACAGGATTAGTGTTGTTTTGAAAGCCCGTGGATTGTCCAGGGATCTTGTACAGCCTGTAGCGAACAATTCAAAAATCAAATGAAAACGTATTGCCGTTTATTCATTTGACATTTATTGCGAGCCTGAATCGCATGCTTTCTTTTGCAGCCATCAATATTATTTGCTGGCGCGACAAAGACAAAGGGAAAAATTGGCTCTTTTAAATTACAAGAATGTCACTGTCAGCCCAGAGCCAAGAGCGGACCTCAGTTTTTCCTGGTCGTTCACTTTGAAAGTGATTTAAATGAGCAGAAATAAGATGGTACGGGTTCCAGGGTGGAAGCATGGAGATGAGGCTGTCAAAATGTGGCCAAGTCATTTTATCTTGACGTTTGCCCACACGGCAATAATTGATTTGTCTTTGTTCGCAGGCGTGAGCATACAAACATGGAAAGTGGCCTACAGAGGCATGCGCCTTTCCTGTTATATAAAGCACTGCAGCTTTCAGTGACATCTCTCAGTCTCCACCTTCCCTCCAGATGTGCTCATTTGACCGGACCCGATCTCTTGTAACTCTTCAGTTCAGGATACAGCTCAGTTACATACTTATTTGCTCTGTCCCCGAGGTTTTTCCTGCAGGTCTATCATTACTAACTTTTGTCGTGTAAACAAGCAGTGTTTAACCTTGAATAACTTTTCAATTCTGCTTGAGCTCAAGTGTTTCACGTTAATATAGAGGGAAATGTGTAGGAAATAACTCACAAGACATCTAGATATTTCCATTTTTTATGAGTGATGGTCTTCTTCACAATTTATGTCCGTTTAAAGTTTATTCTACAAGTAATCTTTAAATAAAATCAATCAAGTGCTGTGGAAAGTAGTTACTATATATACTTTTTTTGTGAGTGTGAGATTGTCATACAGAGCCGATGATGTTTAATTTGAATATACCCCGGGGAGTTTTTGATACCAGTAGCATAATGGAGCTGTTTTTATATGAGGATCCTGCTGGCTGAATGACTAAATGTAAACAGTTTGAATTTCATTTACATGTAAACTCAGACAATACCTTAGATGGAATTTAACCCACGACGTGCACTTTGGTTGCTGTTAATAATGAGGAGTTAGGAAAGTAGCTTATAGATAGGCATATGAACACCAGTGCCACGTCATACTAAGGCTGATCTTAATTTATATGTAGGAACAACAGCTTAGTACTTTTTTGGAGTAGTTTTATGTCAAGTTGGGGTAAGGATTGTGATCCAAAAACCTTTGTTTTACATTCAGTGGTAGATGCTGAATAATGTAGCAGTACTCAATCATAATTAAGGGTAATTTCACTGACATTTGTGTACAATGGTTTGGCCTTTGGTATGATGAAACATTAATTTAATTTGTGATACGGCTGTCACACTAAATGATGAAACTGACCATGACAATAGTTGGTATGATTGCTATAATTTGATGGTGGATGACAGTGCATTTTCTGTATCAGAACTGACTGTCCTGTTATTATAAAGAGTTTATTTGAATCCAGACATTCAGACAAATCTAGTGGGAGTCAAAATCAGTCCATGATTCATAATGGAATTGCTCGAGGCAATAGATTGGTATGGCAACAAAGATTAGAGTGTGCAGTTTTTTTTATATTTGTGACAGAGTTGCTTAAGTTCACAAATACTGATTAGATTGCCCAAGGGTACAAGAAAAACCAAAGGTAAAATTTGTCAAACAGCATGATATTCTTTGTACTAGAAAATTACCGCAGTTATTCATATAATCCCATTATACTAAATAACAGTGGAATGACAGTTTATGTTTATGTAAAATAAATAGACTGGAAAAAGTAAAATTAAAGTATAGCAAGACTCCTTTTCATAACCCTATACGAGGCTTGCCATCCATCAATCCATCTCCTGCCAGGGCCAGGCTGCAGGGGCAGCAATCTAAGCAGAAAAACCCAGACCTCCCTCTCCCCAGCCACCTCCTCCAGGGGAACAACACGGTATTCTCAGGCCAGCAAAAAGATATATTCTCTTCAGCATGGGTCTGCCCTGGGGCCTCCTCCCAATAAGACATACTAGGAACACTGCCCAGGAGGCATTCTAAACTGGAACCACCTCAGCTGGCTCCTTTCCATATGAAGGAGTATTGGCTCTAGTGAGTCCCTCAATTCTCATTCCTGCCCTTTGACACTAGTCTACGAACCACTCCAGTGCAAGCTGGAGGCCACCACCTGATGAAGCCAACAGAACCACATCAGCAAAAAAAAGTAGAAACAAGATCTTGAGAACACCAAAGTGAAAACTGTTGACCAACCCATAAAGATTATGTACAGGACTGCTGACAAAGGACAGCCCTGGTGAAATTCAACACCCACCAGGAAGTCTGACCTATTGCTGGCAATGCATACTAACCTTTCAGTGTGGGGTACAGGGATCAAAAGGCTCATAGCAACAGGCCAGAAACCCCATACTCCTATGACATATGCCACGGATACCTTGAGGGATGCTGTTGAATGCCTTCTCTAAGTTCAGCTAATAGGCAGATGCCCTACTGTAGACCTTTCCAGGCAGGCTGAGTAGTGTGATCCCCTTATAATCAGCATACACCCTCCAAACTTCCTTTTTAATGATGGGAACCACCACCTCAGTCTGCCACTCCAGAAGCACCGTCCCCAGATCAGAATCAGAATACTTTATTAATCCCTGAGGAAATGATCTAATTATTGTTTAATTATGTTATGCATTTATCTCCATGCAGTGTTGCAGAGGTGTGTCAACCGAGACACTCGGACAACATCCTAGGCCTTAAGGAAATATGAGCCAATCTCCCACACTCCAGTGGCCCACCAGCAAGTTGGCTAACTATCTCGGTAACCTCGCTGCTAGTGATGGGCGAGCCATCCCCCTTAGTCCTAGACTTTGTTTCCTCTATAAAAGGAGTGTCAGCAGATCCCTGGGAGTATTTCTTTCACCACCTGTCTATATCCTCATTCGAAGTCAACAACACCACACATGCATTATACACCATGTGAGTAGAACACTGCCAAAAGTTTTGAGTTGGCCACATCTGTGCACTATACACTTCAGCATTCACTGATCCCACTGTTATTTTAAATGGCCAACCACTTCTTGGCTGACTTGCTGTCATTCCCAGTCACTTTCAGTTTGTCAAAATACCACTAACAGTTTACTGCAGAATACTTAGTAGTGAGAAAATTTCATGACTGGACTTGTTGCGGCTGTAGCATACTATCATGGTACCACACTGGCATTCAGGCTATCACAGCAATCCACTCTTTCACAAAGGTGCTTGATTTTATACACCTGTGGCCATGGAAGTGATTGGAACACCTGAATTCAATGATTTGGGTGAGTGAATAAATAATTTCACAATATAGTGTAGCTGCCTAAGACGATGAGCAATCTAACATTAGCTATTAAGCAATGTTCCCTCTAATTTTTCACGTGTCTGAGCGAACGCACAAACTCCCTGAGCGATCCCTTGGACCACTCTGTGAGCGACATCAAACGTGTGCACTGTGGTCACGGCAGCATCGAATCCATCCAAGTTACCATGGTTTATTAAAATAATCAAATTACAGCGTTTACATTTATGTTAGACTACTTTTAATTAACTGCTTTGGCCCACTTACAATGAAAATTTAAAAAAAAAATAAAGTCATTGACCTGTGTAGTATGTTAACACTATTGGAAGTAAAAATAACTTGAACTCCAATTTTGAAAACACAACTTTCTTTTTTTTCTTTTCCTTTTTTTTTTTATAAAGCTCTGACTTGTATTATGAGTACGAGTCTGTGGTCTGGGAGAGAGTCCTGTAACTCTCTGTCTACAAAATATAGTATATAATGACCAACGCTGGTCAATTAATTATATAGTTACTCCTCAAAAAAGTAACTCAGTTTGGCAAACAACAAAGTTTTTTGCAGCTATTTTTTTTTTAAATGCAGCCAAGGCGTTTTTTTTAATAAACATTTCAAACTATTTACCGAACAATCAGCTGTTCTGCATCAAATCTGATGCCACACAAATTATTTGTGCCACTCCAAAAAATAATTTCTGTCCACTATGAGATAAAGGAGAACAACAGCCTGATACCTGCAGGCCTGACAACAGGAGATGTATCACTCCTGTAACACCTGTAACATTCAGCAGTCGCCTCATTGTTCTGACACACACAACAAAACTACTGACTACACTACACACTAACTACACACTAACTACACAAGATTTGCGCTAAACGTCTCAAATCTCTCACATCTCAAAGCACCGCCGTCACTCCTAAAACTTCCTCCCGTTCCTTAACAACTAGATGCCACGTTGCCATATCATTTTTTGATTGGTCGACATGGTACTTTTTTGGACGAATAGGAAAGGGAGAGGGGGTGGGGTTTGTTTTTGCTCACAGGCTTTCGAGACTTTTTTCTTATAAAACGCCGTTTTTACCGTTTCTTCCCGCAGTAAATATAAACAACGATAGTATTCACGAAGAAAACCAAACATTGCATATTTTTTTTAATCATAACTCTGGTTTTACGTGGCCTATCAACACAATTTAAAAACTGGTATAAAGTCCACACTTTCCTCAATTGTTCGTCTGTCCTTCTCACATCTCCAATGGTTGGTACACGTTGTCATTGACGTGGCTTCACTCCACATCAGCCACGCCGCTTTGCTAGCTAAAACACCGGTGTCGGCACATAAGGACGCTGTCATAGCCTGTCAACGACGTTGATTGGCTGCGTATATAGGCATTATTGGCTGGACTATGGGATAAAGTGGCATCGTTCTAATCCCATATGGGAGCAGCCAGTCACTTACTGACTAACACTGCAAAACAGAATTGTTAAAGTTTTAATTTTAATTTAAATTCAGGTTAGATTTTTTTTTGTGCGCAACGCAGATTTTCTGTGCGCAGAGACCGTGCCAGCAGTGCGCAATTGCGCACGTGCGCAGCTTAGAGGGAACATTGCTATTAAGGAGAGGCACACTACTTCTTTCTTTCAAATTTTTAGCTCATTTTCCAATTATCCCACTTTGTTTACAGATCTTCATTCATTCAATTAACACAAGTTAGAGAAATGGGTGCAACTAGAGTCCATCCTGTCTACTGTGCTTGTACTCTATTACAGCCATTACTTGTGTAGCACTGACTCTACTGCCACAAGGATTTTAACACATGCAGCAGGTAATATTTAAGGTAAGGTAGTTTTACCTGGACAATCAATGACTGTTTGATTACTTGGCATTATACTGTGAAAGCTCTTTGTGCTGATTGAACAAATCAGTAAATTACGTTAAGTTTCTGCAAGTCCCAAGATAATGCATTTAAAGTAATACTAACTTTCAAATCCTAAAAAACACCAATATAGAACCGTATCACTTTGATGTTTGCTGAGGTGTTGATGGCTGCACCACACATATAAATGTGGCTTTCGTATCAACAAGTCTGTGAAGAGCATCCCTCTTGGTAAAACATTTTGCTGAAGTCAACACCTCAACAAGATTTTGTTACAAGCAGCACTGTGGTGTCAGCAAATCCCATCTTGAGTGAATTCAGCATAAAAATCACAGTAATGCCCTCATCTAATCCAACTTAAAGGTCACCACAGTGCACAACAGAAATATGACAAATTTAAGGGAATGCGTTTTGCCACAGAAAATGTGCTTCTGCTTTAGATAATAAAGAAAGCATTCTCACAGCTGACCCATCATTAATCTTAAACATCTTTTTGACAGTTCTTTGCCGTTTCCCTCTCCAGTTTACAAGGAAAATGGATACTGATGACAGGTGTTTTTTTTATATTTTTATTTGTTTTTACAGACTTTTGTCACAACAAAGTCAGCAAGAGCATTCTTTTTTTTGTCTATTGCATTGTTGTAATTTGTTTGAAAGCAACCAAGAGGACAGTGACCATTTCATAGCATAAAAGCAGAGGCAGTTTTGACATGCAGCAAAACAGGCAGGGCTTTGAACCGAAAAAACGAACAAGGCAAGGGGAATAAAAAAAACACCCCTACCAACAACTTTCAAATCTGACCCCCATTAACCCATCACTTACAACCCCTAGAGCCCATTAGTTACAAAATACTCAGAGAAGCTGCAAGAAAAAAAAAGGAAAAAGGAATTTTTGCTCTGAACTCTCACCCAGGGGCGGCAAAATGAAGAAAGTTCTAAAATATCTAATCCTATTATGTGCTGTTAACATTGCTTCAAAAGGGATTGAGTAACACGTTTGAAAATTGCAACATTCAAGTCATTCTAGTTAGCCAGCATGGTGATTGGTCAAAGAATAGAGAATACCTTAATGATGTAAAATTTGTGGAAAAAACACCATTTGATATGTAAGTGATACATCACCAAGTAGAAAAGAAAAATCTGACCTCTGCACCTCCCTCAGCCAACATCTCTAAAATATTAAGCTTAGATTTGAGGGACAATTTGATCTACTAAAAAAAAAAAAAAATTAAAGTACAGGAAGAGGCCACACATAATGAAATGTTAACATAATTAAACTTAATCTTTTTAGTCTTATCAAGTATAGTACAGTGCAATTAATGTTCATGAGAAATCCTGGCCATAAAATACTTTAACTGTGAAGTTGTAAAAATATTAACACACTACTGATCCATTACAATTTAACTTCAGTATGTTTTTACAACACAACTGCAAAAAAGATGTGCATTTACTCGTATATGAAAGCTTTGTGTTTGTGTTATAGAGTCTGTTACTAATCTGAGCAGTGTTAAGATCCAGGTTCAAGAGCACTCCCCAAGTGTTTGGTCCCTAAGGGAGACATAACTGACAAGTCCTTCTGTTAAATGGCTAAAAACAGAGGACTAAGGAAAAAAAAAAAATCCTATCCCAAAAACCTGGGGAAAAGAGAAATTACAATGTAAGGAAGACCACCAGACAGACAAAATGAACCTCCAACAAACAGACAAAAGCATTGTTGAGACAGAGGTTGATCAGGGTCAAAGGGGCAAGTCCATCTTCTCTCAGGAGATCACTGCATCCATTTGAGTGCCCGTTCATACAGCTGCCCAGCCACCTCCCACACTGTGGTGTCTTACTTGAGCAGAGCTTTTATGGGCTCAGTAGCAGCAGCTTCAAGGGCAGTCATGCCGTCTGGTGATTTTTGGTCTTTGTCAGCTCCCTGTGGAGGAGAGGGGACATAATGTTTACTTGGTGTCTCAAACTTTCGTGACATCTGCTCAAACGTGACAGTCAAATACTGCATTGATAACGCCGCCGTGAACAATGTCCAAGCTTGCGTGGCTACTTAAGAGCCATACAGAACTAGTCAGACCCAAACTCCTTCATACACACTTCTTATTCGTTTTACCCACATCTGAAGAACTGGGAAGATTAAGGAAACCAAAACAAGGGATTAAAATCGAAGCATAGTTTTTGGACACAAATTGCACCAGCTGTGATTTAGTTTTCAGAGCTGAACTGTGTACTCCTCAAAAACAAAACTGTTGGCCGAGCACTGAGCCTTGAGTAGATGCATTTGGAAGCCAAGCTAAAGCGAAATCAGAAGAGGTTTGTTCCAGAAATGGGAAAAGCTCAGTCTGACGGGGGGGGGGGGGAATGCATACACATCCCTAATGAACAAAATCATTAAAATCAGGAATCAGTTGATAAGATTCAACCGGAAAGAGGCCAAGTTAGTTATTAAGTATCTCACAGATTCAATTGTTCTGGTGTACAAATGCATCTTTCACTTTTTGAGAAAGATGAGTGAAAAACTCAGACAAAAGTTACGGTAGTTGCCAAAAGAAGAGAGACAAGACTTACTTTAGACTAGCCCCTTACTCATTTGAGCTGTGATAATATGTGTATGCTGACTCTGACACTGTGGCTGTGTAGTTATTGTTATACTTTTCTTTAAGCTGCAGGGAGTCCACCTGGAGGAGGCATGTATATTTGGTTCAATTATAGTGCAGAACCAGCACAAACTGGCAGGCATGCCGACGTCCAAACAAAGCCTTGCATTCACGGTCCGATTATATTTTACATCAGCCGAACCCTTGCATACTCAGGGACACAGGAAAGGTATGTAGGTCAATCATGAACACAACAAGGACAAGACTTTCCCTTGGTTGACTGCTTTAGGGAAGCAGAAAGGCTGTGGCATAAAAGATCTTTACAGAAAAATGAGGGTGGTCATTCAGACATAAAGCTGCCACATTCAGAGGCCATCAGATCAATGGAAAGGAGTGCATGACTAAGAGGGGCTGAAGTCACACACACTGAGACACAAATCCATTCAAGCTTTGAGGGATAACAGAATCAATGTGAAGGAGATGGGAGAAGACATAGCCATTTAGATTAGTACGGACAAAAAACAAAGACACACACACAAAAACAAAGTGAGAGAGAGAAAGAAACAGGCCACACGTTTTAATGCATTTGTAGTGACAACAGATTTAATAGCAAAGTAGGAGTGGAAGGCCTTGCAGTGGAAACGCGTCCCTTTGTTTAGCTTGCCAAGTTTAGCCTCTTAGCAAAAGAGCTTACAGAACCAAGGCAGAGAGAGACTATTGTTGCGTGGAGAAGCAGGGCATCAACAACAATGTGCCCCAGTTCGAGTACCCGGTAGCAGGAGGATGGTTATCTGGGAGCAAATTCCATGCCACAAGAGCAACAGAGCATAAAGCGAGGAGGGGGATTTACCAGGGTTGAGTTGGTAACCTGTCACATCTACAGCTCTAATTGGTAAGGAAATGGAAGACAAAATGAGAGATAGCGCCCCCCCCATTGGAACATACTTCACATTTCTTGGCATAATGCTCCTGTCAACACTCTAGTTAAACATGTTAGAGCTCTGTTATGCAACACTTGCGGTATGAAGACTAGTGAGACCTGTTCTCTCACTTTTTCAATGTGAATTTTATACATTTTATCTGATTATTCTGATGGTATCAAACATGCCTGTTAGAGATATTAAGTTTAAAAAAAACAAAAAAACAATTTCATAAATTTAAGCATTCTTGCAAAGGATTACATAATAAAATTCACATCACTCCCATGTCTGTTAAAAATGATGGTTGACAGCTAACTTGTCTTAGCTGGGACATAAAACATGGATGCAAGGAGAAACAGTGGAACAGCTCTCTTCAAGGGGAACAAAATCTGACAACCAGCTTCTATAAGGCTCACTAATTAACAAAATGATAACTGATTTGGTTGTCTGTGCAGAAAAAAATTTAAAGTGGGGCCAGTCTTCATTGTATAATGAAGAATTGATCTCACACAAAAGCTGTACATTATCAACTACAAAATAAACAATGACAAACTTTTTTTTTTTTTTTTTTTTTAAGTGAAGTTGTGTGAAATTGAGTCTTTAATCAAATCCTGCAGTGTTAAAAAAAAACCCAAACAAAACAAAACAAAAACAAAACTATGGTTTTGGTAGCCAGATCTTTCAATTTCAAAAAAAAAAAAAAAAAAAAAAAAAAAAAAAATCCCTTCCCTCCCCTACCTTACCTGCAAATAAACAAAGGGTTTCTTCAGTGTAATTCATCTTGTCAGAGATAGGGCAGCTTGCCAGGCAAAAACCACAGTTTTTTTTCTGATAATAATGTTTTAATCTTTTTTCATTTATCACAGTTTCAAAGTCTACTCCTTCTAACAAGTTAAACAATTTTTGTTCTTCTGTCAGTTAACTTTCCCTGAAAATGCAGATTCATGCATACCAGGTACCTGATAACCAATTACCGTAATCTCTTACTCTGATGTGCTACTGGGTAGGGCGATATGGCCCAAACTTCATATTTCTATATTGTTTAGCTGGATGGCGATATACGATATATACCTCGATATTTTTTAAACCAATAAAGTAAGAACAAAAAGAGAGTTCTTAGTCAAAGCTATGTGTCGCAGATGTCACACAGGCACTTTTATTAACATACAGTGTAGATGTACATAAAAAAAAATAAATAAATAAAATCACTCAGAAATAAATTATCAGCATCTTGACGCTGGCTGCAGGTGAAACGATGGGGAGGGGGAGTTGTTTTCAGTGAAGGAGCGAGGCGGGACAGAGTAACATTGCGTAGAGACAAAAGTGGACCAAAGAGAGGCAAACCAGTGGCTCCACAAGTGTAATTATAACACAACATAGACTATATCGATATAAACGATATTGTCACATCTTATATCTTGTATAAAAATCTATCAATCTTTTTTAAAAACTCGATATATCGCCCAGTCTTACCACTGGGTAAAGAGGAGAAGAATGGAGATGATTCTCTTTATCCCTCCCTTTTCTCCAGCTCTGGAGAGGTCATTAGTTGTTGGTTCAGTCCAAACTTAATCAACCCTACAGACCTCATCATTGCAAAAAACAGCATTACATGTTGACTTTAGCAATAATCACTGCCTTCTTGGCGACAAATAAGCCTTCTATATAATAAACACAACTGCATAATTTGTACCACTATATTTTAGGTTCTACCTTTCTCATAATCATTACCTTCTTGTCACCAAACATACTGCCAAAAAGTGTATACTGGAGCCATGCCAGAGATAATGCTTCATATCAGTATTTATGGTCGAGTTCCAGTAATAGTGCTGGCACAGTCTTCCCGTTTCTGCCTTTCAGGATACACCACGCTACCCCCAACGGCCAAGCAGCTCACTGGCACGCTCCTGACACCACTTAGAGTAATGAGCTTTACTCAACTTGAATAATGACCCCACATGATCACCTGACTGTCCAAACACTAGCCAGTCAAAGACGTTGATGGCCAATTGAGACACAGACTAATGAACAAGAATAGACTCCCAGCGTGTCTCCAGTCAAAATAAGATACATCATCACCCTGGATTATACAGCTGTACAAAGCAGCAGTGGGTCAGTAATATAATGCCACCTACATGCCAAAATGTCCATTAAGTTTTCATTATGACTGTAGTGAATAGAATGCCTAAGTCTTCAAATATTGAGCCAAAGCCTCACTCGAAACCTATTTGAAGCACAAGATTTTCATCAGACTATTGAGCTGCTGTCCGCAATCAAACATTACTGAGCAGTTAAAAGGGCAAATTTTTAACACCCAGCGATAAGGATAAGATCAATACATGTATTATGACAGGATGTGCCAGAAAGGCTCTGGATGAGATATGGTGGGGGGTGGGAAATAAAATCCTTTTATAAGTTTATGGTAACCTCAACATATGAAGCAATAAAGACTGCAAGTGTGCACTTTCACCCCCCTCAAAAAACAAAAACACTTCAGTGAGGAGTGAAAGATATTTTATACTAGTGTGTGTGTGTGTATATATTTTTTTTTTTTTTTTTTTTTTATTTATTTATTATCTATACAGTTAGGATAAATGTTCCATCCATTCTTTGCATAAAGGGCAGAGAGAAAAAAGGAGGAAACCTTTAGGGATGTAAAAGACACAAAAACAACAGGAACTGACTTCAAACAGTACTGTAGTTCTTCCTAGACAATAGCAAGTTCCCATTAAAAGGAAAATGTGTGTGTATTTGTGTGTACGCCCTTTTATTGCTGACCTAAAATTAACTGGCTGGTCTTTGCAGGCTGTAGTCAGCACTCTTGGCCAGGATCTTACAGCTGGGTCACCTTTGGGGTAATAATGGCCTTTCATAATTCATTAACAACAACAGTACGGCACACAGTTGGGGGCAGGGGTCAGCTTCCATGATGCACAAGGGAACCACGCCATTTTTAATCTGCCAACACAAGAATGTCTGACAGTCCGACAGTCACAATTCAGTATTCTCAGTGGGCTCCTTTTATCCAGTGCAATGTGGCAGCTGTGCACAGCTACAGGTGCTGCCAGACAGAGTGGATTTACACTAGCACTATCATTGGTGTAGCTCTGAAATATCTATTAATCTCATGTTGGGATACATGGGAAGTTTTCAAAGCTGTCATATGGATATACTGAGACCTGCTCCCTGTGGCAACTATTAGCATCTAGTGTTAATTATTGATGGTACTTAGTTGGAATTATTATAAAATCAAGAACTGTGTTGAATTAGGACCACCTGTCTTGTCTGATATGATACTAGCTTTTTGAAAGTCTACCAGTAGCTGGATAATTCATGAGACTTCAGTTTAAATTTACAATTGTGATCTACAATGACTATGAAAACAAGACAATCAACGTAAAATTATTCATATTTCCTCGTCATAGTCCTTGTCATAACAAAACTCATTTTTCTTGTGTAATAAATCACTCACACACCTTTTCTTAAGTTGCTGTGCTTTCATCCCCCTCTAAAACAAAACTTACCCAAAGGTCTTTGATTTACAAAGATGAGGCACTACATGATACAGCTGCCTATTTTAAATGCAGAAGAGCTTCTGACTCTCAGAAGGATGTTCTGTGACTGGCAGCAGAAGAAATTAAGGAAAATAAATGCCGATAATGAAGTCTTTTTTTAAAGAGACAAAATGAGCTTTTAAAACCCAAATTTTTCATTGTAATGTGAAAGTGAAATGTGGCTGTGTGATATTAACACTCTTAGGGACATTAAATGCATCATCTAGTGACAGCTCAGATCTTAACTTGAAGTACACCGCTTAGTTTCAGCAAAGAAATCATTCTATAACGTGTCATCTTTCAATGCTTAAATAATAGCTCATTGGATATAAATATGGTCTATGGTAGGAATAAAAAGCTCTGAGTCAAATGTATACTTAAGTCAGAAACATGCAATGTCAAATGCGTGCTGACATGCTAGCAACTTTTATAGCAAATGACTTGCTGTATATTAGTTTCTTTTTCCTGTCCGTTATTTCCTTCAGTTTATCTTAGTGCTGATTGCCAGCTGACAACAGTTTTCCGCTCTTGGCTGACTAGTTACAAGATTCTGGTGCCTTTGTTGATAGGCAGGACAGAGTTTGCAGCTGCGCTGCCAAAAATGCAGGACTAATACAGCTGATTAACTGAAATCAGTTGGTGTAGCATACCACAACCATGCCTCTCTAACCAAACACTGCTGTTTCCCCATATATAGATTATGGTTTCCTCTTTTCAAATGCCTTCTTCAAAGTCCCATTCAACCTGTGAACCTATTAAAAAGTCTGTCTGGCTGCTGGCAATGAGATTGTAAAGACTGCAAAAAGTGACTTCCCCATTCTGTACTGTGACCCCTCCCCACTTCCCATTACTTGATGCTACTGTGAAACAACTGTGTAGAGGAGCTTTCATTTACCCTGCCTCATTAAGCCTGGCTGGAAACAGACAGCTGCTCACTCACCCTCAGGCCCCTGATTCTCACTCTCTCTCTGAATTCTTCCCATATACACATAACAGTCTGGAGCAGCCTTTGAATGATGCTTTTTCATGACATCATGCCGTCTTCCACAATGTAAACGCCACTCAATCAGTGGTGGTGTACTTGTGTCATTTTCCAAATTTCAAGCCAAACTATAAAAATTGACAAATTTGTTTGAAGCACATTTACAAAGCTAAGCTGTCCGACTGAAACATCCATGTTCTTTGCATTATTGTTCAAATAAGCTTTTTTTCCACTTAAATTTAATAATAAACATGTACCGAGATAGAGGACCCAGTCAACTACATACCTACCTGCTTCTTTTAAACATCATGAGTGTTATAAGGTGGAGGGGTACACAGAAAAAGAAATGTGTGTGAAAATGAATGTGTGACATTCATCCTCCACAGGGCCATCAATTCAACTGCAGTCGGGCTCATTTGGACTGTAGTGAAACAGTAGCTACAGCTGCCCTGATGGGTAGAAGATGTGTCATTATGCCAGGAGTGCATACACTTTTGAGTCTAACATTCAGGTAAGACATGCAAGAAGAAACACTGACTTTGTAAAAGAAAGCTCCCCACTTACAAATGAGTCTGTCTATCAAACTGTGAAGGAACTGCAGAAATGTGTATTCTATGGCCAGATGACGCTGGATAGATTGGACATTTATTATAGTATCCCTGTTATTATGTTGTAGTGTTATAGCCAATGCCAGCTGTGCCTGACTCTGTTCTGTGCCTCTCCTCACAGCTGTGACTAGATCTGCACATGGCAGCATGTATTTTTTTGGACTAAGTAGCATTTAAGGTACTTCCAGAGCTAAACACCTTAGGGAGGCTAATGTGGAGGGATGGAGCAGAGACTTAGATGAAGCCAACGGCAGTGCTCCTATGAATGAAAGAAACAAACAACAAAAAAGCAAGTGCACAGCAGCGACAGTCTGCGATGCTCTATGAACATTCCAGCACAGCCTCCATAGAAATGTGTTAAAGGGCTTTTTGTCCAATGAGTTACCTCATCAGCACTCATGGCTCACATGGAACCACTGATACATCAGCATGCACTAGTGGGTGAAAGACACCAGTGCACTCCTTTGTGCAGATGCTTGCATACGCATACATGAACGCAATCAGGGCACCCACCTTTTCTAGCAGGAGCTTGACACATGAGAGATGACCCTCAAAACAGGCAGTCATCAGTGGAGTAAACCCATGTTTGTCTGGAGCCTGTGGAAGAAGAGGATGAGAGAGGAATGAGTGAGAAGAAGAAGACTTTTGGTCTTTGGAGGGAAAGCAAAGATTGTATATTGTTACACTTTTAAACTCTTGTTTAAAAAAAAAAAAGTCTTGTGATTTGCAGATACCAATTTTAAGCAAAGGGTGAGATGCACCGTGCTGATGTGCGTCTTCCTGTGCAAGGAAGATTTAGAGACTTCCTACTCCTGATTATTAGAGTTAAAGCATCCATGTCTTATTGTAAATTACTAACACATGATGCTTTCAAGGCAAAAAGCAATTTAAAAGACTTTTTTTGAATCAGGCCACTACCACACCTTCTGACGAAACTACAAGGCTCAAGTGGCCAACAAGGTTAAATGTGAGAAGGGGTTTTCTAGCATAAAAAAATTTGGGGCTTTCAAAGAGGTTTTAGCCTCACACGAAAGGAAGATTACCTGAACTACTACTGAACTTTTTTGAAGAGGGGCTTAATTTACTAAACATAACAGGAAATGCATAGACCTCTGTTAAGTAAGGCAACACAGACTCACTGCCCTAACTGCAAGCGGATCAATTGTGGTTATGTGCGTCACTCATGAGAAGCCCACTATGACCTATAAAAAACCCCTGCTGAGGCCTGGCCAACTCACTGGTAAAAAACAGCCAATGAACAGTAGGTAGAAATGTATATGATAAACCCCTTTTTATTAGAGCCAGGTTGCTTTTGTTTAAACAAACAAATAATGTTTGTTTCTAACCAGACATTAGACAGTCAAAGGAAGGAGACACAGGCTCTGTTATTTTTGTGGTCACTGTAGTGCTGAGCAGTAGGCAAATTAATGCAAAAAGAATGAAGCTGAGATAGTTGTAACTCTTACATTGATATCTGCCCCCTTAGAAATGAGGAACTCCACCACATCTGTCTGACCGAAGTCTGCAGCATAATGCAGCGGCTTCCTCCCACCATCGAGGGTCCGGTTCACATGCTCAGCCTAGAGAAGGGAAAAAGTACACATTAACAGGGTTGAGATCACCTAACTTGGCATTGCCACAAGCCAGTATGGTGTGTCTTAGTTTAAAAAAAAACAAAAACAAAAAAGAAAACACAAATCAAAGCCCTTCAAAAGAAGGTAACATCTATTAAATCATTTTTTGCTGCTTGGACCCATAATAAAACACAAATCGGTCCCAGCGAGGGCTGTCAGTCCTGACTTTTTCCCCAGAAGTATATAAATAATTACTTGCCTGTATAAGGATGAAGGGAAGTGAAGCAAGAAAAGCATTCATCAGCTCAGAAAAATGGGTATACTGTCGAGAATATAGAAGCATAGGAAGCCCTAGAAGATGCATTAATATCTTGTTACACAAGACCTTCATATTATAAACACCTGAGCTGGGGATGAAGGCTCAGGTGTTGGTTCTCCTGGGGCAACTAAGATCAACATTAATGAGATAGCAATAAAATGGACAGACTAGGCAAACAGCATTGACAAATACTGTGCATTATTGATATCAAAACTGTATGAGATTACATATGACCTCAAGTTTTTACATTATTATTAATATTATAGTCATCTCCTGACTCTAATTCCTACATTAAATTTGCTACAATATTTACCATGACAGCATAAAATGAAGACTCAACCTGCTACAGATCTCTAAATATGAATTTTTCGAAGCAGACACATTGAATTAATATGGCGGTAATGTCACATATATATTTAGTTTCATGAAATAACTGTTGTGAAAGGACTCAACATAATCTTGTACATAAAATAAATCCAGCTTTATGTAGACCTAAAACCTTAAGGTTACACTTTGAAAAAAACAAAATACCATATTTCTTTTTACTCTCTGACATTTCTTGGGGTCAGATGAACATGGTCAGTTGCACACAAATTCTGTTTTATTACCACTAGATATTTCTGAAACAGAATCCACACCACAGCACTGCCTTATCAAAAACATCCTTGTAGGTCAAATTCAACATACTGAACACAATGTTTCACCTTACACCTCATCTTGCTAAGTCCTGTAGCTGATTGATATCAAACCTCAAACTTTTCTAAAAATGTTTAAATGTTACTTTCAGTGGTTGATAAAATTAAACGAGCTCCATTTATACTATAGAAAAAGGTTGGTTATTTTTATCTACATGTTTCGTCAATGACACAATTACAGCTGGAACACAAGAAACCTCACTTCTCAGAAGTCACCAACTGTAATCATGAGCTCATGTCAATCATTTGTAGTGGTGGTTTATGTCAACAGTTCTTATAGTGCGGTCTTCGCCTCCTGCAGTTAACACACGCACACAAAACTTCACACAGTCCCTCCCTACACTGGCAGCTCAAGTAGTTGATCTGCACAACACTGAACAACAATTTATCAGGAATTTGAAGAAGTCACTAAAGCTGCCCTTTCAGGAACACTGAAGGTTATTCGGTATGGCTACTAATAAAATAATAATAATGGTAATGTGGGAAATAGGCAGCAAAAATTATCAGTCCTGCCTGCCTGTAACATTAATACAAATTATTAACAGGACAGTTATTTGTGTCTAAAAACTTGTGTTTTTCTTGATGTCACAGACTCAAGGTGAAAAAAAAAAAATCTATCAGTGACTACATAGAAACAGTGGCAAGCACTTTATGGTGCCAAGTTGAACAAGTACAGCGTTACCTCACACAACCTAAAAATTTAATTCATTTTTTGTTCTTTTGCTCTAGGTAAGAGAACCTTAAAATATGTCACATACTTGGAGACAGTATGTATAGTTTTGACCCTGTGTGTAAAGCTGTATACTGTAAAATTATTCCACCCTGGAAAAAGAACAGTTGAAATAAATAACTTAAAGTACCAAATTACCATGACGATCACGATGAGTGTATGTAAACAGTCATTTATAGAAACACATAAATGACTGTGTTTCTATAAATTGTGTTGATGACACAAATAGAACAAGACACTAAGAAAAAATAAAACGCTTCCGTCTTCTCAAAAGTCACCAACATCATGAGCATTTTATCAGTCTTTAAGAGTTTGATCAAAAACTATATGTAGTTTCACGTATTGTAAAACTTACATTGGAAGCTAGCATTTTACAATTTAAACATATTAGTGAGCTGTACTTTATGAGGAAGCAAATATAGATTCAGTTAGTCATTTGTGGGAAACAACTGAGTGTAAATCATATGTGGCAGTAAAACTATCCAGCTACTACCCAACTACAAAATCCGAATGCAGGCGTGTTTCCTAAGGTAGATGTTTTACAGAAACATCTCTACGTGGTAAGCATAGGCAGAAACCTTCTCATCAGGCTGCTCCAAAAAGGGCATGCTGGCATTAACGAACGCTGCTGCTGCTGCTATTAGCCAAGCCTCCATCTCCTAGACTACAGCTGAGACCACCGCCCACCAAAGCTGACTAGACACTGGGCCTGTCTGCTCGATTAGCCGCTAGCATATAGCTAGACATTTGCCTCAGCTCTCTTAACAACACGCTTATAGAAGACTGTAATATGCGTTTTCTAGTAACGTATATACTGTGCTTAAAACACCTTGTTACAGTAACATTGTTACTGGTGTCAAGAGCCGTTACCCGTGTCACGTACCAACAGATACCATAGTTGGTTAGCTAACCAACAAGTTGCTCTCAGCGGAAAGTGATAATGGATTAACTTTAAACACGTCTCGTTACCCGTAAGACGAATTAAAGCCAGTTTAAAGGTGCACACATTACCGTTAATGTTACAGACCTAGAATGTCCCAACAGCTTTTCAATTCTGGATTACCTAACTTAACATTGCCCAACTCCAGCTAACGCTAGCTCGCTAGCAGCTCTACGAACTAGCTTTGATTACCTTAGCTATGCTGCCAGTAGTCAAAAATGCACAACAGTGGGCAAGTCAAATAACAGCCAAATTACCGTTTGCAGTGTGGCTTTGACCTCATCCAGGTCCCCGGTCTTCAGTGTCCAAATCAGATCTTTATCGCACATCTTTTTGTTGTCGGTTCGGTGTTGCACCTTCCTTGTTGTACTGCCGGGGGTTTGACAACTTATCTGCTAGTGTGTTAAAAGTTAGCTAGTTGAGGCTAGAAAACTACTACTCTCGTCGAGGCTAATACAGTTTCAGCTAAATAAAAATACGCAGAATAATAATTTTTGTTCGATATGGCGACTCAATGACGAGTGACGGGGGAAAATGGTTCACGAAAAGTTCTAAACGGCAAAGTAGCAAACAGGTATCCGCCTTTCTGCAATCCACAAATATTTCCGATGCCGTTACCCGGAAGAGAATATTTATGGAGAAGTTTATGCTGTTCTGGGGCAATAAGGAGTTACTTAATGCAACGCACATGACTCGTCAGGGTTTTTGAATATCCCTAATTTGTAACAATTATTTACAGTTCCTAAATAAACATATACAGAAAAGTATAATTAAATAAGCCTCTATGTTACCATGTAAAGTAAAACGGAAATTCGTTCCTTATCTGGTTCTGCATTTATGTATTTTCGCACATTATGTCTTCACATCTGAATATACACCTTTTCACTGTTTTTCAGAAATGTTTAACTGAAAAATTTTAATAATAAAAATAATAAACACACAAAAAACATTCAACTCCACTACAGTTAACGATGTAAGAAAACAAACCCAGTAAATATGACCGTCATATGCCTAGTTACAAAATCCAAATGCAAACTATATTAAATTCTTTTTACATTGTCATGTTAAGCCATAGCGCCACAGTAACCAAGGGAAGTTAAAATCATAGTTTCACATGTCTTTAAATAGCTATGACCAAACACCATATTCGTTTTTCTCCAAATTGCTGTGAACCGACATGGCCTTCAATATAAGTTTCATTTTTATTCAGAGCACAGCCTGGGTTTGAGCTACATTATTTCCACTTTAAATCAGTCTTTTTTTATCTTGACCTGTAAGTGGTTTTATTATTAGAACACAAAAAACACCTGAAGATATATAAAAAAGAAAGACGTCACATATACCTAATAGCCACTTTATTAGGTATACTTGTTCATCTGCTTGCGAGCACAAATATTTAATCTGCCAATTATATGGCAGAAGCTCAGCGCATTTAGACATACAGACTTGTTCAAGATGACCTGCTGAAGTTCAAATCAAGCATTAGAATAGGGAAGAAAGGTGGTTGGAGTGACTTTGATCATGGCATGATTTTTAATGCCAGACAGACTGTTGTGAGTATTTCAGAAATTGCTAAGTATGTGTAGGACTTACAGAGAATATATCCAGTGGATGGCAGTTCTCTGGGCAAAAATGGCTTGTTGATGCCAGTGATCACAAGAGAATGGCCCTACTGATATAAAAGCAACCGTAACTCACATCTGTTACTTGTTAAAACCAAAGTATACAGAAGAGCAGACAACTACACTGGCCGTCAGCTAACAGGAACAGGAAACTGAGGCTGCAGTTGACAGGGGTTCAGCAGAACTGAACAATAAAAGATTGTAAAATCGTTGTCAGGTCAGCTTGGCATAAATAATAGGAACGCACTGGCCCATCCTGGCTTAAATAAATAATTCAAGTATATAAGTATATAATTCACTGTAATTAAATGGCCTCACAGTCACCACATCTATCTCCAATAGAGCACCGTTGGGATGTGGTGGAATGGGATGTGCAGCAGCCAAATCTGCAGCAACCGTGTGATGCTATCATGCCAATATGGATCAAAATCCCTGAGGAATGTTTCCTATTACGTGAGCATGGCTGTGCATGATTACTTTTTAAGGCAGTGGTGAAAACAAATGCAGCATGTGTTGCAGATTTATCTGTATTCTGACCTATGCCATTTAAGGACAGCTCCATCAGCTCCTGATGAATAGGGTCAGCTGCAGAAAGCAACACTCCAAAGGGGTAGAAAGATCAATCATTACATAACCTTAATCTATAAAGGCTCAAGGTCAGAGCAATAAGTTCAAAGCCTACAACTGCCTCTTTGCCTATTAAGCCACTAGAGACACCTACATCTGCTTTCATTCTTCCAGTGAAACCAACTAAGTGTATATTCTCCAATGCACCATCTTTGTGAAATATAGGTGAGGACAAAAGTCTTGTAACACATTCATTTGATGAAATCACTTCCCTGGAACTAGTCTAGATGAAGAAGATAACAGTAAAAGATACAATTCTAAGAAAATGCTATATTGAATTAAAATACTGCTGGTTAAATTTAAGTGCTCTGCCTTCCTCTTTCTATAGTTTCCTTTATCACTGTACCTCGCATAGTATCCATCATCTCTCCAATATGTACATCTATATATTACAGACCTAGTAGCTGAAACACAATTATTAAAACCCTTTTAAGTAACAAAAAGAATCAGATTTTTCCAGTCTATGCAACGTATTTTAGATCCTAATAATTAATAAGGACAGAGATGAGTATTGCCCAGATTTCCCCTGCTTGCCATGCTAATGTGACACACAGAACTTGACTAAAATTAATCCCAGAATGGGCTACAACTTCATGTGAAGTCTAAATTAATTATAGTCAGTTGCAAGTATTCACGGTTATAATAATGACATCTGCATACTAATGGTGCTGAAGAATGTACTGCTTAAGTATTTCATCACATATCCTCAATTCATACGACCGTCAGCTGGATAGAAAATTAATAAAATCCTCCAGGTTTTCAGATTAATCATTATTTGTAATAAAGATCTAAATTACACTTTTACTATACTTAAAGATAACATAAAAACATACTTTAGCTGTGTCAAAAGGGAGGCCCAAGTTTATGAGAGTGCTGCACATTTCTTTAATGTACAAGCACCAGAGTGGAATTTTCCACCTGACAGAAATGTTAAAGTAATTCTATCCATAGGCATGACAGTATGGCACCTCCATTTTTCAGTCTATTAGCAGCCCAGGCTGCAGAAATACGCTATGCAACTGTGTCCATTAAACTGTCCAGACATTCTCCCTCCTCTCTAGCTTTTCAAAACATTCCTGGGGATAATACTCAGTCAACGGTGCACATATGCCTCCCCATAACTACAAGAACACTCAGCCATTACAGTCAGTTTGAATAATAATTAATTCACATAACCTCTGCAGTAAGTCAATTAGACATTCCTTCATGGATCAAATGCTGCCATTTTATGAGGACTATTTTCCTCACCGAGAGATTATAATTGATGCTTTAAAGTTGAAATTGTACATTTTGGGTCTCTAATTGTGCACGAACACTTTGTTGAACGCTATCTAGCAAAGAATAGACAAGAACTTCCACAAGTACATTTTTAATTTAAATAATAACACTTTAGCCTATCAAGCTTGGAAAAAAATGTGTTTTACTTAACTTCAGACTGACACTCTAGATTAGCATCTCAAATTTAAATCCCTTCACCATGTGAATGTAAATCAGCTACCTCAATCCCATTTTCCATTTATGTTTCTCCTAAGATAAAACCATAAAAAGGTTTAACCACACTGCCAGACAGTATGTTGCATAAAACCAGTTTCCAGCTGTTCACTGGTTCACATTAAATGCCTTAAATCTAAAAGTAAGATGCAGGAAAAACATTGATGCTCATGCTTATTTTAAAATATGGGAAAAAATGTAAATGAACACATGTTCTATGATTGTTAATTTTATTTCAAATAGTTTAGGAATATTGTTTCCAAATTCAAAAACAGGCAATGCTTAATTTATCTCTGGATAGTCTCTGTCTACTCCAGTCTGTCTGCGTCTGCTTTAAGTGCACTGGCCCTGAAGATGAGTCTTTCAAATCAGGTTATAAATATAGAGTTTCAATTTAAAAAAGGGTGTGTGCATGTGTGTGTGTGTGTGTGTGTGGGGGGGGGGGGGGGGGGGGGTAAGTAAATTTGTAAAATGGTGGACTATTTTTATCTGTGGATTAATACAAATCTGGTGGACTCTTAATTACACCAGATGGGCCAGAGTATGTGGCATTGACTCAACTGAAGCTCATATATTGATGAAGGAATATTTCACTCACTTGTCTGTTCTAGATATTCAGCCTCATCTAAGTCCCCTGAAGTTTAATTTCAATACAAATGATAAATATCTTAATAGAAGTTTAGTGTAGACCTTATTAATGTAGATCTCAAATTAATGCTTGTCATTCCCTGCATAAATGCTTAACGAAGCCTGGACTGTGATATCATAAAGTGCAGTCCCCATAAAAGTCAAAACCTGATTTAAATTTGGTACCTACTTATAATTAGTCTTTTTGTTATTATCTATTAATCTATTTACCTGAATCCGAAAGAGTATTCTCACCAGTCCTTGGACTCAGTGGTACCAGACTTGATCTTGTGAAGAAAAGAGACTTGTACTTCTTTTTTTTAGCACTCTTTCAATAATGTCCCTGATTTCCAGCAAAAACTAACCAGTTATCTTTCTGAAACAGTCCTTTAAATCGACTTTTTCCAGTGTATCCAACAACTGAGCAGCTGTTTTGCACAAACCTCGATACTTCACTAGTGCTGTACTGCGTCCATTGAGGCTGAACTTTTAACCTTGATTTTCATTTTGGGATAAAGAGGATAAAGTTGCAGAGAACCATATTTAGTAGAATAAAGCAGGTGGTGAGCGCCAAATTTGCCATTTTGGTCAAAAAAGTCATTTTCAAAGTGCTGTGAGCAGACACGTGATGGCAAAGGTCACAATTTAGGCTGTTCGTGCCAAATGTTCTCCCAGGATGTTACAGTAGAATATGCATTGAAAGTTTCACTTTAGGAGACAAATTCACAGTGCACAAACCCATGAATGTCAAAAACAGCCATGATTCTGCTCGCCTTCCTGGTCGGATGACCTTCGGGTTCGGACACTGTTAGCTCTTCCACTAATAATTGCTCTCTCTGGGTCATAGCCTGAGACCCAACTCTCATCACGACTGATGTCTCTTGACATGACAGTCAGGTCAATTTGACACAGAAGTTGATGGCTGCTCTTTTCACAAGTTTGAAGTCCATATTGAAATCACAAAAACAAACATGATAATGGTCAGAAGGGAGAGAGGTGCTTCTAGGCAGCAATCTAGAAGTAGCAGCCATAGTGGAAGGGGTACATTTATTTCACTTATCCCCTTCAGGTCATGGATGGACTGGAGCCTAGGCTCTACACTGGATAGGTCACCAATCTGTTGCTAGTTTAGAACCACCAGTTAACCTAACCACATGCATGTCTCTGGACAGTGGGAGGAAGCTGCATTACCCAAGGAGAATCCACACAGACACAGGGAGAAGAATGCCAAGCCCACACAGGAAGACACACTTGGCTAGTCAATGGCTGGTAGATTGTTGCTTTGTAGAGACCATGGTAGCTATCACACCAAACTGCCATCTAGAACTTTGTCATCATACCTCATAAACCAAAGGTCTAAGAACCTTCAAAACTGACTATTTTTGGAGTTTCATTCCCCACAGTGATATCCAATAAAGGCAGCACCTTCCTCTACAGGACAGAAAATTGGGGACGAACAGTCTCACTGATTATTTTTGGAACACTGGCTCCTACATACATAAGCAACATTTTATTCATAAAGCAGCTCTGAAGATAAATATCACAAAATGTTTCAATAAAATTGCTGAAAAATAAAAACAAAAAAACCCCACCCAAATTATATTTAAAAAACAGTTTTTACCTAAGAAACCACGGATCTCAGGCTAAGTGGGAGAAAGTTCTAGAATTTCGGGGCCAATGTGGAAAACCCCCTGATCACAGGAGCTCAGGGAGCTGCTGGGGATGTATGGAAGCTGGTGCTTGCCCATAAAATGCTCTAAAATTCAAAAAACAGATTCTGAAGTTGATGGGGTGCTAGTACAACAAGGGTGTGGCATGAGAGTACTTTGAAGGCTTAGTTAGAAGCCTTGCAATCTGAACAACTTGTAGCCATTCCAAGGAGGTTTTGTTGACACAAGTGAACAAGGAATCAAAATAATCTACACGAGATGAAATAAAGGCATGAACAACAATTAAGTTGGAGAAGAAAAATGAATCTCAGCACTAGCACAGTATGTAGTGCAGATCACTAGTTATGCTTATATTACAGATAACCAAATGCCAAATGATAACCAACCCCAAATTCAGTTCTGCCAGTGCAGGTACTAACATCAACTGGATGTAATGGACGAAGAATTAAAAAAAAAAAAAAGTAAAATAAAATTATATATATATATATATATATATATATATATATATATATATATACAGCAAAATTTACACAATACAAACTAACAGCTGAAGAGTTTGAGAATCCAGCTTCGAGACCATCCTTATCACGCTGATCACTGTAGTGAAGGGTAATCCATACTTGCTAAATTGGTTTAATCCATCTATCTTAGTTGTACATGGCCTTGTCTTTGCCATAGCCAAATCTAATGTGATTAGTGAGGCCTGCTGTCACTGTCACAGGCACCCAAGGTATCTACTAAAGTCTCAGCACAATCCTGGGGACACACTGAAAATCACCCAAATGTCAGGTGTGTTTTCAAAGACAGCAGTTGCTAAAGCAACCTGCTTCTCCAACATTGTCAGGACTTGGGAGCGCATACAGTCTACAACAATCACATTTCAAAATTTAAAGAATAACTTTAAATTGTACACAAATATGTATGCTGTTAGAAAATCACACCTTTTCAGTCAGATAAGGTTCATTTATTAAGGAAGATAAGGGCACTATATGTACAAGCAGCTCAAAAGACCAATAATGACAGTTTTCACTTGTCAAAGCAAGGGCCATAAAGGAACATAAAGGAAGACGGTGATCGATTCTTAGAACCTTACTTTTTTGAGCAGGAGTATTCGGTAGAAAAAATACAAGAGACATGCTAAGAGAGTTTACAGATATATAATTCCCTGCAATGCTCAAAACAAGGTTAATTAGAGAAATGAGAGCAAATAAAAATGGTAATGGGCCAGTTGATGGCCAGAAAACAAAGCAACAAGCTGCAAGAGCTTCTCCGCAGAACTCCTGAATCCAGACGATTTATGACAATGTGCAAAACCCATAGACTGTATGTAAAAAATTGATTTAGTCACTCTGATGTCACACACTAATTTATGACCCCCAGTTTTAAAGACTAAGCTAAACTTTTCAGCTAGCACCATTCTGGGTGGTTTGAAGCCAAAAGTGACAGTATCGGATGGAGAGTTAACTAGCTAGGGCTAGCAAGCTTAGTTAGCAACATACATCCATAGATGCAGTTACCTCATTGTTAATCACTTTCAAGTGGTTTATAGATGACTGTAAAAGTTACCGTGCTTCACTCATAACTTTAAGTCTTTGCTTTTACGTTGGTTATTTTCACATGGAGGTCTGTGGGGATAGACTTTCTTTAGGAGACAGGCTCAAGTGACCACTCTTTTGGCCATATTAGCCTAATATTTCAGCCCTAGAAAATTTTGCTTGGTGACACTGACCACAATACATTATTCAGTCTGGTATTCATATAGATAAACTTACATTGCAGCCATAAAACATGACAAAAAAAAGAGTACTAAGATGTACACTTAGCTCAGAGAGTTTGGAGATAGCGGCAAATAAAAAAGTTCTCTGACATTTTGATGAAGCATCTCATACAAAACTGCTTATGCTGTAGATGCTGCAGCAAAAAGAATATTCTATAACCTGCCAAATGGAAGATAGTATATTTTCATCTGTTGTATACATGCATACCATCTTAAATTCTCAGCATACTTAAGCCCCAGAAACCCCAGAACTGAAGACTTTTTTTCTGCAGAGTGAAAGTGAACACAGTTACACTGAGTAGCTCTTTTTAAAGGACTTTTCTGATTTATCATGAAGACGTTATGTCAATCTTTATATACACAGATACTGCTTGTAAGTGGAATCAATTAATTGTTAGGTTTTTATCTTTTAATAGCATTGAAAATATAGAAAATTTCCAAACGTATTCTTGAATACTGTCTTTAATGATTAGCCACGAATTTAAATTAAATGAATACTCTACACTCTACACTGTATTTTTTCCCACTTGAAATATTCTTTTCTTTTTAATTTTGTTCTTCCTTTTAAGCAAAAAGAGATAACTACTTGGAGAAATATTTAGAATTTGAAAAGAAACACAGTCATACAAGTTTATGTACCTTTAGAATGCAGTAGTACTATCAGTACTATCAGTAGCCTCATATTTATCAGAATAGATGGAGGGTTTTGTGTTATGTTTTATGTTGGTGTGTATGTTTATCTATCAATCAAAAATTACATCCACATATACATATCTACTTTAAGCTTGCAGTTATTTACCTTTTGGACACTGGGGGGCAGTGCAACAAGGTGTGAGTTGAGAGACCTCTTAGAAACCATGAAATAACTTTTTCACTCTGTGCAAAAGTCTTGAGCTGCCCATCATTTCTTTATATTTTACTTCCAAGAAGCCAGAGTTTCCTTGTGACTTTCTCTGGTAATGTTCGTAAGATATAGCAACGTCTTCACTGCAATGTCTGACAGAGGACCTGTGAGATGCATGTGACCCTTCAGTTCATCCATCTATGGTTTGCTCGTCGGTTCATTACAAATCGTCTCATTGAAATATTGGCTGTCAAGAAGCCTTTCTTAAGGTAGGGTAACAAGGAAAAGGGTGGAGGCATGCCAAATTACATAAGAACTGTAAAAAATCAGTGGTAACAGGTCTTAAGAAGTGATGAATCCAAATTTTACATTTTGATTTAAATTGTCGTATGTGCAGATGAAATCAGAAGAGAGGTACAGTGAATATCCACAGCCATCTATCCACATAGTGGAAGCTCTGCCATGTTTGAAGTCTGGGTTTCAACCAGTGATTTGGGGGATCTTGTAAAAACTAATGGACCTATGAATGTTGAAAGGTACCCTCAGATTTTGTCATGGATTGACCTTCCCAGAGTGTGGATCTCTACATAACCAAAGCAGCGTGTGATCATCTGGAATACAGGCAACCAAAACACAAAGAGGAGCTTTGGAATGTTCTTCAAACATGGAAAACATCCCAGAAGACCTCTGGACGAAATTACAACAAAGCTTGTCTAAGACATTTCTGGTTGTGTTGGAGAATAAAGGTGGTCATACTAACTACTGAATTTCAAGTGTGTTAGAATGGGTTGCTCAAAACTTTTGAATGGCACTTTAAGTTCATGCTGATTTTTGTTTCTCGCTCTTTTTCTCTCTTTTTTTGAAAACTGTATTTAATGTCCTCCAGGTCCAAGCTATTCTCAGAATTGTTCCTCCAATCTAATTACTTCTTACAATAGGCACTGACCAACAAACCCAGCAACACATTTCAATAACAACTTCAAAATCAGAATCAGAAATTTTAATTATTCAGTCCAACAGAATGGCCACCACAACCCCCAAGACAACAACCCCCTAGAGACTGTGTTTGCTCCCTAACCACCAAAAAATTAACAAAATACTAGCAAAAATAATTTGAATTACCAAAAAATCATAAAGAAAGAAAAATGTTAATGTTGTAACTGTAACAAGGAGCAAAATAATGAAATGTGGATGATTAAACATTAGGTCACACTCATCCTCAGTAGTCCTTGTAGTATATAATTGATGAGTTTATTTCTATCTCAGGGCTCAAGCCCCATCATGTCTCATAGACCATACCATACCATACCATACCATACCATACCATACCATAGTATATTATGCTAACAGAGCACTTCACTCTCAGATTGTAGGCTTACTTGTGGTTCATAGAGGAAGTGGGTTGCACGAAAGAGAATCTGAAAATGGAGAATGACGGAGAGCACAGATTTAAACCATGCAAAGTGGAGGCTGATTGGCTCAAGAAAGGCAAGCAAGAAGATGGCTGGACTAGAGTAATGATGTCAGTGTTGAGATTGACAATGTGGGAAAGTGATAGTCAGCTGAACTCAGGAAAGCAGGCAGATGAGTGATGACAGATCTTCCTTCTTGAACTTAGGCATCAGCTTCATATCATCATCCTCATTCACTTGTAAAAGATGGCTGGCTCCTTCTTGTTTTTCTGGAGGATTCTTCTTGTTCAAAGGGAGTTTTTCCTTCCCACTATCACAAAGTGCTTGCTCCTGGTGGGCCATTTGATTGCTAGGGTTTTCTCCAGAATACTGAAGGGTCTTTACCTTAAAGTATAAAGTGCATTGAGGTGATTTTTGTTGTGATTTGGCACTACAGAAATAAACCTGAATTGAATAAGCTTGTAAGATCTGAGAAATTCCCTTGCAAGTTGAATGCTCCTCAAAAATGTAGTATATATTATAGTAATATAATAATAATGATGGCTTTAGGTATACATAATTAAAAACTAAAAAATGTTTCTCAATGTTTAAATATATTATAATATATAATATTCATCTGAAAACTCAGTGTTCAATGTGATAGGTCGGTTAGGACAACAGTTTTGTATTTGTGTGTTAGTTTGATTGAACATGCTTGGGATGATGTCAAATTTCACACACTGATTTCAATCACCAGCTAATGATAATGTTTACAGTTTGTTGGTGCTGCAAATGTATTTAGGTTCATTTGAGCTTTTTTGTTTTTGTTGAAAAAGTCAACCTGCTGCTGTTAGAAACAATGTTAATGAGAGTGCTAAAAGGCAGCCAAAGCAGTTAAATTGTGAGCCAGAGAAAATTCTCCTTGGTTAATCTACAGATTACTCATTGCGCCAAACAGATACTAAAACAACTGATAGCTGAAATAAATAGCACTGGAAGCTGCTGCAGTACGGTCATCTGTGTAACCTTGGGTACTCATTGTAAATGTTGTAGCTTACCAAGCAAACGCACATGGCAATCTCATTGGACCAACCCCTAAGTTTGTCCCTCAACCATGACTTTGAACCCAATCAAATTACAAAAACTGTTCAGGAAAGGCTTGAGAAAGAAAGACCAAAGTCATCCTGCTTTCCAAGCTAACCATATCCTAATCAAATCAAGCCATATCAAGCCAAATGGGCTTTTGGGCTACACCTAAACGATCTGTTGCTGACTTCCTGATGTCAGAAATACCCCCAGAGGTCTTTCCCCTGCCTACACAGATTAGAGATGTTGAGGCAGCACTAGTGGACCTGTACATTATTAGGCAGAAACTTCATATTTCAGCTGGTGGGTATACTATTTTTATATGTTTTATTACAGCTTTCAGGTATTTTTTTTATTATCAGTTATATTACATATGAATATATATAAAAAAATAATGATCCAGTAGCTTATACAACTCTTCCAACTTCAGCATACTTTTTGTTTCATTTTGTGAATCTGAAGTTATAATATGTGTGTCTCATCACAGATTTAATGTAAAAACACCATCACCAAGTTAGAGATGAAAGCAATTTCCCTAACTCCCTGTAACGTGCCACCCTAGACTGATTTAGACCTCAAACAACCCTCTCAATCACAGCTGCCCTGTTGTTCTCAGATATTGCACACAGAGCAAATCGGGTTTGTAAACCTGGAATGTATTGTGACAGAAAGGGTGAGCATCATCTGGTTTTTCAGCTTCACAATTTGAAAACTTTTGATAAAGGGAGTTCAGGCAAAACTCTTTCGGATGAATTTGTGAAGCAGAAATTAAAAAAAAAAAAGCAGTTTGGAAGACTAATAAAAACTGGTAACTGCGGGAGAGTGTGTTGTGTTTTAGGGGCAGAGGAAACATTAGTAGTACATAATTTTCCATCCAATAGACCCATGAGCTATTGAGTGTAATCTCAAGAGAAATTAAATCTCTGTCAAAGTCTGCAATGCAGAGATAAAGTAATATTACTGTATGAGCAATGGGTAGTCATGCTAGATAGTTAATAGCATAACAGCTCTAGGTTGTAGTTTTCAACAGGCAACCTGTGGAAACATTTAACTGTTAAAGTTAATATTAAAAAGCAACATTTTCACTTCAGCTGTCAGTGGTTTTCTAAAAAGTCTACCTAAGAACTGTGATTGAATGATCTTAAAGAGGACCTGAAGATTTTAAGATCCTGATGCCCTCGGGGCCAAATGGTGACCACTAGTAGCTAATTCTCTAAATATCCTGTTTGGTCTGATCTGTCTGAGGCTGACTCGTCATTGTTATAGGGAACAGTCAGCGTGTCCTCTGTGGGCAGACATGTGCTGCTTCTTCTGACACCATGCACTGCCTCCCCCTAGGGGTCAGGCCATAGATACAGCCTTCCTTAATGGGAGTGTGGGCATGAGGAAATAGGGAAGGCATAGAACAGGACCTGTCTGCAAGCAGAGGCACACTGATGTGTACCACATTCATGCCAACCTAACAGCCACTGTGAGCGTGGGCTTTCAGGCACTGAGGTGTGAAGAAAATATATTCCAAGACTTGTTCATTTCACAGAGTCTGTGATGAATTTGCTACCAGGAGACCAGGATCATCACTATAATTCTTGGATGCTTACAGCTCCTAATAAATTGAGCAGAAACACCCGTGGCTGTCAATTGTTCACCCATTTCACCCTCTATCATCTGGCCTCCACTTCCATAAGGCAGTGCTATCACATCATCTATCACTATGAGGTTTTGTCCACTACCAGCTACCCCTGATCACCCCTGACTAGCTCTGACTGGGGGCCAGTGCTTTATATGGTAGATGTGAGTCTTGATAGGATTTGACAACTTTATTAGGCACAAATCAGGCGGCCGCACTTTCATTCTCTGGTGGACATGTGAGCGATGTGCGCCCCAAGCTGTGGTTCTCGTCATGGGTGGAATTCTCTTTTTCACTTTTTCCTCTATCTCTTTTTATTCAAAGCCCCTGGGTCCTTCTCCGACTTTATCATTCCCTCCCCTCAGCGCTCTACTACAGGAGCTTTAGGGGACATATTGTTGCTTGGATTGTTGGTCCTGTCATTAATGAATAGTATCAAGCTCACGACAAAAACAACCACAGTTGTCACTTCGGACCATTGTTAATGCCAAGTCACATTAAGTCACATGACATAGCTGATCAGCCTGTCCACACCATGCGGTACACAGGACGCTAACTGTAGCGGTTCACCGTAAAATACTTTTGGCCATCACGAAACAGGAATATACGAGAAGGCAATGAAATACAATTGGCTTTAGAGATAATAAATTAATCCAAGGATAAATAATAACTCCACTCTGGTTTTCTCGGGTGCAATGATTTATTTCAGCGCAACAGAGGAAGAAGAAAAACCCATTTGTCAGTATGTCTCAGTGAGGGGTTAAACAGAGGGAATCTTGAAGAGATTAACACAGGCATGTTCCCCAAGCTCCTCACTCAAGAGCAAAATGAAAATCACCCAATTTCTTTGAGAAAAGTTTGGGCAAATTGAGAAGCATTATGGAGAGAGGGGAGCCGAAAAAGGATTTCATGCATTAACATTTCCTTCTCACTTCAGCAGCATTCATTCTGGCTTTGTTAACAGTCCCCCACCCCAAAGGGAGATCAGAAAAGAAAGACAGAAGGCACGGACAATTTCCATAAGTCGCTTCTTTTCTTTGCATATATTCAAATGAATGTATAAGGTCTGAAAAGAGGCAAAGTCGCTTCTACAGCTACAGAAGTGGGATCTTCTATTTTTAGGATTTGATTGTTGATCTCTAAAAACAGAAAAAAAAAATCTAAACAACAACAACAACAACAACAACAACAACAACAACAACAACAACAACAAGCAAACAAACAAACAAAACAAAAAGGCATAAATTGTATCCAAGGCTCAAGTGATTCTTGTAAGAGAGATTTATCACACGCCTTTAGGATATGCACTCCACTTGAGGACAAAGCGCATCTCCACCACACTGTTCGGCACAGCGGATGAACTTTGTATTGCACGAAACAACGAAAGTAGAGTTTCATGTCAGTTAAGACATCAATCCCTTTGTGGCTGCAAACACAACAGTATATGACGCCAAAAAGAAATATCAACTCAGTTTTTTCGGTGCGCGACTGATGTAGCAGCAAAATGAAATAGTAGCAATTTCAGGATATGAAGCTGCCCTGTTTGGAAACAGTAAAGCCTTGCCAGAAAAAATCTGTGATATATCTGTGATAAGTTATGATTGTTTTTGGAAATATATGGAAATGATGCAGAAAATGGGATTTTCTAAAAGTGCAGTTACATTTTGCCTTTTCATTCTTGTGCTTTTTTTTTCAAAGCGACAGCTTTGCCTTGAAAATAAGGAGGAGAAAAGGATGGATGTGTGATTTCTGGTTCAGGCAGACAGATTATGATTGATAATACTACCTAAATTTCACATTTTTGATCATTTACTCTAATATGAGAAGGAAAATGAGAATGCGTGTTGACCTTCTTTTCGTATTCCCGCTCAGCTGTTATTTTTCAAGGTGATGCACATTGAGTCCACTTTGGCTGATTATTCAACAATCCACAGGCATGCTGAAGACACAATGGCATTGACAATGAAAATGATCAGTAGATAAGGATCATTACTTTCACAATAAGAGTCAGTGTCATTAAAAACATGAAATGCCTTTCTCAACATCCTATTGCATCTCTACCTAGGAAATTATACACACCGAGTAGTACACAGTGCTTCCTTTAACAGTTTTGGTGTGGATCGCCTGATGGTCCTTGCTATCTATTGTTGTATTTGTTGGGGAAGTTACCTGAGCACTTAATTGTGTAAATTATAATGCATTGGGTTACAAGAAAACACAAGGATGTAAGACAGGAAAGACAGGATGTAACAAAGGTGGCACACCAACAGCAGACCAGAGATTAATTGTGCAGGGATTAAAGGCCCTGCAGCAGAAACAGTGGTGGCTACATGGAAGAGCCCACGCTCTAAATTAAATTAACAGGAGATGGGCTCATTAGCAGTCAGCTGAATATTCAGCAAGAATCTATGTACTATAGGCAACACAGGAAAGGCAGTCAGATGGTAATATCTGTTTTTCCAACTGTGACATTTTTAAGAAAAAGTATATTGTCAGAAGTTGCTCTACTTTTTTAAGAGGTAGGTAAGGAGGTGGGCATGGCACTGTAATGCTTTAATTAAATTTGAAACTCTTACAATTAAAGAGAGAAAAAAAAAATAAATGTTCAATTTGTAACCATCAGCTTGAATTTGAAAAGCCCCCGTGTATGAGCGCAACAAGCTGTGCCTTGAGCTCATGCAGGGATTTTTCCTAAAATGCTGTGTCTGATTTCTGTTACCCAGTAAATCAGTAGGGTTAGTCTCAGCAGGAAGTTGCGCTAAAGAAGTAACCATGATACAAAATCATCGGACAAAAAGTGTAAGAAATCATTTTGGTTTGGGATCTTAAATCCTGACAGCTTCAATAGGCGTCAGTTATAGAGAAATGAAATGTGATCCTGCAGTATAAGAGTTTGCTGTCTCATAGTAACAAGTGACAGTACAGATTTAATACATCTCAGTGCACCTCAGTTCCAATGAATGAGAAAAGTTAAACCTACTGTATAGACACAGTGTAATGCTTTAGTGCTTACATGGACGCTGTTTTTAGTCATATTTACATTTTGAATGCTGTGATACTGTAAAGCTGGGCTGATAATATATCACAATGATATATCACAATAATTTAATGATTTTTCTCTCTTCAGATGCTCCAGGAATATTGTACCTCAGCTGCTGGGATGTAATTGGCCTACATTATGTTCTCTATTACCGTGGGAATACACTGGATGCATGCCTCCAATGTTGCATCTCTGATGTAGTTTTGTTCCCTTCTGCTTCAAATCACTCTGAATTTCAGAAGCACAGCATACAGTGTCTTTTATTTTGAAAATCAGCAACCACCAGCAGTGTTTCTGTGACTTCCTGTCCTCTTTATGTTCTTTATGCAGCTTAATGTCAAAAATAGAGTTAACAGGCATTGTTTGTGACAAACAGTTGCCGAATCTGAAGGAATCGGGTTATGTGTCCATAGGATCCATCACTTCTGTGCGTCTCACTCACTTTCTGTGTAAGTTTGCGTTTAAAGTTGCCTCGAGCCTGGTACACCACTGAAGATTAGATAGGTGAAGTTAGGGCTTTATTGTCTTTAGGTCGGGAGTTGCTCGTGTGAATCAGTGGCACCAAACTTGGCAGGGGATTAAGACATTCGTTAATTAAGCTCTTGTAGCTGAGGCAGGTAGGTCATTTTTTAAGTTGGCGTAGTGTGTACACCGTGTGTGCATCTAATATGTCAGTGTTGATGGATGCTAATGAGATCCTCATGAGGTGAGTGTTTTGTGCTGTGACCTTTAGTGTTGTGGGGAATATGGCTACTTTTGTTGGATCACTTGTGAGTGTTGTTGGCCAGGTGATGGCAATAACACTGAGGGGTGCTGAGCCACCCTTGATGTGATCATTGTGTGGCCATAGCTCTCCATTTTGTGGTTGGTCACTAGTATGCTTGCTTTACTGAACCTTGTGGATTAAAGTAACTTGTTGTGGTATGAGGCCACTTGCATGTGACCATTCGTGTGGTGGAGACAACAGATCACTTGGTTGTGGTTATTTGTTGCTACTTTTGTTTTTGTGTTGTAGCAGGTCAAGTAATCATTTTGAGTTTGTGACTGTTGTGCTCCTTTGTGTTGGTCACATGTTACTTTTTGTGTGTCTTCAGTGTGGCAACTTCAAATCCTCATGCAGGGGCATCCATGCTTAAAGATGCCAACTATAATGTGAACACTGTGCTTCTGTTAGCTTTTACTTTTATTTCAGGTTTGTGGGTCAAGGACCTGAAGGCTTCAGGGGGGCTTTAAAGAAATTTAGGGGTCCTAGAGGAACCCTTTTGAGGGAGGAGGTGTTACGTCCCTCTGTAGCCCCTAATCTCCTCAGTGTGTTCAGGTGGTGCTAATTGGCCACACCTAGTCAGGTGTTGATAAAACCATACCTGAGGCAGGCTTTCAAAGAGCCTCACTAGCCGTGCCTTGGTGGTACCAGCCGTGTTCAGCCAGACTGCTATGCCATTTTAGGATTAAAACATCTTCTCACTAACACTCTGGTATTCATCTTTTTTTTTTTTTATGTTGCAGCTTTTGAGCCGGGTCGTAACACCAACCATTAAACATTTTTATGGCTACTTGACGGTTCACTCAGACTGGAGTAAAAACAGGAAGGCAACGTCATTTTTTTGCTGTCAGAGAATGAATGCAAGTTGTAGTTACCAGCTGGTTGACCAGAGGTGGAGAATCTCTTAGTTCTAAAGCAAAATATATGTTGGCCTATAGGACTCTTTCATCCAATCAGGTGCACTCATACAAAAACAATAGGAAAGGGAGAGCAACCTTCATGCATCTTCTTATAATTCATGTGAACACACCTCACATCATAAGCACTGGCCTCAGCGGGAGTGAATGCAACAAAGGGATTTAGGCCTAATGGCTGTGCTTTACAAACAGACTTCAAATGTAGCACTGAAAAGTGGTAGTGTGACCGAATGTTGTATTCAGCATGTTCACGCTTCGTGCTCAATGGTGCCATCAGAGAACACCTCATTGCATCTTGCTTTAGCCCACTAATGAATTAGAGAGAACACCATCCTTTCATCACCTGAGCCTCATCAGGTTCCTGTCCAAAACTCATCACCCCTTGCCAGGTTTCTCTTTTTCCTCTTAATCACCACTCTCACCCTTCAGTTTCCTGCTAAAGCAATCTTGCAGTCTGATACTGAAACAAGAAAAAGAAGATTGCAAGCCATTCACAGAGTGATTTTTGATCCCAGAGAAAAGCTCGTGATTTTGCAGAGGCTGTTCTAATTGTTTTTTCTGACAAAATGATAATTAATCTGCCTCGCTGGATGTACCTGCTTCTGCATGTACAGGTGAGCCGGCGTCAGGCTCTCAGTTTGCATATGTGGCATTGCTTTTGTTCCAGGCCTCGACTGTGTGCTTCATTTACATAATTGTAATTACCTGTGTGGGCAGAAGACCGGCTGCTGCCCCAGGTATGAAGGCTGTTTTCTTCCCATCTTCCTTGTTCAACTGTGAATCACTTAAATTGCCCAGTCTAAACACCATGCAAAATCTGGGTGAGTTACAGCTTTAGAAATCCTGCTTTCCTTAATGACAGGTTTTGCTGAATGCTGCCTGAACTGGGTGTTGAGGAGAATAAAATGAGCGTGTGAAAGAAGAAAATCAGAGGCGTATTTATTCCTGCTGACCAAACACTTTTTCCTCTGACTTGATGCATTTCTCCAGGGTTTTTTTCTCGCCTGCTCTGTGGGTTTCCACTGAGCATCCTTATTATATGTAAGTATCCAGCTTATCTCATGCCAGGGCAAACCCAGATTCAGTTGTGGTGCCTAAAAATTGTTCACAAAAATGTATTTGCATGGCACCATTCATACTGTAAAAAGAATTTAAAATATTACAAAGGCTTCATCTGAGGATGAGAAAAAATACAGAAGAATTAAGACCTCAAAGAAGGTCTTTATAAACACCTTTCTAAAGTATTGTTTTAGTGTCACCTAAGACAACAACACAAAAATATACTGTGCGTTGAGATCAGTGGTGATTTGTCCAGACTCCATATTGTTCATTCAAACTCTGTAACACAGATGAGCCAACCGGGGTTAGCAAGCTTTTCACATTTATGTCTTTTCTTTTCATGATTAAGTGCATATGAAAGAGATTGGTTTAATTATTTTCATGTGAGATGTGCTGATTAGAAAAATCACTTGCTGAGCATGGCAGTAACCATGCAGCATACTCTGACAGCCAAAAACTACCAGCTCTTCAAAACTGACAACTCTTTCATTTAATCCAACATTAACTGCATGAAAAAAGAAAAAAAAATATTACTATTCAGCCGCAGATTCATCAAAGCTCAAAGGGAAAATCGGATGAGACGAGAGTTAACCTCAGGAATGCAAATTGGGAACTTTTGCCTTGAATTAATCTGTTAGATTATAGAGTGTGCCCATCATGCAGTGGAGCACTGAAAATGGAGATAAACACTGTCATTTTTTTCTCCAGAATATGCCCACCTACTCTGAAAATGAGACTTGATTCATTGGCAGGGGGGAATCTCAAATATTTACCATGCTCTGTGGTGTAACTGATACCTGGAGATGGAAGATGATGAGGTGAGAGACAGAGACTAATGGACAGATAAATATGCAGGTACGATTTTCTCTTGAGGCGCGGGGAAATCTTATCTGAGGAAGTGAGCTGCTATCAGACGTCTGAAATCAACCGACAGGCTGTTTACATAACAGCCTTGGAACCCTCAAACATTTCCTAGGAGGTGCATCTTCATGCTTTAATTTATTCACCTCACCAACCCTGTCACCATGCACGCTGAAGTAGTTGCAGAGGGCATTACCTTCACAGCAGCTGAAAACCAATTAGACTTAAAATATATACTGAGTGTGATGAAAGCAAAGCTCAAGTCTTTGTTTGTTTTTTTTACTTTGTGTTCAAAGGCCTATGATGGAGTTGTGTTTGTTTGTTTGTTTGTGTCTCCATAGCTATAAAGTGTACTCTATGGCACCTCTGCTTGGAGGTTGTCATGTTGGGTATTGCTTTGCCTTCTAAATTTAGCCAAGCAAGAACACCAAGTATCTCCACTCTGCGCGTACAGTACATATGCAGCTTTTCTGTGGGGATAGCGCTCTACTCTCAAGCAATCAATATTGAATGCACCTACAGGGACTAACCAAGCAAATGTCTGCAGGCTAGACGCAGTCCCTTCCTACCCATTTTCTATATATAAAACTGGCCTGGCATATAATGAAAAACATTACCTGCCACTAGTGCACATAACTCTACCAGCAGCCTGACGGAGGAGTTATGGAACAGGGGGCAAAGAATGATCCAATTACACAAATAGTATTTTTACACCGAAGCATCATTTATCATGGCAGTCTAAAGAGATAAATCATTCCTGTGCTTTCGTTTACGATGAAATTCCCAGAAATCACTCGGTAATAGGAGATAAAGAGACCATCTCAGAATAACTGAGCTGCCCTCGCTTTCCGTCCACGAGTCAGCCATATGTGCAGGTATAGAGTCTGTATATCAGCAGACCTGTGTCTCATTCTTTAGAAAGAGAGTGGGCTTTGTGCTCAGTCACTCTCTGGAGAGTATCTGTCTCTCCCGTGGCAAAGCCTTGTTCCACAAACAAATGCATATGACAGATGTCAACAAGTTACCAGCCAGTCCTGCCACGAGCCTGCTTTCACCTTGACATCCTGCTTATATGCAGTCACCGCAGAGCAGAGATCCTCCATGGCCATTATCTGCTGAAATAAGTGGTGGAAATTTGAAAAAAGAACTTTTTCTCCCAGTTTTTGCCAGTATTACTTGAACAACAATGTGTTCTTTGAAATAATGTGTCCAGACTTGCCGGAGGTGTCTGACCCAACACCTGCAGTGGTGTATCCATATGCCTTTAATTAAGTAAATATGAAAACTTTCACATATACACAGAAAGTTTTATTGTTTTAGAGACTAATAAGACTCAAACACGTTTATTGGGGAACTTCATGAAAAAAATATTAGACATTTGTATAATTTATGCACAGTCTATTAATCAAAACAGAAAACAAAGTAGGGAAAATTCATGATCTTCCTTTCCTGGGGCGGTCGTCATGTTAGCCAGTTTTGTTGTAATGCTTGGTGGTTTTTGCAACTGCACTTTGGGACTCATTCAAAGTTTTAGCAATTTTCCAGACTTGCTGACCTTTAGTTCTTGGACCGTCATTTCTCTTTTCTTAGCTGTACCAACCTGACTGCTACACAACACAACTGATGGTCCCAATCTCTTTAAGAAGGCAAGGAATTCCACAAAAGAGCTCTGACAAGGCACACCTGTGTATAGGAATTTCTTTTATTTATGTATTAATCACATTATTTTATTGTATGATGTCTTGGTGCCACTGGATTTTAACATGTCTCACACTCATACAGTAAGACAAATGTCTCCAAAAGTTGATTCTGTTCATCTGGACGTAGCGTTTTGTGGGAGAAACGTTTCGTCACTCATCCAAGTGACTTCTTCAGTCTCAGCTGACTGCAGGTTTCCCCAATCTTATAAACAGTACATTTGCATAATGACTGAAACCAGCCCACTGAAGGAACAATGGGCTGGGGTGTCAGTTCCTTAATCATAATTATGCAAATTCTGCCCAAGCGAAAACCTGTAGTGATCCCATATGTGTCAGGAGTATCGGAACAGTTGAGACGCATTTTTTCTAAACACCGGGTCTCTGTGGCTTTTAAACCCCAAAACACGCTGCGCCAAAAATTGGTCCACCCCAAGGATCGGGTCCCCCGACACAAACAGAGTAACATAGTGTACGCTGTTAAGTGCCAGGAGGATTGCCAGGATTTATACATCGGGGAAACCAAACAACCTCTGGTGAAGCGGATGGCACAACACAGAAGAGCTACCTCGTCAGGCCAGGACTCTGCACTCTATTTACACCTACAGTCCAGTGGACACTCTTTCAATGATGAGGATGTACACATCCTGGACAGGGAGGAACGCTGGTTTGAGCGCGGAGTCAAGGAGGCCATTTACGTGAAAAGGGAAAGACCATCTCTGAATCGAGGAGGGGGCCTAAGGGTACATCTTTTGCCATCTTACAATGCTGTGATTGCAGCCATTCCCCAACTCTCTGTGAATGGTACTCTTGGGTTTTGGTCAGTGGTTGTTGATCAATGGTCATGAGAATTTGCATAATTATGATTAAGGAACTGACACCCCAGCCCATTGTTCCTTCAGTGGGCTGGTTTCAGTCATTATGCAAATGTACTGTTTATAAGATTGGGGAAACCTGAAGTCAGCTGAGACTGAAGAAGTCACTTGGATGAGTGACGAAACGTTTCTCCCACAAAACGCTACGTCCAGATGAACAGAATCAACTTTTGGAGATTTACTTTCGTGGATGATTGAGAATACATCAAGACGAAGTAAGACAAATGGTGGGGGTCTAGTAAGGAAGTTGGGGGAAGCAGACAACTCCACAGGAAGAGTCTTTTGTCTCTTCGAGGACTCTGGGAGGTAGCAAGGGAGTGTGAACCTTAAGGTGTGAAACAGCTGTGTACTGCCTTTTGTTCCTGGAGAAAGTATTTAACTGAGAGCCATGTTAGACTCAGGGGAGACTCTGCTGACCGTCTGCCCTGCGATCATGCAGGCTCTCCACAAGCTGGGTTTTTATGTTCTTTTGTGTTTTGATTAAAGAATATTATAGCTACCACTCACCGCTCGTCTGCAGGCTTTATTTAAATGGAAAACTTCCACAACACCTGTGAAGTGAAACCTATTTCAGGTGACTACACAAGTTGCACAAGTTCATTGAGATAATGCCAAGGGTTTGCAGCGCTGTAGGATGAAATATCAATAAAACATTACATTAACATGTAGAGTAAATGAATGCTATTTATATAGTGATTTTGAAATTGCATTTAGATGACGTTATAGAAACTCAATAACATGATTAGGTATAATAAGAGCATATCTGAGAGACCGAGTTTCTCAGAAGTGAAAATGGACAGAAGTTCAATCTGCAAAAATCTGAGTCAACCATTTCAGAATGCTCCACGACATAAAGTTGTGAAGACTTGGAATATCTAATCATTTTACATAATATCATTGAAAAGCAAAACAAAACAAGAAAAAAAAACTAAACTGTGAGAATCTGGAGAATTCTATGTGTGCAAGGGACAAGGCCAAAAATCAATATTGGATGCCTGTGATCTTCAGGCCCTCAGACAGCTCTGCATTACAAACAGGCTCGATTCTTTCATGGAAATCACTACACAGGCTCAAGAAATCGTCCAGAAATCACTGTCTGTGTACACAGTTCACTGCACTATTTGAAAATGCAGGTTAAAGCGTGCGTATGCAAAGAAGAAGACATATGAAATCTCTAGGCCAAAGCTCATTTAAAGTAGACCGAGGCAAAGTGAAAACTGTCATCAATTTCATCAATGAAATTTGAAATTCTTTTTGAGAAAAAAAAAGGGTGTTGCGTCCTCCATACTAAAGTAGAGATGGTCCATCTGGCTTGGTATCAGTGCTCCGTTCAAAAAGCCTGCATCTCTGATAGTATGGGGCTGCATGAGTGTTCATCAATTTGACAGCTTGCACATCTGGAAAAGCAACATAATGCTGAAAGGTATATACAGTTTTTACAACAACATACGCTCCCATTCAGAAAGCATGTTTTTCAGGAAAGACCTTGAATATCTGAGCATGATAAAGCAAAACCTGAATACAGCAGCTATTAAAACAGCATGGTTTCATATTTAGAGTTTGGGTGCTGAACTGAAAATGCTGGCTTTAGACATAAACTATAATTTATTTATGTTTTTAGTTGGTTAATTAAAAATATTAATTTAATGAATACATAATGTATGAATTATATATTGTATTTTGAACTATGTCAGAGCTAGTAAGTAATAATACATGCATGGGCATAACTATTTATTATTTGCTAATTGTGCTATATATAAAAGTTTTACTACTCGTCAGTGAGGAACTCCTCACCCGTGTGAGTATTGTGAATCAAATAATGCCTCTTGAACTCATTCCTAACTTGTCATATTTGAGCTAAATTGCCTTTTCTTAGATCTATTTAAAAAGTTTTGTGAAGTGAAAACAGAACTAAACAGTCAGTGAAACCAAAAGCAAATGTCAGTTTACAGGTTCACAGATTTTTGCTTTACACCATCGCTACCCCACCAGCCCACTCGCACTATTGTTAAATTAAATGCCAGATACGCTTATGAACAGGGGTGGTGCGCAGGTGCGCATGCGCTGTCAAAATAAAAGACGCGCACCAGATAAGAAGTTGGAACGCGCGTTTGCGTACATAAGATTTTCTGGAGGAGGACAGACATTTGTTTAGAACTCTGAAAGATGTCGAAGAAGCAAACTCCTTTAAGCAATTACTTTGGTGTTCCTCCACCTCCAAAGAAATGTCAGAAGGAGTCCGAAACGCAAAAGAAGCGCGTATTCTCGGAAAAGTGGTTGCAGGAGGTGAGCTGGCTTCAAACAAATGATGAACGCACAGAGATGTGGTGCAGAATATGCCGTGAAAATCCCACTCTAGCGGACAAAAACAGTGCCTTTTATATGTACGCAAATGCGCGTTGCAACTTCTTATCTGGTGCTCGTCTTTTATTTTGACAGCGCATGCGCACCTGCGGGCCACTTGTGTGCACCCCTGGCTATGAATGTGTTTATGGCTGCACTACACAGCACTTCTCAAACGTTTACAATGATTCATAAGCAAACATTTTATAATAACCATAAATGAAATATAAACCTGTTAGTAAACATTGTTATAATTACAGTGTTACATTTCCTTAACTATAAACTTACCATTCATTCATTAATGATGAGTTTATAATGTGCTAGTACACATTATAGTATATAATTATAGTAATTGTAGGAACTATAATTATGATAATTATAGTAACACATGTGACAGACACCGTTTCTACTTTTAAGATTAGACTTAAAACTTTGCTTTTTGTTAAAGCATATAGTTAGGGCTGGATCAGGTGACCCTGAATCCTCCCTTGGGTCGATGCCGAGGGATTCCCATGATGCACTGAATATTTCTTCTTCAGTCACTTTTCTCACTCACTGTGTGTTTATACACCTCTCTGTATTTAATTATTAGTTATTATTAATCTCTGGCTCTGTCTTTTGTTCCATTTTCCTCCCCTCACCTTAACCAATCATGGCAGATGGCCGCCCCTCCCTGAGCCTGGTGCTGCTGGAGGTTTCTACCTGTTAGAAGGGACTTTTTCATAGAAGTCATATTATTTTGCTTGCTACTTTTTTTTTTTATAAAGAATTATCTAGAAACATTGGGCAATTACCAAACTGCAATATAAAATCTGAGTGCAAGTTCCCAAAGGAGGCAGTAAAGACATCCATATTACCCGCTGTAATGGATGTGGATATGCCTAATAGCCACATTGCAGCTATGTTCATTGTTCTAATGCACTGGAGGCTAATCGAGAGACCTTTGACCACCAAATGCATAAGTAATAAAGCTGTCTCAGTGCACTAATCAATACAAACTGAATACATTGGAAAGAATAATCCTCTATTTTTATTCTGGGATATTCTGGGAACGGAGCCAACTTTAATAAATCTGTTCTTTAAAGGGTTGGAAAGAACATCTCAGTGGATACATGCCGTTATGGAAAGGTGTTCTGTTTTCCTCCGTGATCACGTTTCAGTCAAAACCACATCTCTCATTTATCTCTTCAGGGCAGCAGTGCCTTCACTGGATCAGCATATCTTTGCCTTTGCAAGTGCTGCTCTCTCAGCATGTAGCAAGCACCCATCACTGAGTTATGATCATGCCTTTATAATGAGCAGAGACTCAAACCCTGTTGAACACACATCGTTCCCATGGCAGGGAGGAGGAAGAGGAGGAAGCACGCGGGGGAGGGGGGTTAAATATTCCACAGCATGGTCCGATCTTGCCCAGCTTCAGAGAGTAATGAAGCAGCTCCACAGATCCGTTGTATACATCCCTATCTCTCTGCCTAATGAACAAATGAGCCGCACCCAGGTGAAAAATGAGCTGGCTCAGTGCAGCTCCTTAAGGGGAAAAAGTGAGATTCCTTTTCCTAGCAAAACACCACATATTCCCAGCCTCTACTGCTCGTCTCCCCCTGTGCCAAACTCGGATTTCAGTGGGAATGATTGATTAAACTCAAAACAGCCCCCGCCCCAACTCCAGTCCTCTCCTCTGCTGCATCCCTAACTAATTTGGTTTGTGCTATTGCAGCGGGCTGTGTTTACAGCTTTGCGATTTCACCTACAAAGACATTTATGCAACTGGTGCAACAACAGCAGATCGAGTATTCACAGGTGAGATTAATCGCATAAGGGCACTGTCATAGGTCAATTCTTAACAGTCAGGAGACTCAGTATGTGTAAAAAAATAAAACAAAAACAACCTATTTCCTGAATCATACAACTGCAGCAGAAAGAGTGTTTTCCAACCAAAACTTTGTCCAAAGCCTTTGGGGCTACTTGCAGTTTGGCTGATCAAAATAATGCTAAAATGCCTGAAAAAGTAAACAGTTGAGTTCAGCATTAATACAGCTACAGCCACAAAAGTCAGTGCAGTGCTTAAGCACCTTTAGGCTCAGACAATGCCCTGAGGCAAACCTCAAGGCAATGGCGAGCCCTCTTGGTGTCCTATTAAGGTTGCAGTCCAGCTGGTGTGTTGCATGTGACATAACCTGGCACATCTCTTCATGCAAAACACTGTCTAGGGTCACTTGCTCTTGAAAGCAGTCAACCTAAAAATGGTCTTTAACTCTCATATCAGCGCTGCCATCTGGAACTCAAGTTGACTCCTCTCCCTGGAAGCCCATCACTTTAAAAAAAAAAAAAAATCCTTTACAAGGTCTAAGTTTTATTGTCAGGTGACTCGGTATGTTGAAGCTGAAGAGACCACAGTGTCAGGAAAACAATAGCTAAAAACAGAAAATCTGAGACTGGTCACCCATAACCACAATGAGTATGTTTTAAAACAAAGATATATGCAAATTAAATGTAAATCAGATGCATCTACTTTTAAACAAGAGGATGGGGGTTTGGATTATTCAAAGTGACTGCTTTGAAAGTCCAGGGCTGCACAATTTACTTTATATTGAGATACCTTGGACAAACTTTGTAATAAGATGTATTTACTGGATAATAATTTGCATCATATTGACATTCTCAGTTATTGTCATGCTGTAAATACACTGGAAATATAGTTTTTTTGCCTAAACAACTGAATATGTTTTATTACAGCTAGGTAAAATAGGAACTGTTCAAACCACGATATTATAAGTGCATTGTAGCCATATGTAATCCCTGAGCTTCAACACTCACAATAAAAAAATAATCATATATGGAGAGGTGGCATTCTCCCTATAATAATTATTTTATTAGAATAAGTATAAAAAGGTCTGTCATTTTTTCAGTCTGCATGCTGCTATTTTTGTGGCTCCATTTTGTTCTGTGGTCAAAACCTGTTTATTTTTCTTTTGATCTTCCTTCTCTCTGTGTATGCACATGTTCATTTGTTCTGAAGACATCTGGCGCTGAAGCAGCCCTCAGATGAGCATTAAACGCAAACACGGGATTGATGGCCGGTGTGGACAATGGTCTCTGAAAATAACAAAGTTAAGAGCATTCACAAAAGAGTGAAAAACGTGGGGTTAGAAAAGACTGTAGGTAACAAAAATGGAATGGAAGAAAAACAGCAAGACAGAGGCAAAAAAACACAACTTCAGGTGTGTTCATACAATAATCAGACCCCTTTGAGTCTTGCTATAATGCAGCCTATAATGCTCTAGAATTATTTAAATTAATTACTTTATTTTATTTTAAAACCCATAATGACATAATAAAACACAATAACTGTTTTGAAATCTTTACAATTCTATTAATAATGAAAAATAAGTATTCAGACTCTGTATTTAGTTGTAACACCCCTGAGTCTGATTACTATCTCAAGTCTTCTTGGGTATGGGATGATAGGATTTTCACTTTTTACCAGAAAGTCTGAATCCCTCTCAGGTTGGATAGTATATCTGTGAAAAGACACTTTTAGGTCTCCCTAAAAGTTGATTAGATTTTGAGTGGGCCAATCGAAGACATTCATGGGGCAGCTCCTTAACAAGCCCAGCTGCTGTCTTCACTATCTGCTCAGGGTTGTTCTGTTCGAGGCCAGTCTGATGTCAAGTTCAGCTTTCCCTGATCACCCTGACTGTCCCTGAAAAACCTTTGGTATGGCACTGGGTAATTTCCTCATGTCACAACACTTACAGTTCTTTGCTTAATAAAACCAGAGAAAACTCTTTCTTCATGTGTCTGATCAGTGGAGTGTCCCAGTGGTTACTGTTTTTCTGGAAGTTTCTTCTAGAAAATCTGACCCTCACCCAGAGCGATATAGATACATAGACATTTTACTGATCTCACAAGAGAAGTCGTTGAATCTTAGAACATAACAACCCTGAGCAGATAGTCAAGGCAGGGAAATTGGTGATCAGATGGTTCTTGGTCACTCTCTCACCATGGCAGTTCATCCCTGGACTGGTCAGTTTGTTTGTGTGGCAAGATCAGATAACGGTCCTGGTTCTTCCAAACTTCTCCGTGCTCATCAAAGCCCAGTACCAGATTTTTTTTTTTTATCTATGGCCGTCTCCAGGTTTGTACCGCTCAGCTTTAAATACAGTACCTTTGGTTTTTTACAACAATATCATTGTCAGCTGTGTGGTCTTAGATAAACAGGTGTGCTGCTTTTCACATATGTCCAATTAAACAATGCTAACAGATGGACTTCAGTGAAGGAGGAGAGACATCTCAAAGGTGATCAAAATAAAGTAAAGAATTAAAAATTTGACAACAAAGTCTCTATGTGACATTTGACTTATGTGTAATTTGACTCTTTTAGATAACTTTATTGTCACCATAAGTACAGATGGATTTCTGTGAACTTTAAAAATTAGAAATGTGTGTAAAACGAACATGTTGAGCTCAAGAGTAAAGCCTTCAGGTCTACCTTTGCTGGTCAACCAACTGAGAACTTTAACGATTGCAACTTTACCTTAAAAGGTCAACCCTGTGGGCCTGAGGACGTCCTTGAAAACCAAACATTCCTCGTTGGTTGTTTCACTGATCAGCAGTGTGCCACTGCTTTTATATTTGGTCAGATACAAATCCAGGCCTTTAGGCAGTTCTGCAGAATACATTTAGAAGGAGGGGTTGTTCATTTATTCTCATTTAATTGTATTGGATGTGCACCATTAGCTGAGTTTTGTATCGTAGGTGCTACTACAGTAAATGAGAGGAATAGGTATCATAATGTAACTACACAGACAATTCACTCTGTGTTGAAAATGAATTGTAAACCTTCAGTGGGCCAATAGAAGTTCACTGAACTATAACTATGGCTTTTATAACAAGCATCTGTCTCTCTCTGTCTCTCTGGTTTCGGGTGGTAGATGATAGGATGTTTCTGTAAATGAGTTTGGGGAGCAAGTGCAGGTCACAAGTGAGGAAGATAAGGCTTTGCACAGATGAGGTCATTTTTCATCAGAATGATAGCAAACCTCTGGTCGGGATGCACCAAATGAATGGTGCCTGATGTAGGCTCATTTTCACCACATGCACCATATTTGCAAGTGAACATTTACACATTTGTTAGATTCACGCATACTTACATTTAACATTTTAAAGTATTTCTTTTATAGTATGGATGGAATTGGACATCCTAAATGTGTTCCTCTAAATATGCTATGCCATGCCACTCACTGGGTCTGTTAAATGCCTTTGAATAGACTGTCCAAATGACGGAAATGATATTGGAATAGGAATTTTTTTTTGGTGACTCTTATCCAAGGTACTTTGGAAAAAAAATCATCAGTCTTTTTTTCCCCCAGTACTTACAGTGAAGGAAAAATGAGCATGTTTGTCCTTTCACAGTTTTTAATTTGAAAAATCCCGACTTGATTTTACCGTTAGAAAAGAGCCATTTCAGTACAGAATTACTAGAAAAATTCCAAAGGTGCTTTTCTTGATTTATATGTTTGACTATAAGTAAATCCAATTTATTCATTTAAAACTTATATTACATATATTACACTTTGCTCCAGTGATCTGATGACAGTTTCATCTGCAGGATACTGTGCAGGTCGAGGGATTACCCTTCTACCCCCATGGTAACACTGTGATGCATACAGCTGGGTTCAGACATTTGTTATTCATCTGGTGCCAATTTGTTTCTGTGCGATTCAGTGAATTTCATGTATTCGACGCGTGAAGACTCCTTTACCCTTGGCTAAGCACTCTCTTGCTGGAACACCCTGTCATCAATTTTTTTAACAGGTTAGCACAGAGAGACAGATAACCATTCACCAGCACACCAACAGCCACTTTAGAATCACCAATTAACCGCACAAGTGTGTCTTTGGAGACGTTCAAACATTTTTGCTGCGAGGCCACCAGTACACTGCTGTGGTGCCTAGCTATTTGTTCTGTTGACTAAATCATATAACTAATCTAACTAAAAGTTTATAAGGTTAGTTAATGTTATACCATCTTCTAGTTTGCTCTATGGCAAATGGATTGCAATTTATATGTGGCTTTTTTTTTACTCTTATGTAGCACTCCAAGCACTTTTTACTCTAAATTAAACTGAATTCACAGACACATTTTTAACTTGCAAACTCAGATGCTTGCATTGGAGGATACATAGGGATCAATATTTTGCTCAAGGACACTTGAACATATGGATGCAAGAGCTGGAGACCAAACCACTGACCTTGTGAATAGTAGGCTCTAGGTCCTGAGTCATCATAAACAACAAGATTTTGGGTAACCAGTGAGTGTAAGGGGTCCATGCAGGAGATGTGAATGAAACAAACAGCGTCACTTGTACTACTACTGCTACAAAAAATATCCCTCTGCGTAATTTCACACTTGTAAAATGCCTTCTACATGTCCAAACATGCAGGATTTGACATTAAAATCAGTGAGAAAGGCGAGTGTTGTTTACATTAATGGAAGAAAGTTCATGCTACAAATTCAGCACTTTTTTTTAGCAGTCATTAACATTAAAAAAATAAGGATCCAAGTTGAACTTTAGTGAAATAAAGGTCAGCATGACAGCATCAGCATTCATTGTATAATTTTTGCTCAAATAAACCAAACAAAAAACACAGTTTCACTCAACATTTTTTTCCTCTGCCCCTGCTGGAATTTCCTCTGAGCCCCACACACAAGGGCCAATCCCACAGTTTGAGAACCACTGATAGGTTTTGTTTTGTAATAGCAAAGACTACAAAGTGTAACTATTCAGACTTGCCTATCAAATGTAAGAAAATCTATATTTAAATCATCCAAAAAAACAAACAAACCAAAAAGCAAAATTAATAAATGATGACGAGGCCCTGAAGTAGTTGGAGAAAGTTATTATCCTGCCTTGAGCTTACAAAACTTTATACGCTGGCTGAAGACACCCTTGCAGGAAGGACACAGATGTTCAATATCCAAGTATCCAATCATAACCTCCAGCTTTACTGTATGGCTGATGCATTTATATGACAGCTGTATTCTTCATTATATGCATAATATAGGGATACATAAGGGTCTTGGACTCCAGCCTTATTTTAGAGGATGTAGTACTGACATGCTTATCTATGCCCTGGCAGCCCTTCTCAGGAACACAATCACACTCCAATACACCCCGAATTACTTTGAACAAAACAAATGGCATTTACCATTTCAGGAGATAAGCAAAGGGGGCATGTGTGAAATAGACAAACAAACAAAAGGGAGAGTTGGAGGCAGCAGCAGAGTTAATCTTGGTCTGAGGCCGGATTAACGGCCATGCTTGCATTTTCCTTGAGAATAATCGAAGAGGTCCTGGTCTTATGAATAACTCTATCCAAAAAAGAGGCACTTCTGGCTATGAAAGCTGGGGAGAGTCAATGAAGAGAGAAATAACTGAGGGACAAAAAAAGTCCAGCTTTAACTGGTTGAGTCCACATTTTCATTTCATGGCCTGTGGGGGCAGCTGAGAACTTCTAATATATACTCGGGACAGAATGAACAGGTTGATGTCTTATTGGGAGTTGTGCTTGCATCGCAAACAGCCTTCTTTCTTTCATTGACTTGAATGCGCACATCTATTTCTACTGCAGTTTTATTGAACTGCTGCCAGGGACACATTTTTGTGAACAAGTAGTCTTTAAAATAACTGAACTTGGTAAAGATTTAGCTGCCTGTCAATACTTTCTTACTGCTGCTTGCTTTTCTGACATTGCCTCCAAGATTGCGAGAAGCCGTCATGCCTGAGGTCTTTCAGACAACACTGCAGAACCACGAAATGGCAGCATCCAATCATTGCCTGCCTAGGCAGCCCGATTTCTCAGTAAAGCCGCAGGAGGCACGCTGATTAAGACCAGGGCAGTGACAGGAGAGGAGTGCCAGACCTTTTATTTATTCTGAATTATAAAAAAAAAAAAAAAATAGGAAAAAAAGAAAAACCCTTAAATGCAAGGTAAGGATGTCTGCTTGAGAATATGTGTGGATGTCAGAGGAGAGCAGAGGAGTAACCTGTCTGAGATTTGTTATTTTTGCTATTCTTGCAGGCCTTTTTCAATGGAGCGGGCTAGTGTTGAGTCATAAAGTCCAAAAGTATGAAGAAGGTGCCATACTGGATCAGCATAGCTACTGAAATGTTATACTAATGAATGGCTTTTACCTGACCTGTAAATCATTAGTAAATGATGTATTTTTCATTAATAAATCATTTTGTTACAGCTTATTAACCTTTTACAAATGGATCCCCTACAAAATGTGGCATCACTACATTTCTTACAAATGCCACATTTTGTAGTGGGTGCAAAATCTTTAAGCTGTCTCAATCAATATTAATATTAATAGCGACTAAGATGGTTATATATAATGCAAAAGATATTTGTTATGCATTAGTGTCCACTGATTATTACAGCCACAGTGCACACTGATAGCATTGCTCCCACTAGACTATACAGTACTGTGGAAAATTCCTGAGCAATCCCTCATTTCTTGATAATTTGCTATGAAAATAGAAGGTGCAGTGATTTATTGGAACATATGCAAATACACATGGATATACAGTATACAAGGCAGAAACTGTTTTTATGCATATAATTCTCACAAGCTTGGAAGTCAGTTTTTGTTATCACCATTTTTATTCATCAACACAGCCTGAACTCTATTAGGCAAACTTTCTTGTAATTCCTTTCATTAGTCTTTAGGAATAGTTCTCCGGGCTTTGTGAAGGACATTCAAAGCTCTTCTTTGGCTCTGGGCGAAGCAAGCCCATGACTGATAGCGTTCCACTGTGTGCTTTTCTATCCAGGTATGCTATTACTGCACTGGCAGCGTGTTTGGGATCATTGTCATTTTGAATAATGAGTCAGTTACCAATTAGATCCTTTCCAGATGGTATTTCATGGTGGATTAAGATATGACAGTCCATACTGATGCTTTGAACCAAATATTTAAAATTTGTGTTTAATGCATTAAATCTGTTACCATTGTTTTTTAGTTTTTGCGAGATTTGGCATACCTTAACCTTTTTTCCCCATTTCCCTTCCTTAAAAAAAGGGATTCTTGAAAATCCAAACAAAGAAAGCTCGCCACTCCAGGGCGGGGAATTCATCAGGCAAACCCGAGCACAAGGAAAACACAGGTAATATTCTCTTTCACAGGTAAGTAGAAGCATGAACTCAAGCTTTAGAGTAAGGTTGCTCTAACTGTTGCAAGGCAATGATCCAGCAAAAAGACTATCTGGCTCCTTGTAAACACAATATAAATAATGATGGGTAACTTGAGACTTTTGCACGTTTTTTATGTCAACACTTGAAACTGAAAATTCCTTTTTTAAAATATCAGATTTATAAATAGCCATCTTTGCTCACGTCAGTTAATGTTTTATGCTGATTGCTTGGATATTTAGCCTTGTCGTATGTTTTTCTTGTCATTGTTATACAGTGCTAGTCTATCAGGACAGAAATTGCACAAGTTATTCATTTACCTCTTTGATATGAGCAAATGGAAACAAAATGACAGCAATCATATGCATATATATTTACATATGATATCACCAATCACACCAGCATTTAATCTGTTTCTTTTCTTTCCTTGTCTTTCCCCTTTTCCCCCTTTGTTTTCTTTTTCTTTCCTGCACATTCCTGCCTTGCTTACTGTACTTCCTTTGGCTCTGTTAAATTGTCTACTTGTTCACTTGCCCACTCATCCATTATATAGTGTTTGCAGCATAAAGAACCACCTAGGGAATGACAGCATACAGCTACATTCTGGACACCATTTGAATATAATACTACAACATAACTATGCCCTATTTGTAATTATGACTGTCACATAAACTGTACCCAATTTAAGTTCATGGAGAGCACAATGTTACAAATACAGTTGTGTTCAACAAATCTTTAAACACAACTGTATTTACAACACACTTGGTTTGAACTATATCTGCCTACACTTGAGGATAGCAGCTATAACTGTGCTATTGTTTACTAATCTTCAGTATATAATGCAAAGTGGTCATATTGTTTAAAGATTGAGACTGAGCTTCTAAAGTGACTTGTAGTACGCTATATGTAGTAGATGAAAGCTACAGTTGAAAAGTCAGAGACTATAAATGGACCTAATCTAATCAGCTCTAATCAGCCATTTGAATGATGCCCTTGTGTGTCATGTGTTTCACTTTTTTCCCCACCTTCCATCTATCCTGATTAGTTTGATCTGAGTCTTGTTATGCTTTATTCATGGTACAGCAGTTGTCTCTACACAGAGCCTACGGGGGTTTTCCACCTACACAAACATGCTTGTGTGCAGTCCTCCTAACACCCAACAAACATAGCCCGATGTGGTTGACGATAGGCACAGGTCGAACGCTGATTGGCTGAAAGGTGGGGCAGGCCAGGCAAGGCACAGTAGCATGCACCACAAATGTGTGAGGCACAAAAATACTTTAAAAATTAAAAAATACAGCATAAGAAGCACAGATGGTGCCTGTGGTAGAGGTTGTATTTTTCCTGATGTTAGAACTTTGCTCCTCTCTGCAGCTGGTTGATGGACCCACAACAGCACAAGTGAGAGTAGCCTGCAGACAGGTTGTCTGTGGCACTGCCCCCTGGTGACAGTAAACGGTTACAACATGTAGAAACAGTCTGCAAAGGTGTCCGTAGGCTGCGAGTTGAACCACTACAAAACTTTGTTGAAGCACTCCAGCTTTCAGCAGTGTGTGCTTGTGTGGAAATAACATGTAGTCCAGCGTTGTACCTGGCTGGTTTCTCATGTTTCTTTGGATTTATCTTATCTCTGTCAGTTTGGATTACCTTGCTTGAACTTTTGTTGGACTTTTCATGCTTCTTCCCTGCAGTACCTGCAGTTTATTCTTAGTTTTCTTTGTTTTCACTACCTGCTTGTCTGGCTCCTGTCTCCATTTCAGCCTGTTTTTTTAACAGAACTGTAAAACAACAACATCCCACAATCCCGTGTCTTTTTTTTCCAACTGACCTGTGGGGCTTTGTTACAAACACTTGCAAGAGAATATATTCTTTTCCGCCTTATACCATCCAATGCAACAAATGCAGGAGAAATGAATCAAGCAATGAACCATACACTCACCTCCTATTCCTTTCAAGATGATGGAAAACAGTTTTGTGTCTTTCTTTGCTGCTGTCGTAAATCAAAACATGTGCCGTGGCAGGCAGCTGTCAGCCAAGTCCAGTGTAGTAATTAACACACTCATTCATGTTTCCTTACACATCATCCCTCTTGCGTAGACACGTTTGGTTTCTTACTGGATCTGAGCCTAATTACAATTACTAAAACAACACTAAACACAGCAAACATTTGAAAGGATGTTTCAGCACAGCTCAGATTTGCCACACAGCCACATTATTTAGCTGTGCATGATTAATGGTGATTTAAATAAATAAACACATCCTAATTGTTTTGCAGTTGCATTCCTTTCTCTCTGTGTGTTTCTGAAACAGGTTTGTAATACAAGATAATAACCCAAATGAAAAAATGCCACAAATTAAAAAGCTGCTCCGACTGTGTTTTTGTTAAGAAGGAGAAAAAAAGCTTTTTGATAAAAGCATGGGACCCCAACGTGGAGGTGAGCAGTGTTGACATCTGAACAATAGCGCGCTTGCTAACGACTGTGATTCAACTTCCCCAAAGACCTAATGCTGTTCAGTGCATAATGAGCCACCCAGCACCAGAGATGCTGGCCCTTGTATTCTGCATTTTTATTGATGATGGGAATTTATTTATTTATTTTGGGAAAGAAACTGACCTGCAATGACATTGCTAGTGGGAGTAGTGCATTTTTTTCTTTGTCCCATGCTGTCATTCTTTTTTTTTTTTTTTTTTTAAAGAAGCTTTGATACTTGTAAAATATGAAGCCAATATCAGGCCTCCCTGTCTGCACAGCAGGATGCCTACAGCAGGGAACGCAGCCTGATGCAGGCCAACCTGCCATGCAATAATCGTCACTAATGCCACTAATTATGAATATTGTCGGCTAATGAGTAGATGAAATAAGAGAATTACAGTTCATCGCTAATGAGTTCATCTAATTAGGCCATTAATTAACTCCAGAAGAGGTACATTATGGGAGGGGAACTTTGCTGCATATGCAGTGAAATGATGAAAGCCAAAAAAGGGTTAGACAGATACAGAGTCACACATAAGATGAAAGCACATAAACACATCTTCTGGTCTTCACCCTGTCCGCATTAAATTTTCCAATCAAGGTGTTAGGCTCTTTGTCACAGGATCACGCCTTTACTGTCTCTACCTTAACTTTCAAGGCATGTGCGCAATACAACTGTTTTTTAGATTCAGCTGCATGTAAATGTGCGCATAACGCTGCCTTTTAATTTATGCCTAGTGTTCAGAACCCTTCAAGATTAGTCATACTCCATTTAAATCCTAAATAAACAGTTTTCAAATTCAATTTTAAGATTGTATGTTAAACTAAAAAGCATCAATTTTTACATTTAAATATTTAAATCTATAATATTTCCACCTTGCACCATAATGTGCACCAGTTAGCCTGGAGAAAGGCTCAAATATAAAAATGAATGAAACTACGACTTTGGCACATATTCAGCTCAATTATAAAGCTATGAAACAACTGAGTCAGTCTGAATTGGACAATAACCCAAAGTAGCTAAATTCAAATTGATATTATTTCTCTGCTGCTATATTGTGCCCTAAAGACCTCACATAATGATCCTTTGGCCTCTCAGACAGTTCTAGTACAAGGCCAGATAACTGTCGAGAGACTGTGGATTGCCTAAAGGATCAACACCATTCCCCACTTTGTACACCATTACACTTCCTTTAATTGAATTGCAGAAAGTGCGGTTAATTAAGAGATAAATGTTAGGAACACGGGAGCAATGAGGGAACAAAAAGACCCCCTGATGGTGGACAGCAGAGCCACTGACCTTCTCTGGAGGAATTTCTTTCTTCCTTAAAAACTATGCTGATGCCCCTGCTGTTCACACCACATCCAGCGCCTTTAATTTTTTAGTCAAAAGCAGAACCTGGGGAGTGTTTGGCACATCTGAGGAACAAGGAGAAATTCATCCAGCAAGCATCACATTCTCACATCAAAGACACACAGTGGAGACTCATAAGAAGGCTGCCTTTTCCCCCCTGCAACATTTCTCATGTCAGGACTGTGGCTACATTTTAATGGACTGGAGTTTACCCCAGCTTTTAAGACAGGAAAGTTTTTCATGTAATTGTAAATGACAAGTGCATTTCACTCATCTGCATGTATTCTGATACAAAATGACCAGCTTTAATGTAAAAACAGCACCTTTGTGAAATATAATATCTAAAGGAGATCTTTAACAGAGATCATATATGATTTGATGTGAGAGGAAACTGAAACACCCAGTGCATACGAGCATGGGAAGAATGCACAGATGGAAAGGCTCTTGTGGGCTTTGAAGTCAGGTTTTTACTGTTGTCAAGCAAAAGTGGAAATCTCACAACCAATGTATTAAAATAAGGATTAACTGGGAACTGTCTACTGAGCAGCAGTGAAACACTACCATTCCGAAAGCTGCTGGATTCAGGTGATATTCAACTTAATCTAATCCAGCCAGCTCGGTAAACTGGCTATTATTATGTGATAAGAAGGGCATCTCAATGCCAACTATATATATTTAATTTTGTGTAATATATTTATAGTTAGAGCAATTTGTATTTATTACAGCTATTTTGTAACTTTGTAATACAGTGTATAATTTAATTTAGTTTAGTTAGTTACTTTGAAACTTCTTTCTCATTTTTCCATTTTATGCCACTAAAAGTGTGTGCTGGAAACACTACACATAATTACACCAAAGCTGATGTTTGGTGCAATGTCTGATTGGTAATTATTTCTGATAATATGCCTCACTCTGATTGCTGTGTAGTTCATTTCTGAATTCCATGAATTCTTGATTGAATCTGAGAAAATATAAATCATCTTTGACTTTTTTTTAAACCAAAGAACACACTGTATCTTCAGCTCACGCTAACAAGTTTTCTCATCAGATGCTAGTTGAATTTGTCTTTCTGATTCATATCCCTACTGAGTGCACTGCTTCAGAACTCCTTCATCACCAGTGGTAAGACCCCATCTATTAATCCTCCAGGGGCAATCCTCCTTGATTCATTAATTTATAGGGATTTACCCCTTATAAATTATTCCTGTAGTGGGATCAACATGGAGACTCTTTCCTTATATATTTTAATAGGCATCAGATTCTGTGCTTCACACTCTCTGCCTCCTCTGATCAAACCCTGCCTCACCTGGCAGAGTACATCTACACTTTGTTGCTGATATGGACTAAATAGCGTTCAAAGTGCCTCCAGTGAGATTTGAATCATTAAATCTTTGGTGATTCTCTGCTTCAGCTTTAGGAAAGACTTTGCTATACTTTCTTTAGCTTCCTCTGATTACAATGATGCATTTGGGTGCCAGGTGAAAGACAGTGGGTGGTGTGTGAGTGCAGGATGTCGCAGAATAAGATGCGTGTCAAAGAGGAAAGTGGGTGGCTGGGAGCTTTCTGGCTGGACACACTTGGTGTGCCAGTGATCCCTGGTGTCTGCCATCATAATGAAGCATCAAGAGAGGGGCTCCAGAGCCATTAGACAGACAGATGTGAGGGACGGAGAAAGTAACACGGGGTGGGAATGACACAGTGGTTTCTGAACATGGGGCGAAGATGGCTGGTGCAGCTGCAGTCTGCCACCAGAAAGGAATAAAGCAACCAGGACGTCAGAGTTGAAAGATTACATGAATTCACTGTCACCCATGTAGCTTCCATGGCTCAGTGTGGGAGGACAAGAGAGATGTCATTATGCTGTAACTAACTGCAATACTGCTGAAATCACGAGTTCTTTTCTGTATACGTGCAAAAAATCTGCCGATCATATTCTGATTTATGAACTTCCGTTTGTGTACGTGTCAGAAAATAGTCAAATAAGTTGTCGCTTGCAATCTCCCACAGCCCATGATGACATCTTTATATAGACAATCCATAGTCCAAATGCAGCTACTCACAATAAACAAAAAAAGAAAGAAAAAAAGCAACTTTAAAGGGTCTAATTGCAATATTTAATGCTTTAACTTAAATAACAAGTGACATTTTTTTACCCAATAAATGTTTATTAATGATTCCTCAAATATATTTTTAATACGTATATGCTTGCAAAAAAGAATTTGTCCTAGTAATGTTGGCTGTTTGTTTCTACTGTCTGAAACAACATACTCTATATAGAAGTATTTCCACTTTCATGTTTCAACTTTTGTTTTGACTCGCTGTTTAGTTAGTGCTTCTTTGGGGTCTGGACCAAAGTACAACCTTTTAATAAGTATTTACCCCCACTCCACCCCCATGTATTTTTGTATTCAGACATCCTCTACTGCTCAAAGGTGTAGCTTCAGGTGGTGGAGCCAGGACAGTGTCCCATTTTATCTGCAAATATGTAGTTGATCATTTTACACTCCATTGATTAAAAATAGGGGCCTTTCTGAAAGGTTTTGATGATGATGAGCTTGCTGGGAAGTCTGTCACTTGTACATCCTGACCTTGTTCTCGATCATTTTTTGGCTGTTCGACGTCAACGATGCAACAAATTGCTTTTCCTCAAGTGTCTTATTGAGTATTTTGTCAGCACAGTGGCATTAAAAGTAAGTTTAGAAAGCCTAAGCAAAACAGTGGTGCTTAAAAGAGAAAGAGAGAGCAGGATATATATACCATCAGGGCTTTGGATTTGAGCAGTGTTTGAGGAATGGTAATATATATTACTCATTCTGTAATTTGGAAATCATTGTTGAATGAGGAATTCTATAATAAGTGTCTTTGTTTGGTACAATGACCCTTTCCGGGTAGTCTGTGAGGACCTGTGATTATGGATTCTCTTTTGCTGCATGCTTACAAACATTACAGTTGGATACAGTTGTCATCCAGTTGGATCTGAAGGTTGGATGTTTCGGGCTTGTGGTAGCCTAGTTGAAGAAGATGATTTACGTTCACAGCACAAGCTCAATTAAACATGTCTGGTCCCCTGAACTCTGATTATGGTTGTTGTCCCTGGTGCAGATTGAAAGCTGGAGTTCTGAAGCTATTGATACTGATTATCGTTATGTGTTATTTTGTCTTGTGTGTGTGTGTGTGTGTGTGTGTGTGAGAGTGAGAGTGAGAGAGAGAGAGAGACAGTCAGTGAGTGTGCTTGGGTACAACATGCCAGGAAGGTCTCCACGTATATATATAAATAAATAAATGAAAAATTGCCATCTCGGCTCTGTGGGGTACACACTTGTCAGGTCGCCAGTCTGTCGCAGGGCTAATACGGAGAGACAGGCAACCGTTCAGCCATTCACACAATTCAGAATCACCAATTAACTCAACCCCAATAACCAATAACTGCATGTCTTTGGAGTGTGAGAAGAAGCCAGAGTACCCATGCAAATACGGGGAGAACATGCAAACTCTCTACAGAAAGGCTCTAGCGAGGTGGTGGAGTCGTACTCAGGGCCTATATATATATATATATATATATATATATATATATATATATATATATATATATATATATGCCTGTGCTGCAGCTTTACTAAAAAATGTAATTTTCTCCAAAAATCATGTCTCCTGCTGCACCACAGAATCCATTCTCAGTTCTTGTTCACTGGCAGCCTTGTCAAATAATATAAAAATAAAATGACACATCATTTCACATATTTCTTTGCATTCTTCTGTCATTATGATCCAACCATAACCTTAACACATGTCATTTAATGAAATGAAATACAATATGCTTAAAATGGTTAGACGTGTATTGCAAAATGTGAGTCAGTGTGATGCTTACGCACACTTGTTTAAGCTTCGTATCAGACAACGATTGTTGCAGATGTCACAAAAATACCAGATTTAAGGTTAAGTACAGAAACTCACAACTATAAAAACACATTTTGGATTAGACCCCTGTCAATGCTACCTTAAGAGGTACACTGACATTCTATTTGAAGAGAAAAGAAAAATTAAAGTTTTCTGATATTAGATAACAACTCTGTTGGCAGATTTTCTTTTTATAAAAGTGTCAACAAGAGAACTGCAGTTTTTATGTCACTGTCTAAATGATGGGACTTCCCATTTTTCAGTATTCCTGCCTACTCTTTTCTCTAATGATAACTAATAGGAGTTGTCCTTCATCCAACTGTAATTTCAGACATGACAAATGTGCAAATGTGCCTTCTTGCAAACTTGCCCCCGCCTTTTCTCACAGCGGACAGTTTGACAGCGACTGATGCTCAGCGACTTGGCTGCGACTCAGTGCCTTTGAGTGACACCTGTATCATTCGGTGGAAAATTCAGTTTAAAATAAGGTCTGGTTTACATGTATAATTAATTAGGCCCGTTTCTCAGTCGAGGCATGGCAGGTAATTATTAATGGCAACTGCTAGTCTGGAGAGTAGGTGCCTAAAGAGGAGTGACTTTCCACATCATCTCCAAATGGTATGAAAACAAATTGGTGGTTTTCACAGAGAAAAGGGGTCTAGGGAGATAATGAGGAGTATTTTCTGAAAAGAAAAAAGGTTAGACTTTTATGATGTATAAAAGCTTTTTAAAGGCTCTTTTGAGAAATCATTCTTGACCACAACTTCTCACATGGCTGGGTTTTGTAGATTAGACCTTCAAATGGGGCTTTTGGCATGGGTTCGCCTCTTGAGCCAAGGCGTCTGAGTGTACTAAAAGACATGTGATGGGGCCTGCCTAATTAGAGAAAGAACATCCTATTCATGTTGACACTGAGCAGGACTGTGGGAGCCTCACCCTAGTGTGATCAGGGTAATTTTTCTGTGCACTTTGACACTTTCCCTCTAAAGTGCATAAGATGAAGACTGGATGTCTTGCCAAACTTCCAAAGTATTAGGGTGCATTAAAGCTATGTTCAGAACACATCTTTCTGACTATGAAAAATCTCATGGACAGCACATCAACAAGATTAGTGTAATAAAGCATCATTTTGCCAAGTAAAATTCAGTCAGAATGCAGACTGGATTTTGCATTGTTATGAGGGAATTGTTAGCCTTAGTGGTTCAGTTTTATCTTTGGGCTGTTTTTGGGGAAAAAATGGCTGATATGAATGTCGGATATCAGGCAAAGTTATAGTGGATGTCAACCAATATTATGAAGGTTAAGCACCATCTATACATTACAAAAGCAGCTTATGCTTTCAGTGAGCAGATAAATGGTAAAGAAGATTCAAGGACTCACAGGGCTTTGCAGTTGAATAAAGTGCATTAGCATCTACTGAAATAATTTCCTCTCATGCAGTCAAGTCTGGATAATAATAGTTATAAATCTAACTATAAAATCATAAAAATCAAAAAATATATGTGATTCAAATTTGACACCTTTCAAGGATGTTTTCTTGGACATGGCGTCCGGCATTTTTTAGACTGCTTTGTGCAGAGACCATTCAGTTCATTTGCTCCTGGTTTGCTCCTGACCTCCTGACATGTAAGTTGTCAAAACTTCTATAGAAAGATGGAAACCTGGTTGGAAGTGTTACAGAGATCCTTGGGAAGATTATCCAGGAATGGGAAATCAGGTGTTTTCTGTGTTTTTGTTATTGTTTGTTTCTTTTATAGGCAGACTTGTACAACTTTATCGTCACATTTTGTGTAGAAAAAAATTACTGCATTTCTGACAGCAGTAAAAGGTGAATAATAATTTTCAGGCAAGCTGATAAAGAAGTAGAGCTGTGGCTGCTCAGTGTTGGTTCTTATATGGAGATTAGTGAGATTGTCAGAAATGCAAAACACCCGGGAACTGTGTTATTTGTGAGTGTGTGTCCATTCTTTGTTTAGCCTATGACCTGATCACAACAGTAATACTGCACCACACAGTGTACCTCTAAAATGCAATTTCTTTTGACAGGAAGTCAAACATATTTGAATAGAATTCCCTTAACCTTTGAAGTAGACAAAATGGACTGAGGGCAAATGTGCCGTTACTGTTGCAAGACTTGTGGTGTTATAACAGAAACAACCAAAGAAACGGTGGAGAAACTTATTTCAGGTTGCAGAAATTTACCTGGTAAAGTGTGATTAATCTTGGAGAAGGGATCGTTTGAATCCAGTTAATCTTTTCTTAAAGCTAACCAAGTAGTTTTCTTGCTTAAAGACTAAAAGGCAATGGAAAAGGAGCATCAGAAATGAAGGTGTACTGCACCTGAACCTTTGACTTCTGGTTAGAAGTCATCTACTTATACTTTACTATCTGCCACTATTTAGTCACGGTAGGTGAATTTGAAAAGCAAGAATATAATTGGATCAAATTAGACATGAGAATTGTACATGTAAATTAAATAGTTAACTCCTTAAATCCCCAAAGCGTGAGTTGAAGTTAAACTTTCTTTGGCTTCAGAACTCCACTGAGAAACACTTTTTAGATCACTCCACTTTTTTAAAAAAGAGCAAAGGTCAAAACAAATTTAATGGGATATAACTTAGTTTCTTTAGAGATTCCAACACTTAAGTAAAGCTATACTAGAGGTAAGAGCAATACCCTGTATGAGTTTCTTCCTCCTTCATTTTGAGATATAAATTCATTTCTGTGAAAACAAGGTTTGTTCAAGGTTACTGTGGCTTCTTTCATGAATAACAGACAAGTTATTAAATGGCTGCTGTGCCTGTGCCACAGAAAAACAGCCTACTCATAAAGGGATCGTTTGAAGTTACATTGTGATGCTCTCTCATTGTTATTTAATGAACTTGGTTCATTTTTCCTCCAGCAAAATCCATTAAAATCAATCATTTTTACCCCCTTTTTCTCGTCTTGATTTTTTCTTTTTTTCCCCTCCTGCAATCACACTCTAGCGCAGGAGATGAGGGAAAAATCTCAGAGGCTGAGAAAAAGTAAATCAACTAATCTTACCATTGCCTTCATTCAGATCCAATTCATTACTTGAGAATATTGAGTAGAGTGAGCAGCAAGTCAGCCAATCCGCTCAACACCTACTAATAAACACAGGCGCGTATGTAAGCGGAGGAAATATTGAAAGAGCTTGCATTCAGATCACAGCTGCCCCTTACCTTTGTTGTGGATGGCAAATGGCATTTGGATAAATGCTTGACACACGTTGGTGTTTTAACCCAAATTACCCCTATGCCTTAGATCTTTCAATTGCCTAATTAACAGGGGGGATAGTCTAAAGCCTTTCAAGTTCTGCACTTTAAACAAAGCCGGTGAGCAATATAGTGAGTCTGTTCTTCATTTGTGCACCTGGAGGGAAGAATGGAAGTAATATAAGGAGCGGTATTGCCATCACTGTGAAGCAGACTTTCGGGAGGGGCATGGCCTGTGAATTAGATCTTCCTGCTGTTGCTCATTTTTTGTCAGTGCTTGAGGATATGTGTGGCCCAATCTCCACTGAGGGTGCCTAAAAAAATTCACAAGAGAAATCAGCAAAATGTGACAATGTCTTGATTTGTCTTTTGACTGTCTTGTAAAAGTAAGTTAATGATACTGAAATGAGGTATTATTAAGCTAAATAGATGTAGGTGTAAGTAGTAAATGGATAGTAAGAAGGAAATAGTATGAAGTACATAGATTGTCCTTTTAACCGTAACTTTCATCTTTTCCAACCACTAACTTTATCCATCCATCCTTTCGCTTCCGCTTATCCTTTTCAGGGTTGCTGGAGCCTATCCCAGCTGTCATAGGGCGAGAGGCAGGGTACACCCTGGACAGGTCTCCAGTCTGTCTCTAACACACAGAGATAAACAACCATTCGCGCTCACATTCACTCCCGCATTCACACCTATGGGCAATTTAGATTAATCAATTAACCTATCCCCACAAGCTGCATGCCTTTGGACGGTGGGAGGATGCTGGAGTACCCAGAGGGAACCCTCACAAACACGGGAAGAACATGCAAACTCCACACAGAAAGACCCGGCCTGATGGTGGAATTGAACTTAGGACCTTCTTGCTGTGCAGCAACAGTGCTAACCACCGTGCAGCAGCCCCCAGACCTCCCTCTCCCCGGCCACCTCCTCCAGCTTATCCAGTGGAACAACAAGGTGTTCCCAGGCCCATCGAGAGATATAATCTCTCCAGCGTGTCCTTGGTCTGCCCCGGGGCCTCCTCCCAGTGGTGCATGCCCGGAACACCTCACCAAGGAGGCGCCCAGGAGGCATCCTTGTCAGAACCATCTCAGCTGGCTCCTTTCGATGTGGAGGAGCAGCCGCTCTACTCTGAGCCCCTCCCGAATGGCTGAACTTCTCACCCTATCTCTAAGGGAGAGGCCAGCCACCCTTCGGAGGAAGCCCATTTCTGCCGCTTGTATCCGCGATCTCGTTCTTTCGGTCACTACCCACAGCTCGTGACCATAGCTGAGGGTAGGGAAGTAGATTGACCGGTAAATTGAGAGCTTCGCTTTTTCACTCAGCTCTCTCTTCACCACAACAGACCGGTGCAGTGTCCGCATCACTGCAGCCACAGCACCAATCCGTCTGTCAATCTCCCACTCCCTTCTCCCATCACTCGTGAACAAGACCCCAAGATACTTAAACTCTTCCATTTGGGGCAGGAGCTCGTCCCTGACCCGGAGTGGGCACTCCACCCTTTTCCGGTTGAGGACTATGGCCTCAGATTTGGAGGTGCTGATTCTCATTCCCACTGCTTCACACTCAGCTGCGAACCGTTCCAGAGCGAGCTGGAGGCCATCACCCAATGAAGCCAACAGAACCACATCATCCACGAAAAGCAGATATGAGATTCTGAGACCACCCAAGTGAAAGCCTTCCGCCACTTGGCTTTGTCTAGAAATTCTGTCCATAAAAATTATGAACAGTATCAGTGACAAAGGGCAGCCCTGGCGGAGCCCATCACCCACCAGGAACGAATCCGACTTATTGCCGGCTATGCAGACCAGGCTCTTGTAACGGTTGTAAGGATCAAATGGCCTGTAGCAATGGGCCAAACACCCCATACTCCCGGAGCACCCCCCACAGGACACTCCAAGAGAAACGGTCGAATGCCTTCTCCAACGCCACAAAACACATGTAGACTGGTTGGCAAACTCTCACGCACCCTCAAGTATCTTTGAGAGGATAAAGAGCTGGTCCAGTGTTCCACGACCAGGACGAAAACCACATTGTTCCTCCTGTAGCCGAGGTTCGCTAAGAACGGACTCTCCTTTCCAACACCATGTCATAGACTTTCCCAGGGAGGCTGAGGAGTGTGATCCCCCAATAGTTGGAACACACCCTCTGGTCCCCAGGGGCTCTGCCACCAAGAAGTTGTTTAACTGCCTAGTGGCCTAGTAAAACACTGTATTATGTAGTTTAGTACAGTTTAGTGTACGGTAAACTGTATTAAACTACATTACTGTGGTGAAATTTAAAGTGATCCAAAGTGGCTGTGTTGTGCATGGTTATTGTAGCGTTACATCAAGAGTATCAGACATTCACTAACCAAATTATATATTTTTACTAGGTTTGCAGTGAGCCATACATCCTAGGAAACATCTGTTCATATATTGTTGAATTCAGCTGGCTAAATCCACATAGAGCAGAAGATATTGGAGGACAGCTCAGCTGAAAAGTCAACATCAGTCATGACTAAAACATTACTTTCACTACTATATGAGCTACCTGACTGACTGTGACAGTGGGCTCTGTCTCTGTGTCGAGTGTCCGGGTCTGTCTGACCCTTCAACTCTTGTAGTTTCTTTTGCTGCTTGTTCCAGGACAAAGCTCTTCTTTTCTTTCATGTCTTTACATAAGTTGGTGGTGTTGCCACATTACGGTTCGCAGTGTTTTCATTTTCAGCAGTAAAGTACCTCTACACCTTGCTCTGCTGTTTCACTCGCTGCAGCCTGTATGGTTCTTCTCGGTGCCTCTAAGTCACGTGATCGTGAACACAGCAGAGCAGCTAGGAGGGAGCGGAGCAAAGTGTGTCTGCATGAGAGGCGTTTCCACAGAGGTTAGCATTGATCAGATACCAGCATTAGATCAATACTATCTATATGTGGATAGATCCACTCTACCCTACCAGAGAGCAAGGAATGTAAATGTAATTCAACAAAAGCCAAAATAACCACTGGCAAAGTAATTTAAACTTTAAGTGGCGTGACTGAAGTGACTACCAATGGGGCAAGAGGGTGAGAAAGCACTGGATGAAGAGCCAGTCGTTTTATATGTGGACCAGGCTTATAGACTCATTATTTTAACCATTCCAGTTTAAAATCATGACTTTTCAGTAGCAAATACATCACACCACAACATCATTAACATCAGTTCCTAACTGATAAGTTAGGAGCCTCTTCCTTTGGACGGAGTAATGCATCTTTTTTATTATATTTTTGGACAGTTTTAGTGTGTTCTCCATTTGATTGCACATTTCTATTGTAGTTGCTGTACTTGAAAATCAGTCAGTTAGGTATAATTCAAGCCTCATGCTAAAACCTTGAACAGATATTGCCACTGCAAAGTTTCTATTTCTCCAAATGATAGCCCTGAGCCTCAGGTAGGTATCTTTAGATGTCAGTTAGCTTGGTAGTTACTGCTTTTTCTCACTTTGCTGTGGATGCTCATGCTGTGCACCCCTGTGCAGTGGCTAGCACCATCACCTCACAGCAAAACTGTACTGTTTGTTTGATTTTCAGTAGCTCTGTTTGGATCTGGAAACTGTTAAAATAAGAGCATAGCTTGTAGCTTACTCCTTTTTACGTCTTTATATGTCATTATATTTCCTAAAAAAAAATACAAATTTGGTATTTTTTATTCCCAACATTATTACATGGGATATATTTTGGTCCAAAAGTAAAACTACAGAAATTCTTGCTAGAGTACAAGAACCTGTGGTCAGATTGTAAGCTGTGGATTTCACCAGTTTGCACATGAATGCATGCTGAAAAGCCTTCAGAAGAATCTTTCATACTGACACTTAAATCACCTGATACCTTGTTATTGTCCAGGAGAATGGAGATGAAAAGCGTAAAATGTAAGTGAACAAAGAGAGTTGAGAAAATAAAAGAAAAAAATCCCTCTGGGTGTAGAAGATACATTTACAGACGTCTTTGATGTCTCCGAATATTATAACTCTTCACTTATTCATATTCTTCATCTTTGTTTGCCAACCACAGTTGATTATTTTTTAAACCACTACTACAGTTACTCACTACATCAGGTCTTTTAATACTCTGTTTTATCTCACAAGGTACAGTGAAGCTTTGACTAAAAGAAAGACAGATGCTGAAAAAGAATTAAAGGAACGCAACCAGAGCCAGCCAACCACTGAATGCAACAATGTGAAAAGTGATAGAAATCAATACAGCATTTCAACTTATCCCCCCTCAAGGATGTTGGAAAAAAAGGATAACTGAGCAGCAGCAGGGGGCTTAACATGGGAAAAGCAACCAGATAATTGAAGGGAAAAGAGCTGAAACAGACTCCGTGTGCATGTCCTATCAAGGGGAGATTGAGGTGACGGAGAAAAATACCTCTCTAGTTGTTTTTAAATCATTACATGAACACTTGAGATGTACCTTAAAAAAAAAGAAAAACAGAAAAAGTGAGCAACCTTTTTTTTTTTTGCAGTAGAGGAATTCAGAGAAATGTTCCCTTTTAGGTTGTTTTGGAGTTTTTATTTTATAATTTTGCTTGTCATACTCAACATAATACAGGAACATTTTTAGTACTGGGTTTAGACTGGCCGTTCACAGAGAAACCAAGAAGAATAAAAGGAATTCCAAAAAATCTGACAAGTAACTCATTGCGTTGTCATGTCGAATTATCAGCACCGCATGGAGTGGGTATCAGAAAATCAGAGCAGAGTGACTGACAGCAAATCATGTTGCACATTATATTTATTTATATTTGCTCTTGTCTCAAAGCGCTTGTGAAGAAGTAATAATGTGAATTATTATTCCACACTGCAACTGAAACACATTACATATTATATGGATCATCTTGAAGAAACTGGACAAATTTATAATGTAATAATACAGGTGCAGGATGGCCACAGAGGGAACTGTAGTTTACTATTCATTCATTTCAATGAAGCCTCTGCTGATGCACATATATGTTCATCAAACGAGACATATTATTAACCAACAGCAGTCCTCTTACACAATTGATTTAAAGCCATTAATAGTAATTGGCTGAAAGTCACGTGTTAACAGATTGGTCTCTTGCTGATTATTCATGTGCCTAACAACTGATTACATGGAGAATTTGCTTTCCCAAAATCTCTGAAAAATGAGAGTAAAACTGTTGAAGCAAGGTGAATTTCCACTAATGGCTTCACTTTGCTTGTAATTACTCAAAGACTTTTGTTTTTGGTTCCAAATAACTTGGTTTGAGAGTCAATTTAAAGTTGAATTTTGTTTAAACTCTGTATAAAGAAAACAATAAAACTGATAAACTGATAAAAGGTAAAAACTGATAGGCGGGCGGGGGGAAAGTTTTTAAGAAGAAGAGAAAATTTTTGTCCAACAGATGTTTTTTGAGATAAAAAGAAAGTAATATCCAAGTGGCTGGAGTTTTAGAAGATAAATAATTGTTTTTGCACACTGCAGGAAATTACGTCCCTAAAGTCTGAAAATGTAGTCCCTGAACAATCATTTGTTGGTGCACAGGAATCGCCCCCGATGCATACAGAGTGATCATTATGTTTTTACACAAAGCAGGTCTGGTGAGACCTAACCAAACAGGGTGACATGACCATGCAGTGACAAAATGTCATACAAAGAGTTGCAGTGAAACACCACCTCTCTATATCCCCTCTCCCCCACATACAAGGCAAATAAATCCATAAGCACCGTGTTGGAGCTCGCTGCCATTTTCTGCTGTCACTATCATTTTATTCCCCCGTTAATATTCCCTGCCTCACTCTCTGTCTCTCTTTCCCGCAGGCCTTGCTCGCCACATTTGCTCCACAAGCATAATATCCACCTGCTCTTGTCACACTGCCAAACATTTCATCTCCAGCATGGGGCAGGCAGGTATGGGCCGTAATTGAAATTCTAAACAGTAAACTGTGTGTAAACATACACTACAAGAGCACATGTGTATCTCTAAATATAGATATATAAATATATTTGGCAAGTTCCTGTATGTGTGATGGATCCATTCTAACGCCAAGATACAGACACTCTCCTGTTGACAAATGTATGCGTTGCTGCTGTGGATCATACTGGTGACATGATTAATACTGAGCAGAAAGAGAGTAGAGGATGATACTGCTAAAGGATATGTCATGATGTTTATTACTGAAAAGGGAATGCAAGTATTCTGGTGGTGTTGCTTAGGAGGACTAGTTGAAAATGACAGGAGCTTTTGTAATCAAAGGTCATAAAACTCTCTTTAGAGTGGGTGAAGACAGAAACGGATTTAAATTAATATTAGTTGTTCCTCAAGATTGAAAACTAAGGGGGATGCAGCCTTTTGGTCTCTGTCACCAAAATGACTCTGCGGACTACTTTTTTAAAAAAAAATTTATACAGGCTATACTCTATATTATTTTATTATGATAATTCCTAGTCCTTAGTTACTTTGTTCTACAATGCTTTGTGACTTTATGTCTGTGAAAAGTGGTCTATAGTCTATAATGTTTAAAAATTATACTCGCAATCACCTGCCAGCAAAAAATAAAATAAAATACATCATATGACCTGGGCCTGGTTGAACTGCTGTTAAAAGCATGGCTGCCTTTTTATTTTAAAGTATAATTTACTCAAATTCATCAAAGTCATAAATCAAGCCATGTAAAATTAAAGTAAGACAAAGCACAAGAAGTTTTAATTCACCATAGGAATTATAAATGGATTGACATGTTACAGCCTGCCAAGCAGAAGTCAAGCTGAAATAAAAGAAAAGAAAATGGCAAGAAGTGACAGCTACAGTAACTCTGAACAAGGCATGGACCAAAACTTTAACATTATCAAACCGAAAAGGTAAATCACATTTCAAAATGTGAAGGATAGTTAAAAAGTATGGTGTGTAAAATCTCACCACTAGATGTCAGAAGATGTTTTCCTACCCCTCCCGGTTTAAGCGCTACCTATGTGGCTGTGGCTACCGTTCATCTGTAGTGAGTGCAGGCTGTCCACTCTTTACCTCAACTGGTGTCTGTTTCTATTTAGGAGAAATAGATAGGAGTCTGATTTGAGTTGATGAGTTAGGAAAGCTCACTTCTAGCTGATGACAGCGATACTGTGGTGAGTCATTTGAGAAAATGCTGAACTTTTCCATCCGCAAGTGTTGCTGTGTTTGCTATCTGCTGTTAGCTAGCGTTAATGAAACTTTCTTTTAACTGGATCTTTTAACTGGAACTGGACCAGGTCACTTAGTGAATAATGTTCATATTATGTACGAATGCATATCAAAGTATTTATCAGGAGGAAAATGGGATTTTTTAGGAGACTTGAGTCTAATATTAGCTGACATAATGTTAGCTGGCATAATGGTTTTGTTTAGCGGCTTGTTGTCAGCTGTCCAGAAACAGAACGCTTGCATGTCTCATTTGGGAATAATGAACATGTTTATGCTAGTGCTGTCAGCGGTAATCTTGTTAAAATGACATTAACGCCATAACCGCATTAACGTGGCATATCTCCGTTAGCGAGTGGGGTTGCACGGCGTCAACACGTTAGCGCGGTTAGCTCGTTAACGTGTTAGCGCCGTGCAGCCCCACGCACGGGGCGATCGCGCTAACCCGCTAACGGAGATTTGCGGCGTTAATGTGGTTATGGCTTTAACGTCATTTTAATGAGATTAACGCTGACAGCACTAGTTTATGCATGTTTTTTTTATGTTAGAGCCTAGATTTCAGTTTGGAAGGTTAACCTCGAGGTGAGGGTGAAGAGAATCAGGTGGCAATGAGAGAGGAGAGAGTAAGGAGAATGTGAAAGATTTAATGAGATAGAGACCATGAAAGCAATGCCCACTCATATGTTTTTAATTGATTAATTCTAAGTTTATGAGAACATCAACTTTTTGGAAGATGTAATTACAAACTAATCAGTGTATTTATATGCAGTACAATATTCTTTTTCTTTTATTAACCTTACTGCACTTTTCAAAAAAGGAAAAAATTATAATTTAGGGATAATAGGGCAAAAAAATTTACAATAAAATAAATAGACCTAATTGTGGACTTAGCTGGTATTAAGAAATATTTTTGTCCATAGAACAAATGAAACATACTGCAATTACAAAATGATACTTCTAATGTGCTGCAATTGCTTGTGTGATTACTCTCTTTATAGAAGGCTGTGACAGATCAAATCCATCACTGCTCCACTGCTTTTTTCTGTTTGCCAAGCATCCCACTGCTCTGATCACTCTCATTTCTGGCATCATAGCATTAATGTGTTTGGTTGGAGTCGTGACTTCATCCCTAATGAGATCGACCACAAACCTAATCCCTGCATGGTCTAGTCTGTAGCACTTGATTGACTCAATTTAATATAGTGTTTCACGAATATTTCTCTCAGCTCTTTGTCTTTCCACCATTTCTTCTCTGCTTAAGAAGCCTCATAAGCCTCTTAAAAATCCTCCTCCTCACTCCTAACAGTTTTCCTTCTCGCCTTAGGAGCTATGTTAAAGCAGACATATTGTGGTCATTTCTGTCTTTGTATTATTACCCTTGGACTACTTCAGTAGCTTTGCAAGACTGAAAATATCTTATACTGGACCATGTCCACCCTCTCAGTTCATCAAATGTACAAAACAAGCCATTTTAGCTTCTCTCCCTTTAAGCTATTCACCATTTAAACCATCTTTCTTCTGATTTGCTCCCTCATGCAAACAGATGGTTTGAACAGCAGATGGGTGGGTGGGACTGCTGTTATCATCTCATGTACAGCCAGATCTGTCAGTGATATGAGCAGATCAGGGATATCCCCTTTTATTTGAAAAGAACAAAAGCAAAAACAGCTGAAAACTGAGCATTGAGAGCAAGGGTTTAGTTAATACACTGACCTTATTAATGAAACAATGTTACATTTTAACAAATCATATATCCTTCCATTGTCAATGGGAGATAAATGGGTGCTTTGAGTGCTTGGTAATATAGAATACCTGTCCATTTGCCATTTATGACAAATAAGGAAATTGATAATCACTATATGCCCATTTTAAGGTCTACTATTTTTTTAATCCTTTCCAGGGTTTAGTCTTAACTACTCTTCAAATTTGGTGAATAGCCTACCTTTCTAATCGATAACCAACAGCAGTATTTATTCCTATTATTGAATGAGGCATATTACTTGCTAATAGTTACCCACACAATACAATCTTTCTGTAGATGTGGTAACACCTTTAAGTTTAAGCTCTTCTTATATATCCAGCGAACTTGTCAGAGTGTAAAAAGCGTGACTTGGCTCTTAAAAGCATCAGGATCTGACCTTGATTCCATTAATGCACTAATCTGACTGATGAAATATCCCCCCCCCTTCTTTCCATGGGTCGTTATTGCCTCTTAATCCTTATCACCTCATGTGCACCTGATTGTTTCACAACAGCTGGTTGCATTTTGTCATTGAAGAGAGGGCAAAGAGATAAAAAACAGATGAAGACGAGTACACTCTGAACTTTCTTTCCCACAGGCCGATCTCACGTGATGCACAAGCTTTACCATAATAGGAGTCAGTATAGATGATGGGTGCACTTGCTGCTAATTCAAGACTTGAGGTGTCTGAAGCTCTTAGCCTGGTTGGAATGGAGGGCAGCTATCGTGGGACAAAAATTGCTGTGTTATCTCACTTGTGTGTGCTCTTGTGCTTGTACACGTGTGAATGTGTGCACAAAGTAGAACATGACAACCAAGGAGGAAGCGCAGAAACACATGTCATGGGATGCCCCCCCATACTGTTACAACTGATGTTATTTGCCGATTATAGAAATGAATGGAGAGGAAGTTTGTAGCTGTTACTAAAGTATGCAATTAAAAAATGATGTAAATATTTTTTTAGGCCAGCCACTTCTTCTTTTATGCTCCATTTGTCCAGTTTCCTCAAATTTTTTAAAGGCACCCTGCGCACCAATCTGAAATATAACAAGTTTTTGGCTAATAGCGCTTTCTATTTTATGCCTGTCAAACTGTGGTATGTTTGGCATTTTTTATAGATTCACCTAAAGAAGTGGGAACAAATTACATGATTTTCAACAGGCTATTAGTAACAAGTGCCTAAAGATACAAATTTGTTCTTTGCTAAATTGTCCGTTATGTGGAGACACAACACTGTTTCACCCCTTGAGTTAAGTGCCGTTTTAATGCTTGAATGATTCATAGGTCAGCGTTAAGTGGATGAACAAATAAAAAGAAAAAAACAAAGCATTTCTGTAAAAATCGACTGAGCGGAACTGGACTGAAATTAAGTGAAATGTGCAAAGAAAAACCTTAAGAAACCTAAAGAAATGAGGCATCTCAAGAATGTTCTACAATGCTGCATACTGTATATTGTGTGCACAACTCTAGCAGTCTGTGAAAGTAATAACGCTGATCCCAGGCTATAACAGTATTTACAGTAAGGTTAAAGGTCAGAATAGAAAACCGCTTACAGGCAAGGCTGTTTGTCAGTTTCGCTCTCATGCCTGGATGAAAATGGCCCAGCTAAATAGAAGGTCACGACTTCAAAACAATAACTATTACCATTCAAAAACTGCATGGACCTACAAGAGCAAGGTCAAATTGGACTGCATTAGCAAGCACAAGCCATGATATCATACAGTGCTTTCTTTGACTTGCGGTAAGTGAAAATACAGAAACAGCAAGTGGAAAGGTGTAAATTATGAGAAGACCCTCTGGCCTGAGCAGCCATGGCCTAGAGCAAAGCAGTCATTACTGTAACAGGAATAATGCTGAGGAGAGAATTTGAAATTCTGCACAGGACACATTAAAAATAAATCAAGGATCACTAACACATTATGCTGCCCTTCTAATTAGGTTTTTTTTTTACAAAACATGTTTCCACTACCTTTATAATCCTTCCTCCTCATCACCATATTTTATGCAGGACTACGTTTCCTTTTTTTCTCTTAACTTTCTACCATAAGCCTGCGCCTATCATCAGTTGACCAGTGAATACAACTTAGATTGAATCCAAGCCTTCGTCTTTTGAAGTGAGTGTTCTCAATTTCCATTTTCTATTCTTGCTGTCTTATCCAATGCTGACGCCATCTCTGCAGCTCTCTTGACGCACTGTTCTATTCAGGATTTATCGGGCCAGGCTGAATAAACTCAACTATCAAGTGGCTCGCATCATATGCTCGCAGTGGCTGTGCACAACAAGACAAAAGAGCCCAAAGAGTAAAGGCAGGCAATATGATTTAACATCTCGTTTTATCATTGGTTCCATCAACAACGCAGTGTTTACAGTGGGAATAAAAGAAAGGGCAAACACACATTGGGAATAGAAATAAATACTGTGTATTATATGTTGATATCACTCAGCGTCTTTCTCTGTCTTCTCCTTGGAGATCACTTGAGTGCAGTTATTGATCAATAGCCAGTCTCACAGCTTGGTCAGAGCCATTAAGATGTGTAGGTGTAAACACAGGAAAAGAAAAAAAGGTGATCCCTGCTCACTCCTGTTGCACCAATCAGTTCCAGGCACAGCAAATGATCCTCTGCAATACTGTGCATCAATACAGCATCAAAGCATCTGCAGATGGATTCAGCAACACACAACAACAAACAAATAAATACGCCTACAGTTCATCTGTGTATGGATCCACAGAGCATTGCACAGAGGCTGTTTTTAAGTTCCAACCAATAAATTATATCAAACAGTGCAACATGAGAAAACAAATAAACAAAAAAAAAACATTTGCATAGTTGACCTCTGTGATAGAAATGCAGTTTTTGAGACATTTAATTGCTGACTTCATTCCCTCTGCTCTATCAAATCACTAATTAAGCAATAGACGCTCTGATTGAAAGTCAAGAGAGCAGCAATGGCTGAGAAACGAGATATAACAGTACCTCTGGGACTCCCATAGTCACACTCTGACATCTATAGTCAGGCCTAATAGACCTACTCCTCTATTTATGCACCAAGTGTAGTTTATACTAAGCTCATCACCTTCCTCAGTGCAAATAGAAAGTATATAGCTAGACAAGTCATGCATGTGTCAATTAATGTGTATTTGGGTGGGTTTAATGGCTTAAACTTGTAATAAAGTGTATAGAAAAGGGTATGTTTATTGATCAGATGGCTGTTTGGATAAAGAGAAGGTAAACAGATGTCTCTGTTAATGTTTCTGATCGGTACCTCAACTGAAAGGCTGCAGGGTTTGTGGCTTTTTTTCCCTGCGTGGTGCCAGGTTGCTTATTTAACATGTATAGACTGTTAACAGACCTTTTTGCCTGCAGAAGCTTAATATATCTGGAACTTGTTAAAAACACAAATCTAAGGTTGTTTCTATTACTTGCCATGTGTTTTGTGAAGCACTGTAAGGCTAATAGTATGTGCTTTTGAAAGCATTACAGTTCTATTCTTTAATTTGACCAAAAGGTTTCACATCGTGACGTACAGTTGATTCAAGTTCTTGCTTGTATAGTGGCCTCTTGAAGCTCAACAAGGGTTTGTGCCTCCTTGCAAGACAAATCCTTTTTATTAGTAATTAGCAATGCAAATAATACCACTATTTTTTTCTGTTCTTTTAATATGTTCACCATATTGTGTTTTGACTATTTGACTCCATTCAGGACTCCAGTCCTTTGACATGACTGACCAAAACTGGGCCAAAACTTAAGTAAATACTGGCTTTATAGCAGGCAGAAAACACACAAACATTTCCAGTGGGATGCCTGTTCCTACCCTTTAGGTAGCGAATTGATTGCAAACTCGTTAGCTGTAATCCAATTGTACATCACAACTCTCACAGGAGTCTTTGTACTACCTAATGCAAAAATGTACCTTTTGCACTGGAGGTAGTAATTCCAGAGCCAAAGGCCTTATTTATGAATGAAAATGAAGATAAGCTAGCTAATCAGACATATAAAGAAGCATGTGTTTATTTACAGATCAGCGCTAATAGTTGGTTTGCCTCAAAGGGGGTTTAACCATAGCCTTTTACACCAAACAGCATCTTTGATAAAGTTATTACTATTTTCATTATCTCAAGAATAATGGACATTTTTTTGGTCAGTTGTCACTCAGAATTAACAAGACAGTTCATAAGTCATTGTCAAGTAAGTCTTAATTGTCTTAATTCCTTTACTGTACATGTTAAGATTGTGCTTGCTTCCATAGTTACCTATACCCATCAGAAGCCCATTATGCTGCAGGTAAAACACAGCAGGTATGCTGAACTGCAGTGCAGTAGTGCAATGCAGTAATGGTAGAATCTGTATGAAATCCCCAGGTAACGCTTCAGGAGCAGTCACATGCATCAGCATGAGGATTCATAAATTGAGTGTATTAGAAATGTAGTTGTGGATGTTTTAATATTTCAGTTGCTTTGTAACACTAGGGTACTGAGATTTATTAAAGAAGATTACATTGTATGCCTTGTCTGATTCATTAGCAGACATGCCCAATTGACTCTAAGTACAGTAGCTCTTTTGGCCGTCACTGAACAGCCTCAGGGCAGTGTCCTTGAGCCAGTGACTTAGTTGTTGTATGCACCCATATGTAGAGGGACCTAGTGTTTTTCCCCCTCAACACCCTGAGGCATGTTGGAAATAGCTAAATGCCTTGAAAGCAAATACTGACACCTCCCAGTACTAGTGCTGTGGCTTGCAGATGCCCCAGGAGAGGAACTAGCTCGAACAAAAAGACTGGGGGGATGTTGTAAAAGAGGAAGGTATGATAGGAGATGTTTGTCAAGTCATTTCCTCAGACACAATTCTGAGTTGTGGCTTGGATGTTAAAGCAACCAGATTGAAATGCTGTAAGCCATTTTTTTTATATTTCACATCTTAACCAGTCCAGTTTATTAGGCACAGTTTTTGACTGCGTCTAGTGGCAAAATCTGACACTAGAATCCATGGAGATGTGTGCATGGATTTTGTAAGTACATCCCTGTCCCAAAATCATACATTGGTTTTGAAACCACTTCCACCAGTCTTTTCTGGCACATTCTCCATTAACTACTAAGAATATCTCCTGCTGTATATACCTGTGCCTACGTGCCGAGGTGGACAGGTGGCTGGTTATAAGCTCTGCTTTTCACCACCACAGTGAAAGAGCTCTACCTTTCTGATTAGGCAGATGTCAGATACTTGGCAGAACCGTCACCAAGATTCCCCTACAGTGGTGATCTTAACTATTTTTTTCTCCATGTAGCTGCACTGACACTTTTGCTATGTCACAGAAAACCACACAGTTTTGGGTAATGGCACTCCAAGTCACTTTACTTGAAAGCAGAAATGTTGGTTCCATATTAAATTTAATGACTTAAATCTGCACATGTGAAGGATAAACCAAAAATGACTTGTCCAGATTCTGCATACCCCTCTTATACAATAATCAGCTATAAAATTTAAAACTTCTCCCTTGAGTCACTGAATGCTGGCGTCTGGTGTCATGGAACGGCTTCTCTTGTGGAGGCTTGTTCCACTGCTTTCTTCTCATACTCAGTCAGGATCTGGGGAATTTTGAACGCAGGCCTCTGTATTGATCTCATTTTGTTCCTGAGCAGTTTTTTTGCAGTATGGTGGGGTGAATACTGTCTTGATGAGGAAGGCTGCTGCTGTGGAGTAGTGCTATTTCCATGGAGTGGTGTGCTTCATCTGCAGCAATGTTTGGGTGTGTGGTACATATCTTAGTAACATTCACATGAATGTTAGCACCCAAGGTTTCCTCTCTATTTCTCTCACAGTGACTACCTACACATTGTTCTGAGTTTCAGTTGATTTTTCCTTACCTGCTGCCCTCCTGTATTTCACCCCAACTTTATTGCAACTTAGGATGCAGAAAGAAGGGCAGCATGATGGCACAGTGGTTAGCACTGTTGCCTCACAGCAAGCAGATCCTGAGTTTGAGTCTGCCATCTGGCCATGGCCTTTCTGTGTGAAGTTTGAATGTTTGCGTGGGTTCTCTCCAAGTGCTCTTGCTTTCTTCCACGGTCTAAAAACATGCAGTTAGTGGGGTTTATTGGTGATTCTAAAATGTCTGTGAGTGTGAATGAAATGCTACATGAGAGTAAGGACTTTAAGTTATAGAATTTAGTCAGTTTTCAAGCAAGTTTGAGCAAGAAACTGTGTAGATACTTCATCGCAAGAAGTCCTTTTAAAATTATCACTTGCTCTCCATTTACTTATCTGTCCAGAAACACTTCTACCATTGGGCTACTCCCAAAGGCTACCAAAGCTCCCAGCACTGCAGAGAATATGTCTTGTGTCTTAGGCCTACACTGCTAAATGCCTATTGTAGGTGCTTGAAATTTTTTAAGAGATTGTGAGCATTGGTTACATTACCATATATTATAATATACCTGGTGAGTACTGATTAAAGCTTGGCAGATCACATACGGCTTGTGAGTGGTGCAGTGAGTAACACTGCCTTACAGAATGTCTCCAGACAGGCTACTACTCTGTGCCAGAGATAAAAGTGATCTTCCTGTTCCCGACTCTGTTCCAGACATTTTTCCCCTCCTGTCTGTTTTCACTTGGCTGGTTCCACTTTTAATAGGTCATCTAATGATGAAGGCAGACTTGTGGCCGACACACCAATCACAAATGAGGAGCAGGGCTCAGACTTACCCACATTCTAGCTCTCCTGCTGAGCTCACTGCAGGGAGTTTATCGACTCGTCCTAACAATCCTTATAATGCTATATTCAGACCCACTTTACTTTTGAATCGGTGCTTTGTCACTCACATTTCTTTTCTTTTTTTTTCTTGCCTCCCTCCTGGAGGGAGAGATTGTGTATTAAATCATTAACGGTTGTCCTAACAATGCAAATTCCCTGTGAGTGCTGATCTGTCAGCGCAAACTCTTGGCTTCACACAAAGAGTGAAGCCGAGTATGATAAGGGGGCTCATGAATAAGTGAACCTGACATTTCATGCTTTGAAAAGTCATACCATCTCCATTGTGATGAATATTTTCATTTGCGACTCCATTATTTTCAAAAGGAGTTGTGTTCCTGCTGACTCTTTCTGCCTGACACTTAACCTACTCTTAGCCCACGATGTTTTGCATCACAGGTACATTATATAAATGAATTTAAACCCTTCTGACAAGATGGAAATAATAGATTGAGATTTGGCTGGTAAGAGGAAACTAATATGAATTAGTGCAATAGAGCGCAACAGTGGCTACTCTTTTACTGATTAGGAGTCGCTATCATATGGACTTGTGGATATCATATGGATGGTATGAGGCTGAAGCACATACCATCCTTTCACAGTGTTGTAACTCGGAGTAAGTCTTCTTTGGATGGTAACAAGATTGTAGCCCAAAATCAGAAACCCTAGGGATAATATGAATGGGAGTCTTACTTCCAGAACTCACTCACCCAGTGACAGAGTCAGATAATTTTGTAGAGGTGAGCTAGATCATTACCTAACTTGGACATGGGACAAAATCTTACACTGTTTGTTCACCTGTACTGGTTTGAATTTCCTGAAGAAGGAATGCATAGATGTTTAGGAATGTTAACAATGAACTTTAAGAAATATCAAAATGGTTATTCTAGAAAAAATAGTAGTAATAATAGTAATAGTTGCGAGCCTGTGTGTTGCACCACTGATGGTCTTTAGCCTTGTTTTGGTGACCAGAAAGGTGGTCAGGCTTTAGAGTTTGATTGAAATAGTTTGGCCCCTAGCCATTTGGCAATTGTGCATTATTCTAAAGACACAAACACAAGCAAGAAAGAGGTGTTGATTTTGTTAACAACAAAATAATAAAGCAATAAATATACAATAAATACAATAGAAATATGTCTAAAACTGAAGTACTGTCCCTCTGAAATAAAAGGTAAATGAAAAACTTCCCCAAAGCTAAAAAAAAATAAAATCTGCCTTCGATGAAATTGTATGAATGTCCAGAACACAATTGAGTCATATATCCAAAAGTGCTGTTCTTTTAACTGGACTGGTGAGCTCTGCGTTACAAATCATGAAGTGATATCATCATGCTACACTGAGGAGGAGAAATGCTAATTGTTAGTACTGTGTTCCTCCTTAATTTGAAAAAGAGGGGTTCCGCAGGCAGCTTCCTCTTGCCATATGCTCAGCCAGCTCAGCTCCGTCTTGCAGGAGCCACCTCAGCCTTGCAAGTGTGCAGAGGAAGTTGACATAATAGCCCTAAGTCACAAATGACACAAAAACCCAAAAAATACAGAAACTCTGCCACAACTGCTTCCAGCTATATGGCGGTTTGTGTTTGTGCGCTGCTTTCTTAATGTCTCAAAACATAACATCTGTTCAGCACTATTTTAAGAAGCATAATGCCAGTGAGCAGTGTTTGGAGATGGAGCCACAGGCACAAAGCAAGAGCCTCTTTTTGCATGCTCATAAAAGAGGCATACACTAAAGCCAATTGTGTCAAGATTTATCAGCAGGGCTTTAAAAATCATTTATTCGATGAAGATGGACATATATGTCAAGTCTTTGGTGATTGTGGTACAGGCAGGAGTAAAGGAGTGAAGAATAAGCCTGACATCTGGTTGACATCTAAATGATGTGCTCATTGCAACGATTGGTGGTGATTTGGGTGGGTCGCATCACTTGGACACTTAAATGACAGAATAAATGAAAGTTCATTCATGTAGTGAATGAAAGCCAAAGGGAAGGAAAAGATTTCAATGATGGACAGTGTAAAAAATCTGCTTCTAATGCTGCTCAGCTGAAGGAGTTAAAAACAATATGTGATTGAATGCATTCACAAGATCACCATCAAACATCAAACATCCACATACCAAATCCCAGTTTGTACAACTTGTTCTAAATAATGTTGCCTTTATTGTTTAAGTGGCAATAATCCCTGTTATCAGTGAGGCTAAATCCACCGACTGAACAAAGCTCTTTGAGTATGCCATTTAAAAAAATAGTATACAGCTACTTTAACAGGCTGCATAAGATTCTCCATGACTGTTAAAATGACTTTGATGCATAAAATCACTGAGGTTGCTTTTCATTGTTGACCCATGTACCTGCTTAAAAACAGAGATATGTTGAAAAAAGAAGAGAATCATTCAACAACAAGAACACACACAACAGATTATTAGCTCCTCCATGTGATTTCATATAGTCTATATACTAATTTTAAACTTCTACCTTGCAGTATATTTCTGCACAGGTGCATCATCAGACCGACAAGTCTGTGGGTCAAACACAAGCAAGAAGCAATTAAAGGTGGCTGTAAGTAGCAGAGCATCTAAAGCAAGGAAACACAGCATTTGGTGATGCCTTTGGGTTCTTACAATTTGCAAAGTAAACACTTCCTATATATAAAATAGTGTCAGTGTGTCCAGTTAATTCTAAGTATCTTAAAATGTGTGTGTGTGTGTGTGTGGGGGGGGGGATAATCCATAATCCATAATCCATAAAACCTGGCTCTAATTCCTAAAAAGTGGTAGTGGTGTACAGAGATGGGCAGTAACGCGTTACAAGTTAAGAGTAACGTGTTACTGTACAGAGATGGGCAGTAACGCGTTACAAGTTAAGAGTAACATGTTACTGTAATCCGATTACTTTTTTCAAATAACGAGTAAAGTAAGGGATTACTATTGCAAAAAAGGTAATTTGATTACTGTTACTTTCCCGTAAGCATGCTGCGTTACTGCGTTAATAAAACCGCAATTTTTTTCCGAGAGTATCTCATGACAATGACGTAAGGGAGTGCGACGTTCGTGGCAACAGCTGTGTGCAGATCAACAATGGATAATATATCGAGTGGGGGAGAGAGTATGACCGTGCAGCGTTTAAAGCGTGGAAGTACTGACCTTACTTTGAGTTTGATTCCATAAAAAGTGACAAAAACATTAGCGTCTGCTCTTCACTGCGTGGGAAGAAAACTTCTTTTTACAGCGAAAAACCCTAAACTTCCGAGCAAGCACTGAGTACGCTGCCATGGGAATGTGAAATTCACAGAGAAACTGCCGTATCCTTCCACTGACCGCTGCGGCACACCTGCACCAGGGCAAACCTCCGCCTGCCCCACTCCTGCTATACAGGTGAAAATAGAGCAACAGGACCCCTGAGTCTTTGTTTTTATATTCATTTTCTGCTGGGTTTTACGTGCATCTATTTGAAAGACTGAGTGTAAACACAAAAAAATATTTTATTTTATATGCTGGAATGTGCAGAAAATACGTTTAAATGTTAAACAAATTTCTTCCAGTCAGAGAATGTTGTATATAATTTAATGTTTGCTTGATGCATAAAGTTAAAAGATTAAAACTAATAAAACTAGTTTCAAAAAGAGACTTTTTCATTTGATTACATTTTATATGATGGATTATGCAGAAAAAATGGAATTGGGCTGAAAGATCTATCGCTTTATTACCTATTCAGGTTGTAAATCTTTTTTTTTTTTAAAGTAACTAAGTAACTAAGTAACTAATTACCTTTGAAAATAAATAATCAGTAAAGTAACGGGATTACTTTTTGGGGGAAGTAATAAGTAATTAGTTACTGATTACCTTTTTCAAGCAACTTGACCAACACTGATGGTGTACCAAGGCAAAATTGCAAAAACATAATGGACCTAACATGGACAAGCTCTATAATTTATATTCAGGTGTTGAAGAAACACTGTTAGAAAAAAAAAAAAAAGGTTTAGGAGGGTTTTTTTCTGTTTTTTTTTTTTTCAGCAGCCAAAATCTTTGAAGTTCTTCAATGACCAAGCCATGGGTCACAGTGAACTGAAACTAAAGCCGTAATGCTTTCATTTCAACATTTCAGTACCAGTGAAACTATACCGTATCTGCTCGATGCTAGTAGAAAGAAAAAAGTGGTCTTTTAAATTATGAACCAGTCTACTCTTCACAAAAAAATGTAAGAGTGTGTGCGGAAAACACGGTTCAAAGGCCTTCTGTTCAAGTGCGAGTTAGGAACAACCTGAGGCAGCTGCCTGGGGGAACACAGGGTGGGGTTAGGACATGATAGCTCTGAAAGTCGAGCATGTAGGGGAGGCAGCTGGTTGAAGCAATGAAGTGCAGTGAGGTGACTTAAAAAAAAAAAAGATAACATTAAATCATTTTTAGTGACCAGTACATTTACTCAGTGATTATTTGTCTCTTCCATGAAAATCATTGGAGTCAGGAGTGTGACCTGCCCTTAAAACATTTTCATAACCATGTTTGAGGGTCAACCACTGAAGAAAAGGGGGGGAAAAAAGATAAAATGAGAGGCTTTTTACTGCCAGCAGCAAGTAATGATTTCCTATCCTGTCTGGACACAATCTTGTACCATTGCCCTGGAAGGCTGTACTTCACCTCTTTAAGACAACATGCAATATCCCATTGGCATTAACCTTAAGAAACGATCAGTGAAAACAGGTTAATGTGGTTAAAGACAGAACTTCCAAAGATGGACTACCAGTGATAAATGAGGAGAAAATGAAGATTTAAACCCCCATGGATTAATGAAAGGTGATCACTTCCTAAGGTTTGAAATTTATGTATGACTTTGGCAAGAAAACCTGGGGACAGAAGGATATGTTGTCACTGCAACGGACACCAGGTGTAGGGAAATTATTGTCAAATTAAATTCAGAGCCAATTCTAAAGTATTATTAAACTGCCTACCTTGATCATTCATCCTTGAGTAATAAACTGTGATAAACCTCTTTTTGATGGCCGCGTAAGAAAGACTTTCTGTACAGATAAGTCTCAACATGGAAGTTTAGATTATGCCCAACAAGACATCTACTAACTGCTACATGGACAAATACAGACACCGAGACATGAAAAGAAACAAAAAATATGTCAAGTTTTCTCCCAAAGGACTCAGATAGACACAGTTTTTAATTAACGACACTCAAATGAAAGGCAACAAAAAGTGATCACAGGTAAGTAACTGATTCCCAGGTAAGTCTCTAGTTAAAAGCTTAGGAGGCAGTTTTTTAAGGTTGGAAGAAGAGGGAGATACATTATACTTCAAGTAAGTAGCTAAATGGAATGAACAGTTCTCTCTATTCTCAGATTGTTGGGTTCTGAGGAACTTACTTGGAAATCATGCAGGACCTCCAGCTATCTTACAAGTGCACAGTTATCTTACAATCATTGGCCCGGTAATTTAAATTGCAGCGGGCCGATCTTAACAAATAAAAGTGGATCAAGGCCAGCGGTAATAAAGGCTGGAGAAACAATGCAGGACTTTTAACAGATGAATTTCGCCCAAGGCAGAAATGTTGCTCCCTTCAGAAATAAAGCACAAGAATTTTTATAGTTTGTTTCATAAGGGGGCATTATGACAATGGTTATTGTGTGCCCATGGGTGAATGTGCACTTCTCTTGATTTTTTTTTTCTAGCTTAGCTTTAGTCAGGGCAGATGCAGGAGAAGAGAAGGAGAACTTAGAAAGAGAAAGAAACCTCCAAGGCTCAAATGAACAGGTTTTGTGCAGAGGCCAGGTGGCAGATTGCTGGAGTTTGGAGATGAAAGCAGCCGAGGACTACTGATCTACTCTACAAGACAAGTATAAAACCCCTCTCTTCTATTTTCTCCCTTTCTGTGTTTCTCTCCTCCATGCCCACGAGCAAGTGATACATCAGGGTCAGGCGTGGTTGAGTGTAGGGAGGATCAGAGTGGCTGGCGCCTACTCATTTGGGCTCAAGACATATGAAAAGGTCAGAGGAAAAAAATGATTGGAAAATATGGAGGGAATGATGTCAAAAAACTACACAATGCACCAAAAGCTGCTTAGTATTTTCGCCTCATCGGTTTCTGAATGAGAAAAATGTCAGGCTGCACAACAATGATGAAAAAGTCACATTAAAATTAAGTTTGTTGGCTAAAACTTCCATAGAAAAAACTCACCGACAAGCTCTATGTAGAGCATCATGATGCTTTAATCGACCTTCAGGATCCAAATGAATGAAGGGTGCTTAACTTTTAGGTATCCATAGTCTGTCAAAGGAAAACATAAGGCCTTGTTCATGTATTTGCATTGCTGATGAGCTCTCTGGCATCTGAGTTTGCAGGTAGTTCATTTTTTGTTTATGAGAGTGCATAAACAAAAAAAACGTATGCTGTAAATCCCCACCGAGGATGCAGATGTCACATTGTTTCCACACTTCTCTCTCTGTAGTACAAAAAGTTTGCAGACAGGATATCACTGTTGTAATATCCTCAATAATTTGTAGGACAACATATTCGCCCATCACATAACAAGTCAAGATTCTTTAAAACACTTAAGTAAGTCCTTGATTATTAGAGTAAACAATGCAGTTATTTTTTAACCTTCCCATCAAATGACAGGTTGATTGTCGTACCTTCAGAGCACTGATTATAATAGACACATATTTCTTTTGTTATTAGCATATGACGAAATATTAATTGTTGTGGATTCCATCATGGAAACTAAACAAGCTTTTAGGACCAATACAAAAGTATTGGGCCACAGCAGGTAACATTTGAAATCAGTTGTTTTCCCACTCATTGTCACAGGGCTATCAAACTAAACACCTAACCATTCAGTCTCATTTAAGAGCTCACTGAATTCACATATGGTATCTTAATAGGATGGTACAGTACCATTACAACAAGTTAGTCACGATAAAGTTCATCCCTCTTCAGTAAACTATAAATGGTATGTAGATTAGTGACTACCTGCCTGAAAAATATTTGTCTGCCTATGGCTGGGTGTGTAGCCCAGTAAGACCTTAATCCATTTGCTCTCTGAGCAGTAGTGAAGTTGTGAAAAATTAATCATAAGACAAAAATTGCGACTGTTCACCTTCAAAGTAACACATTCAAAAGGATTTTTATTTCAAGGCAATGATTAACACACTAATTAGTTTTTTGTTTTGTTTTTTTGTAGTAGGCAAATCTAATAATTATTATCTTATAATTACATCTAGTAATTTTAATCATTCTTTCTCTCTTTTCATTAACGTGAACATCAGTAGTAGCACTAGTTTCTGAACACCGCCCTGGATAATACAAAATCTTGCACCTGGATAAATATCACCAGACGTCACTGTAGGAATAATATATCCCATCTGTTTTTAGAAGTCATTGTAAGAACTGATGAAATTCATGATCTACCCTCACTGACTCACTAGCCCTCAGGGTCGGCTGGGAGGGCCTGTCCTTTCAGGGTTGCGTCATGCGGCAGTTGTGTATGCACCGACTCTCCGAGGAGCAACCATAAGACAAAAGAAGAAAGGGTGAAAAAGATTTAGTGTGTGAGATTAAAATCTCAAAGGGATGGTGAGAAAGCCAACCCTGTGCTGTTCAATTTAAACAAGCCTGGTAGGGGACTTTATTATTTATATTCTTATTTACAATGGCTTTGACATTTTTATCTCCATTCCCAGCAGCAAGTGGCAGTCAGAGCATTGCTTCTGACCTTGGACGAAGAGTCGTCCGAAATAAAACTTTTTCTTTCCAAAATCACAACAATTTTTCCATCAGCTTTTGCGATTCCAAGACAAAACTGTATTCTGCTGTGCTCTTACACTTTTCATTGAGAGCAGAAGAGCTTATTACACAGTTGAATGACTAATACTTCATATTGTCATAGGACAACAAGCATCAAAGATGAGGATCACCATAGTCCTCTATTGTGTGCCTCATTGTCATCAGTCACTAATTAGTAAATAAGAGCTGTTGACATGGTGCTGCACAGTACTAATGAACACAAGAGGTGTTAAGCCACAGGGGACTCAGTCACTGTAATGTGGAGGTGGGTGGTGAAATCAAAATGGCTGTGCATGTTCCTGTGTGCTTAAAAGAAGAAAAGACTTATTTGTGCCTACTGAAATAGCATTCTCCTCTGATTGGATGATATGACAATGAACAATGTAATGCAAGTGTGTTAGTGCTCTAATGCATGGATGAGCTCAAGACAGAAAGCGCGAGAAAGGAATCACCAGATAAGCACCCTCCCAGAGCTTTATGAGATGGTGGCAATGTGAGTATAAAGAAGGAGCTGTGATTGAGACAATAACTCGTAAACTGCAGCTGCTGGCACCCGTGCTAGGAAAAAAAAATGCTTCTTAGGCAAGGGCGGTGAATGGTGTTGGGGACGGGGGAGGAGTGAGGAAGAGGAGGGAGGGGAGATAGGGAGTCTGTCAGGTATAGAAGCGAAACAAAACAGTAGCACAAAATGAGGAACAGGGCTGCCTGGGAGTTGACAGAAAGACATCAGTCCTTGGTGACAAGGACAGAAACCCTTATCAATGGGCTGCACTCTGCAGGGCCAGGAGAGACAGGAGGGTGGGGACGAGCTGTGCCCCAAAGACTTTGTTTTCCACCGATGAAAATCCACTAAAGACTCTGCCATGCCTCAACTGTATAGATTTATTCTCGATTTGTAGTTTGTCCAAACCCTCACCTTACAGTGATACCATGACATGTTGTACTCGGGCTGCTGTTTCTCTTTTCCAGTCACCTAAAAAGTGGATTGAATGTGTGATGTATATATATATACATATATATATACAAACATTGACTACTGACATGAGTAAGAACATTTAGTATGTAACCCTTTAACCCAGCACATAGAAGGACTCATAAACAAGCATATGACGTGACACTTAAGAATTTCTATAAACTCCAGTAAAAAAATATTCCCGATCGATCGATCGTTAGATAGATAAATCTTGGGTTTTAATTGTTGGTATAATCAACTATTCGAAGCTCTAACCATTGATATATTTTGCTTGTAATGATACCTTGTAGCAGACCTTATGGAATAATACACTGAACCAATGGTAAGAATAAAACTAAAAGAAACATTTTCTATGTCATACACCAATAATGTCCTTTTACACAGTCATGCAATTGATAAGACTGAATTACAGTCACATCCAATATGTGACAAAAAGTAAATAAATAAAATAAATTAAAATAAATGAAAAATTCCTTTATTATTTGCAGAGATAACAATTTATTAAAAATGAATTAAATTCTTATTTTAATGTTTACAGACTTGCTCAGAACATCCTAACCATCTGTCATGTGTATATTGTGTTAGTTTCCTGGACTCAAAAGCAGATGTGGAGAGCACAAATTATAGACAATAGAACAGTGCTTTAAATAAAGTTTAATAAAAATCTAAACTGAAGCTGCATGAGGGGAAACCACACAGGCAGGCAAACCATCAGTATAATGCAACACAGAACTGAGGGGACACAAAGGCTATAAATACACACAAGGTAATTGGGGAAATGGGAAACACTTGGGGAACACAGCTGAAACAGATCAAGGATGACCAGGTCACTGGTCACTGATGAATTATTCTACATGTATACAAAAACTAATTTTTTTTTTAAACTTGATTAAATAGAGATAGAATATCCAGATCTCCATCAAAGCCAGAATGGGAGCAGAAATACAGCAAACCCAGCGATAGAGATCTATACTGCCTGTCATCAGTATTCTGGAAAGGTCCTTGGCCACTAAACTGAAGACTAGTCAGCAAGTGTCTGTAATCTGCTGTGAAAGCTGAGTGCTATGAAGGAAACATCTCAAGCGTTCAGCTGGCGACGGCTGTCTGCTCCTTTTGCTAAAGTCAATCTCCCGCTTGACTCTCCTCTGCTGCACTGATGGATATGTGTGTGTGCGTGCGTGCGTGTGTGTGTGTGTATTTCAAGGGAATGTAAGTGCACACCTACACATAGACGGATGGAAACACACACACACAGAAAATTCAGTGAATCATCAGCAGGGCTTTTGCCCACAAGTTTGCCGGTGTGAAGGGGGGCAGGTGGAAGTGGGGGGCGCGAAGGTTTGAGTTGCTCTAGCTGACAAATGTCTCCTCTCGCTCTAAAACTCTAAGACCAGGCGATTGTTCAATCTGAGGACAGCACTACAGGGTCAGTACAAGGCACAGAAACACAAAGTGAGAGAAAGTGTCAAAGAGACGGGACCAAAGAGAAAAAAGGCCTGTTGACAGATTTGGTGAGATTTTTCTGTTACAGGATAAAAGTCATCTTTGAACTGATCATCTTAGCTTTTATGTTCACTTTTGTCGAGTGGTGAGAAGATAGTGAACGGCTAGAACTTTGACTGATGGTAACTAGCCTTCATTTAATTTTGCTATGCAGATTGTGCCTAAATTTGCTTTACTTTTTTATTTTTGGCCAGTTTTACATATCTTAAACTAAGGTCAACTGGGTGAAGTGCTGTAATTTATTCAAAGCTGCTGGTGTCAGAGAGATGACCATAAGCTTTTTCTTGGCCTACTTGTTGTGAAGCACAAGGCCAAGGTGGTGGCTTAGGTCTCACTCCTAACTTTTTAGATATGGATGTTTTCTCAGGATCCCTGGCCACAGATGCACTCTGCCTTTCTTTACTCTGAAGACACCAACCTGCTCTACCTCCTGCACGCATACAAACCCAGTTACTTTGTTACAACCCACCTACTCTACAAATGTGTGCGTGGTATTAAGGTTTGTGTGTCTCCCACACAGTTTCCTAAAGTAGCCCATGAATCAGTATAAAAGTAATAATAAACTGCTCACCACATGCATACTGTATGATGGGTTTGAAAGTTTAATTACCCTGCTTTATTTATGGAGCATTGGTTGAAAAAAAAAGTGACAGACAATAACAGTGTCAGCTGCCATTCACTGTTATTCATTTTGCAGTGATGCAAAAAAAGACACAGCATGCCTGAAATGAGGAATTTACGATGTATTACAGAACTTGTCAAAGATGCAGACAAAGAGGTGAATATACAGAGAAAACCATACATCCAGGAACAGAATGTACAGACCATGACAGCGAGGTATGGAGTGAATTCAGACTGATCTGTGTGTGGGAAAGGCTGGCTGACAGAGTGTGTCGAGAAACACTGGGGAGACTAGCAAGACAGCTGGATGGAGAGGAGACTACTGTCTCAGATTCACAGCACACTGCCGAGCATCTGGCCACCTATTCTCTATCTCTCTCATGCACACACACACACACACACACAGTGGCACAGAAACGACCTGAATAAAGACACGAGCATGGCTGGACAAGCTTGAGGACGAACAAATCTAAAAGTATAGGTTAGAGATTGGAGAACTGTGTGTGATGTGCCTCACAGTGAACACAGATTGGTACTGAAATACACTGTCACCCTTTAGCCCTCGTAAGTCAGAGCTGTGCAGGTGAAACAAAACAACTGAAAAGATGGAGAAGACAGAAAGGACAGAATGAGGGGGGGGGAAAAAAACAAATAAATTGAGTCAGTCTTCCCGAGAAACCGATTCCAACATGAAAGTGGTGCACTGCCACACTGCACTAAGTTGAGTATAAATTGAAGAGGACGTGCATACCAATACTCTACACGAAAACTACTTGCCCTCAAGGTGTGTGCACGGGGCCTCTGCAGATCTGACAAAACTCTCCACCCACAAGTGAAATCAGCAAATTGTATTCTTTCACCTGTCATGCTGACATCAAAGGCAATTTCCTCTGTTTACGCTGTCTGAAACAATCACTTTTATTTTCAGCAACAAGGTAATCTGAGGGTGTCACCTGCTTTGTCTTCATCCTGCTACCGTATGCAGCATTTTTAATCATTGGTATTGTAATAAATAGTTTAGCTGGATTATTCTATTCTCATAGGATTTTGAGAACGGTGGTTTATTTTATGTTTTGGTGACAGCACATTATTAGATAAACCTAAAATGCTTACGGGCAAGTCAATTTACTTTTTGCACTTAGTTGATGGATGATTCAGACTTTTAATCACTTTTCTACACAGAGATGGGTCTATAATGGCATATTTACCAAAATACAACAATTAATCAGACTCAGAAAACCCTAAAGTGGGTTAGATTAATGTTTAAATGTTAGGAATATATAATGCTGACTTTAATAAATAGCTGAATGATCACATGGCATTCAAGAAATACAAACACACACTTGACACTCTGTAACTTCATTAATACTTTTCAGTAGAGGTAGGCAGAATGATACTTGATACTTTGCTTCTGTTTTCTAAGTTTTATATGTAGAAAAAAATAAGGAAAATATACCTCAAACATGCATTATGAAAAGTGTCTGAACCATTTTGTGTTGACTGTAACGTCTATTTTATCTATAACTTATAGCACAGTTCCTTTAGTCCTTCAGAGTCAGGAACAGTTACAATAAAGATCTTTAAAAATACATGAAAAGCTGAAAGGTGTGTTGTTGTTGTGTTAGCTAATTACTGTGGAAAGAAAAGTAAAAGTCTTTAAAATGTGTTCAGAGTTTGGCAAATCATGACACACTGCTCTCCCCTACATAAGCTGCCTTTATAAGTTAAAAGTATCGGTACTGGTATGGGTATCTGCAATATTTACTTGATATCGGATCAACGCTGATGGGCCAGGATATGACAGTAAATAATGTTTTGTGTTCTTCTTCTGGACCTCCTGCAAGTCATTTATAACACAGATTTCACATTTATATGATGGAATAGTTTGCGGTAATGCAGCCCTCCTCTGCATAAATCCTACACTCTTCCTGATTAGATTTATCCAGAGATGACACACACATTTGTCTACACAAAGTTCCCAGCTATTTCTAAAAGTGTTCATCCTTATATCAAAAACATATTAATTCTCTGTTGACTTCAAATTGATTTGAATTGCTGTTTCCACAGAGAAACACATGAGTAAAAACAGTGCTTATACTTTGGGATAAAGTGGTTTTGGGCAGGTGGGGGAACCCTAACATTAGGTTTAGTGCAGCACACCTAACAATTATTTGGAGTCACAAGAATTTTTATTGCAAGGAGGCCGTGGGATGTCATTATTTTCTTATTACTGAGCAAGTATGTCCATGCTGTCATTGAAACAACAGGCCGCAGGGCATAAAAAATTAACTCATTCCACAGTGTTACCCATTAATCTGGATAGGATTTAATTGCTCATTAACTGAAGGTGCTGGAATGCCATTTCGGATTGTTCCGGCTTACTTTAACCCCTGCTTACACTGTATCACTTTAGTTAGTAGATTACTCGCTCCATAATGGATCTGCTTGCTTTTGCCCTGCAAATGCTATAATACATTTAATGTGTCATTATTAAAATGAACAGGATAATTATAAATTAATACATGATTGGTAGATCACCCACAGAACTTTACACTTCCAACAGCACATTTTTAATATTCTACACAGTCATTTCCTCCACTTAGTAAATTTGGCCCTGAAAGTGTTAACAGGTTCACAACGTCAGCTTATGCATTAGGTAAGATGCAGGAGAATGTTAAAGCGTAGGTTTACACAAAAACATGTAAAAATAAAAAAGCAGCAAAGTTACCCCCAAATTTTTGAAGCACTCCAAAAGCTAAAGGCTGATCAAACTTAGGACCACTATTGCTTCATTCACATTAACACTATGCTTCCTCATACAGTCACATTATTTACCTCAGAAGCCGCAGAGAATTAGGTCTTGTAATATAAAGCAAGTTCAGCATATTGAGGGTATTTTTCCATTATCTGGATTCATTTACCCTAACGCTGGCTCACTATCAGCTTGCTAAGTTCATCCAGGGTCTCCATCCAGGGTCTCATGTGCGTTCACATGAAAAGAGTGGCGCTGACAGCGCCTGACCAATCACAAACATGGATAAATGTGCTTGCAGCAGAGCGGCTGATTTTACAAAGATAGATAAAACTATACTATGGGAATAATATGAATAGATAATATGAACAGCTGCTGCAGACAAAGCAGCAGCGTGTGAGAGGAAATGCTCTGTACAGTCGTTTATTATAAGTAAAACTGCTGCATGAGTGTCTGCACTTTAAGGGCTTTGGTCGGTAAGCTTGGAAAAAGCCAACTTTAATAATAAAGTTCATACATTTTCACCTATATTTGAAGGCAGGAAGGAAAGCTTGAAAAAAGGCAGACTCTGTGATTTAATAATTGTCAGTGCCACAGTTCTGTCATTAAGAAAATCAATGTTTAGTTTTTATTCTTTCAGCTGCAACCCCAGTGATGTTTAAGGGTTCTAGAGCATATAAGAACGTCCAAATTTGAAAATAGAATCTGGAAGTACAAATTGGTGCCTTGTTTTAGCATCAAATATATTCATGCTTATGGAACAATAAAATTATTGTAGGATGTTTTGCAACCAACAAGAACCAACAAGAAAAGAAATCAATAAAGCTGGATCTAAAAATTGATCATTCTTAAACACAGAAGTCTGAGGGACCTTCTAGGAATGATGACACTATTTTCTGGAAAACTGATTGGTCAGTTGGTAATGATTTTAAACTATTTAATCCCTAATCTACTCTGGAGCAGATTAGATTTGCAGCCTGAGTTACCATGGCAATGTACCTTGGTAAGAAGCAAACCACCGTTGTAACCCCGAAAATCCGGGTTTAATCCTGAAGGAACCTGGCTCTTGCTGTAGTACAGGCCTCTGTTCTTTTCTTAATCCTTCTGACTGGCATTATATCAAACCGTGATCATGTGACAGTCCATCAGTCTTTTTGCTCCAGATGTGTTATAATTACTGCAATACACTGTTTATACTAACTAAACACAAAAAGGCTTCAACCTTTCAATGGACAGAAACACATATTCATAAAGAAGCTTTTATTGTGAACTCATAGAAAACTTGGAATAGATGATCAGACAGACAAATCGTGCAGAGAGAAGACTTCATGATTCATAAATTAATTCTAACATTTTATATTTTTTGCTAACTCATAGCTGATTAATGCAGATAAACCTGACACTGTAGTTGCATAGCCAAAGAATAAAGCAGCAACTCAAACGTCTACGTGACCAGTGCATTCTGGTACCTAAACACTTAATAACAATAAGAAATCCAAAGTCTGGTCAATGGGATATTTTTATAGTAAGTAAGTTTTAGTATTTTGGGCAATTTGGTGCACTGACATTAGAAAAACAAATGAATAAATTGCCAGGACATAACACAATATAATAATATATAAATATAATAGTAGATCCCATGATACTTAAAGGAACAAAGGGGTCACTATTGTTAGAAACCCTTCAAACATAAATTGAAGAAGTAACTTTTGAATGTGCAGCTCTGCCCAGCTTGCTACTCCATGAGGACCATGTTTCTCACACAATGAAACAAACATAAAAAAAACACACTTTATGAAAATTACATAATCTCACAGAGTTTTTTGCCGGCTCCTTTGATATCTAGCTGCTCAGACAAGGGCACTTTCCTCTTATCCTATGTATCTAATTACCAATGGCTTGTCCCCGAGGAAGCGACTGTGAGGCGGTCTCGCCATTGTCATTAAACCTTTAGCTCTTATGCAAAATAGTACTGGACTCAAATGACCCAGTAGGGTCACAGGTCAGCCGCTGATACCAGCCCACAACACACCCACACACACATTCATGTGCACACAGAAACGCACATGCTCACAATACACAAACTTTCAAAACAGCATCTGCTTGACCACAAGGTGAGTCAGGTCTGTTCATGCTCTGTGCCCTGCAGACTCAATATGCTGCCTGGTTGTGAGCAGACCTCCAATGGCTGTGTTCTGGTTGGTGTGTGATTTCAAACTAGCATAAAACACAGCAGCCCACTTACTGTATATGACCCCCACTGGAGGTAAATAAATGAAAGTTGGAAGGCAGCTTTGTCTCTTGTTACATGTGCATACATTCTATTTGAATGGTTTAGTTTAGCATAAAGTAGGAAACATTTGGCCTTTGTTTTTTTAACACCACGATCTGCAGTAATGGTACCTATGGTGGATTTAAAACTTGTTTTTTTTTTTTAATGACTGCCCCATAAAACAAAAGGCACAACAAGAATATCCATGATATCGGATCAGAGTACCGATCCTTTTCAGTATCACTGCTTACCAAATCTTTTTTTACAGTCTGGAATTTGTCTCAGCATTACTCAGTGGAGCTGTACATGAAAATGCAAATGTCTGACTCAGTGAGTTTGAACATTAAACAGTCTTTATCCTGCCAGCTCCCCGGTACAAAGTCTGTATGATGTCCGATTGAGCCCGTGCAAGAATAGCACAGGCAATTTTTGCAGCAAGGGAAGTGGATGTTATGTATCCTCTTTCCTGCAATCTCTACCTAAGCAGCACACTGGGCAAAAAACAGAGAAAATATTTAAATGCATTAACAACGTACTTTGATAAAATCAAGTTTGTTTCTAGATTATACCTGTATGCAACAAAATGCAGTTGTGCTAAATAGCAAGATAATGCTCTCTTAGTAGTATTTATTGTATTTACAATAAATGTTATGTAATATGTAAATAATTAGCATTAATATTTCAGTTGATATTTAGTGTTGTCAAAGCATACTACCCCAAAATAACCACAAGGGTTTTTATCATGCATTAGATAAGTTTGCCTTACCAAAAAGGATATTTCCAGTAGTGAGTATCTTCTGTCATGGGCAAAACCAGCTTGACGATGGAAGCTATTTTCTTTACTTTTCACCATAACTGCCAAGAGCAGATATGTCAGAATTGTTTTCAGTTTCAGTTCACTTCAGTTATTCGAACTGGATTCTTTTCTACTTCACCTAAACTTGTACTGGTTGATGTAATCTCGTCATAGACTTACATAAACCACTTTGCTACACTTTACTATGGTTTTAACATCACAGGTGTTTTGATGCTTCCTCATAAAATTTAGCCAGAAAACCTGAGATGCCACATATAATACTTTGTAACTGGCAAAATTTCCCCAAAAGGTTTTGACAGAATTATTTATTTATTAATAAATAAGTATTTAATATTTTAACCGGTGACTTTGGGATTAGACATCGAGCTTCAGTGTGTATGCAAAACAATTTGTAAAGAATGATTTAAAAAAAAATCCTGTGAACATCTTAGCCTCTAAAAGTCCAAAACTCACAGGTGTGTCAGCAATATTGGATAGATAAGCGATGTGTGAACACTAGCTGAACACTCCACCAGAAGCGTAATTCAAGTATAAATCTCTGGTTTATATGGAGCATTAAAAAAGAAGGTTGCACTTTGAGATTCGAAGGCAAGTATCTGATTCTGTGAAGCAGAGATTGAGCTGGAGGGCTGCGGCATGGCGAGGCTTCACTGTGAATCTGGATATTGAAAAGAGACTGAAATGAGGAGGGTGGGGGAGAAAGGTTGGACAGACAGAGGAAGAGGAGGTATGAAACAAAGACATGCTGACAGCACTGCTGAGAGGAGACTGAGGCAAAGAATATATGGAGGAGGGAGGTGGAGTGCTCAGAAACACTGGAGGGTGATATTCCAGGAGTATGGTTGCCATACGGCCAGTATATACTGAGCAGAAGCCAGTACCTTCTTTAACGCGGGCAGACGTGTCTGTGTGTGTGCATGTGTGAGGCAGCAGAGCCTGAGGCTGTACCCGCTGAGAACAGTCAGACTGGGAATCAGACGGCTTATTGGAGACAGTTCAGCACAGACTGGGAGAGAGATACTCATATATAAACCTCCACGCAGTACATAAACACTCAATACATAACATGCCAGCAATTTTCTCACACTAAGCAACCATAACATGAGACCGGATTTCGATTCATTGTACCTTATTGTTTGCTTCAAGTGCTAATGGCTAAAAATACCATGTAATATGTGTCATCTTGCATGGAAAGGGAGAGCGATAAGGAGAGAGCTGGAAAAGGAGGAGCAGATGGTGTTGTTGCATGCAGGACGGTGCGCGCATCTGAGTGTATGTGACCAAAAATTCCTGAGGAGGGTCACTTGAGCTCTGAATGCATTATTAAAAACGTGTCGCGTTAACACCTGTCACATGGCTACAGCTAGAGAGTGGGTGCTCTCTGTGTAACGGATAATTAGAGGACACTTAAATACTAAAAAGAGACACAATGGGTCTGAGGAAGTAACAGTGTTTGAAGTGAAGTGTTTGTGTCTAAATTATCATCCAGAGAGCTTTAATTGAGAGTTTGGGTGTCCTGAATAAAGTGGAGGGTGGTTTATTTTAGGGTTCTCCTCAGCATGTTTGTGTGTACTCACAGATGATATGTGTGTTCTAAAACCATGACATATACAACACTTCCAAAGTGGCGATTCAGTGAAGACTGAATTATTTTGGTACGAGTGGTGAACATTGTATCAATCAAATCATGTTTTTTCCACACTAGCACCCTGAATAATCAACTTTTTCACTCTCTAAATGGTCATTAACATCACATAGAGTGACATACTGTTGAGTACTTCATCAAATATTGAACATTATGGATTTATCTCTGGCAAACTTTGGGGTTATCCAACTTTACAAAATAGGAGGGCATATAAAATTCATTTAATAAAGCACATCTATCATATTTGGCCCGCTCTTCTAAAATACCCTAATCAATTATACATGGGTGCTGCTTGCAAACTGAGTGTGAGTCTTTTCAGCCCAGATTCAGCAGCTGGGTTTGTCTGTGCGTCTTTTTTCTTTCTGTTTTTTTTGACAGGAAGGCTGATAGTGTGCGACTAAATAACGCTCTGCATCATCAAGTTTACCAGTTTGTCTTTTATTTGTCTTTTGATTGCTTCAACAACTAGACCAGGCCTCGGTTTGTGCTAAATGCTGGCCATTTCTACAAGATAACAGAAGTTTGACAATTCTTATCAAATCTTATCACCCTTCATTTTTGTTTCATCAAGAATTAAAATAAAATTTGAAAAAATCCATCCACTTTTCCATTACCCAATTCAAAACTGTAGTGGCAGAGTGAAACTTTATTTTCCCTCCCGATTTAACTTTTTAACTGTCGACCAAACGTACACCATGGTGTTTGTATGAAATGTTGGATCTTAGTTGATCTAATAGTCAGGAATTTTTGCAATATTCTCCATGCTTTTCCCTTCATCCTTTTGCAATGACTGTGGCAAATCCACCACATATTTGTCACTACCTCTCTACTGCCATAAACCAAGCAGCTGCTGGTATCATTCAAGGAGCCAGGCCATCTTGTTGTGTCTCTAAAGCACCATATGGATCAGTATAGGAGCTCCTTTTACACAGAATCTGGGATATGTTTGTGCAAACTTTAATTTAATAGACAAAACTTCACAGGCTTGCTGGCTGGACAAAGATTTTATGAAGCTGTCCCTAAAGAGAAATATAATAGTCATAAAACGAGATAAATGTTAGCGCTAATAAAAGTCAAAGTAGCTCTTTCTTTATTCGCTGATTATACTGCAAGAAATGTTCTTCTGAGAAGAGAGTAAAATATATCAGATTCGGTCTGTTGTTGTAAAAATGTAAAAAAAAAAAAGAAAAAAGAAAAAAAGAAGTTTATTGCAGCACAAAGTGTGTGAGCTAGACAATGCAAACTGGACAGAGATAACAGGAAGAAGAGTAAAAGTTGCTGCTGCGAAAATAATGACATGTCCCTAGTTTCCAGTTCTTGTTATTCCAATTTACTTCTCCTGACGCTTCACTTGAGATGATACTGGCTACTGTTATTAGTTTAACACCTTGAGTGGAACACAGTGGCTTGCTATAGTGAGGAAACTCTTCAGAAACTTGCTCAGAGACCGCAGTAATTAAAATAAGCAAAAAACAAACTCAAAAAGCTGCATTTGCCATTATGTCCAAAAATATGTGGGCAGATAAACGGTGTGTGGTGCTCAGTGCTAATTTCGGTTTTTCATGGTCTCCATATCTATTAATACCAGCTGGCCAGTCTGATATTGTTTCGTGAGTCTGTGATTGTGAGTCTCCCTCTCTGTTTGCTTGTAAATGGTAAATTTGAAATGAACCAATTCTTAGAAAGCACTTTTCTACTCTAATCCAGCACTCAAGGCCCTTTGTACTACATGCGTCATTCACCCATTCACACATGCACTTTTTTCCTACATCTAGCTAACATCCATACACATTCAGCATCTTGTCCAAGGATGCTTTGGTATACACACTGGAGGAGCCAAGGATCCAACCACCAGCAGATCAGTGGATGACCTGCTCGACCTCCTGACCTGCAGCCACCCCAAGTATCTTGGAAAAATATGGATGCATAGCAGGAAATGACTGTTACTAATAACATGATAGTAACAGAACTATGCAAGATAAGAGTTCAAGTATTGCTGGGTTTATACATATGAGTATGGAACGGTTCCCCAGCATTTGTCCCACTTCTGCCTAAATTATCTTTAATTTTCTATGTGTTATTGTGTGTTAATCCTCGTATGTAAGTAGTTTTGACAGGTATTTAAACATATTGAATAGTATACCTTGTATTGTTTTCACATGTGGCCCTGGAGAAGGGGTCACATGCTACAAATGTTGTTTTTAATACTTTAGCAGAGGTGTATATGTGTGCTTATGGATACAGTTTGTCAACACAATAGCACAAGTGTGGAGGATGTTGGTATAAAACTTTACTGATGTTCAGAGTGTTGTTCTTCTTTTAGGGGTCACCACAGCACACAGCCGTCCTCATGCCACTCATGCCTAGCATTCTTCTTCAGTCTTCTGTCACACCAACCCTCTGCATGTCCTTCAAAACTACATTCATGAATCTTCTCTGAGTTCTTCCTCTTGTCCTTTTGCCTGGCAGCTCCATATTCAACACTTTTAGTCCAATATATCCACTATCCCTCCTCTGCACATGTCCAAGACATCTCAGCCTTGCCTCTCTAACTTTGTCTCCAAACTCTCAACCTGAGCTCTCCCTCTGATATACTCATTTCTAATTCTGTCCCTCCTGGTCACTCCTAATTAAAGCCTCAGCATTTTCAACTCTGTCTCTTGTAGTTCGGCCTCCTGTCTTTTTGTCAGTGCCACCGAAACATACATCACAGCAGGTCTCACTATCATCTTGGAAAATTTCCCTCTTTCACTCTTGGTGCTATCTTTTTCTCACAAATTTCCCCTCACTCCACCCTGCCTGCACTCTTTTCTTTGCTTCTCACTGTCCGTTGCTTTAGATAGTTCACCTCGGGTTTTTAAATGCCATTGTATGAAGTGAGTAGTGACTATTAATTGAATATTTAACTGATGAACACCGAGTAGATAGGGGTGAGAACATCAATAAGTTGATGGGCATATTTGCTTTTGTCAAAAATGGTCTTTAGTCAGCTATTACATTTATTTACTTCATATAGTCAGCGTAACAGAGTCAGCATATTTAAGATATTTCTCAAGTGGCACACTAATAGTTTCAGGCTCAAGACTTCAACTAATCATTATCTCTTTTGGCTGACGGTAGGCAGCACAAACAACCAGAACCAATCACCCAGCTGAATGTACTAATAAGCCAAGCGTGTCATGGTATATTCATTTTCTGACATCAGATTATGGCTCCGTGTGCAAAAAATAATTCACACAATCTTTTTCTACTGCCCAAACTCCAGTTTTGAGAGCATAGGGTATGCGGTTGTTTTCTGTAATGTCACTGTTAATGGATCCCAGTGGGCTCACTCATATCCCGAAAGCTGACAAAGGATTCTTCTAAACAATGATTCGCGGTGGGTGGCTTGTCATTTTTAGTGTTGCGGGGCATGAATTAATGAGTAAAACCCTGAAAAGTCTACAAATGACCAATCACCCAATGTGAAACCTATTTGCATTTGGAAAGATAAATGCTGTGGAGCCAGCAGAGGCCTATTAATTGTGTCAGTTTGGTCAAAATCTGAACTCTCTCAAAATCAGGAACTTTGATAATTAAAATGGTCAGTATATGAACCTTTATTCCACTTGAGACTAAAACAACACTTCAGAAAGTAAGACTTTATCTTTGTATTGTGTATTGCTTTTGCACTTATACTTTATTAAACACGGTTGGGAATCTTTCAAAATATTGTCCCCAAATGCTGACCACCCATGTTTAGTGTCAAATGATTGATAATCTGGGGCTTTTAATGATTTCTGTGAACTGTTCTTTTCCAGGGTGGAATGATTGTACAGCATACATCTTTAATGACTTAAAAAAAAACAAAACAAGAATTGGGTATTTAAGTCTGAATGTATTTTGGATTTTCTCTAATCCACATGAGCGTCAAAAGTATGCACACAGGCTCAAGTATATGTATGTCCACTCAAAGCCTTTAATTAATATAAGTAGAGCTGAAGGTTCTATCATATTTTTTAACTTGACAAGGCCAAGCCTATTAACGTCATCTCAGTGATCATGATTGACTATAAGTGGTAGATTCGCTTGAGGAGGATTGATTTGACAGGAGGCATTTGTTTAGAACCACTATAATAAAATCTTTAATATAATAACATAAAATAATAAAAAAGAAAGCTCTGTTTGGAAGCAGACTCATTTTGCAAATCCAGCAAATTCTGAAACCAGTCTTGCGTGACAGCACTCAATTAAGTAATTAAAAATTCCATCTATTAATACCATCATCTCCATGACAACACTGTCTGTGACAGCTACATCGCTTGACAATGTATACCAACTTTATTCCAAGTTTTAAAGCGGTAAGTGCCCGCTAAGAGGCCAGCATTTTCTAGTTTCCCAGCAAGGATGAGATCAGGTCTTTTTTTTTTCTTTTTCAAAATTCTCTCCTCTCTGTCCCTGAACCCTGGGGGTAAAGGAGAAAATGATGCAATTGCCCTCAGCCATGAATGATTCAAGAGCTCACAGTGCCTTCTGAGTTTGCAGTACTTGCAAACATCCTGGGGCGGAAATTGAGGACTCAATAAAGCCAATCTTTTTCTGTCATTTAAATATTTGAAAAAAGCTGCTACCTTTAAATATTTGCTTCATTTTGATGAGTTCTTAGACATAATGTTTGAAATACTTTGCTCATTACTGTCTGAAAATACACCCTTGATGCATTTGTAATATTTCTCCTTCATCACCTTGATTGGGGTCGTTACTGCTTGCATATGCAGCTCTAAATTATGAGAAGTACCTTGCTTCTTTATGATAGTCTAAACTCCCATAGCACCCATGCATGGAGATTTATCTGCCAATCTCACTGCGTTAAGCTTGAATATGAAAGCGATGGTATGAATAGACACCAATCAGGAGCTGCAGAGACATCTCAGCACAGCACCTCTCTCAAATCATTCCAATTTCAGAGCTTCAGAGCATATGAGTATTTAGACAGTGGCTGATTATCAGAATGGATACTGAGATTTCTGTAGGTAGCCTGAGCTGATGAAGAACCATAGGTGTAACCTGATGGACAAGTGCTGCTCTTTTGACACATCTGACCCCTTTGTTACCAAAGTACAAGTTTACAAATTGTACATTACAGCTGATGATGTAATGCCTGCATCAATATCTAATATCTAATATGCTAAGTATTGGTCATCTAATATCTTAAGTAAAAAGTGATTTTACTACCAGCTTATAGACTATAGTGTTTATGTGCATAGTGTAAAACTGAAAAATTAACAATTTAATAATTTTTTGTCATCGCTGAAAAAACTAATTGCATTTTTAAACTTTTTGCTCAATTTGTGTTACCTTACTTTTCATAGCTCTATGAAAGGTATCTTTAAACATCTCTAAAGAAAGATATGATTTTGCGGCTTTCCCAGATGAAAGACAATCAATGCAAAATAACAATGGTGACATCTCACAAGGTGACTGCAGGTAGCAACTCATCAATAGCAATGGAGCATGAAATGACACACTGACTAGTGTGATACCTGAACTTGTTAAAAAGGTAAATGAATTCTAAAAAATAAATGGAAAAGAAATGAGAGAGAATATGCAAAAAAATTGTTCAGGATTCCAACGAAGAAGAACCTCTAGTTTCAGCTGAGTTTTGACAGCAGAAATTTTGTATGATGTGCTCTCTAGCTACCCTGACAAAAGACATGAAAACAAGTAGTAAAGGAACTGTAGCCTACACTGTAGCCCATGATTTAGTCGGCATTATCTATTATCCAGTCTCCATGAATGCAAACTCATTGACCTCTGGAAGTTTATTAGACCCATGTTATACCAACACGTTCTTGCAACACGTTCTCACTCCCGAAAGCGTAATATTTTATGCTAGGTAACAAATCCTCAACATGCTGTCTCTACTGTATCAAAACACATATATAGACTTTAGTATTTGTTAATACATATATTATACACATACACATATAAATATAGATATATGTAGAGATATAGATACATGTATTAAAAACTAAAAATAGATATTGTTAATTGGGAGGTTCAAAATTAAGGATTGTTATCAGCATAGGAATCCGGTCAGAAGAGCACAGCCATCAAGCTAGCTTAACATAACAAAAGGAAAGACATACACGGACTGCTACACTCTGAAAGAGAAAACAAGGTCAGACTATAAGCCATCAACTTAAAAATGAATGAGCTACTAAATAATTTTTAAATTAAATCAACTCAAGAGAAGGACAAAGTAAACTCACTTTAGCTGCCTCTCTATGTGGGAGTGGAAAGAGTGTAAGGGAGTGCAGTCCTTAATAATGTGTCCCAGGTTGTTTAAGTTAAGGAACAAATAAACTCATTAGCCAATCAATAATGAGAAAAGGAAAAGGGGAAAGGAAGTAAGGTAAAGGAGTTGAGGTGTGCATTAATGAGTAATGAAGTGTAGGTCACTGCAGATCTGTATTATGTGAGGAATATACTGACCAAAAAAGCTATCTCAGCCCAAGTGCCAGCTATAAAAGCAAAAATCTACAGTTCCCCAAATGTACACTTAAAACATGGCTATCCTCATCGATCTCTATGTTACAATGTCCAGATTTACAGCTAAGATAAACATCCATTTGGTTTTTTATTAATCCTTTACTTGTTGTGTAGTCATTTTTTAGCAATCAGTTTTGTTAAAAGTGACCAAGACAATAAGGAGTCGTGCTCAGATTTCTCATTGTTTGACCTTTTGGAAATCATCATATTATTTAACGTCATGGAAAATTACAGATGCAGCTTGCTAACCAAGAAAATATGATAATTTCTTTGTATCTCATCACTGAGTTTGAACAAATGAGACGAGTTGGAGCTACACCTCGGGGTTGTATAAATGCTGGTCATCCTCTGTTTGCATTTCTGTTTTACTAAAGTGTACTGAAGTGTCGCCCTTCCTGCTGCAAATGGGTTGGATTGTTCCTAATTTCAGTGATAGTTGCTGACAAAGCTTTAAATAGCAGCAATACAGGGTGCCTGCAGAACGGTAAGCCTCGGTTTGCATCAAAGAATCAGAGAGGCTGGATAAAAAGATAAGCACAAGAAAGCTCTGTAGATAAAAAGAGGAAAAAAGGGAACGTTTAAAGGTTTAGTAGAGCTTTATTTCTCCAGGTGCGTGTATGCGTGCGCAAGAGTCCTACACTAGGGAGTCCGAGAGAGATTCTCTAACTTATTTTCTAAATATTTACAGCTTTGAGATCTATGGGGCACAGATGCCAGTTTGTATTTGTCATTGCACCTTATCAATGGTAGATCCAGCTTACAAAGCTAAGCAAATATGCCTCATAGCAGAAACCTCAGGGAGAAGAATCCACCATATTCCCTTCTTTTTTCTTTGGTGCCATCCTTATTTTTGAAATTGCTTACAGCTGACTGGAAGACAGCTGGTGCAGCCGGTTTCTGATGTGACTTTTGTTGAACAGCAGGCAGGTATAACTTCACCCTCTGAATTGGAAAGCCTCCTAAAACCACCTCCCAAACACCTGCCAGACATCCCAAGCAGTGACATTGTTGAAAAAGTTAGAGGACCCACGTTTTTTTAGTGCTGCTCCACTTTTTTTTTAAAGCATCATCTAAAAATAGGTTGGCAGTACTGTGTCTGTTTCATGTTTCCTTTAAACTCTTGATTGAATTCAAACTAAAATATAGATTAGCCATCAAAGCTCTCCTGTAGTTTTTACAAAGACGTGCATCTGCTGGTATTCCTGCTCCATCACTATGTTTTATCTGTGGAAAGCCAACTTACAGCCTCTCTTAGTCTGTCTTGTTTTTGACTTAGTCACTACCTACATTTTCTGTCAGGTTTATGCTTGTAACCCCTGCTGAGAAACTAATGGATGAAACGCTGTCTCTTTCTGGCCAAGCTGATGGGCTGCCTTGAATGGAGCTGCAGGGCAGAGTAAGGCAGCAGGTTGGTGAAATAAAGATAATGGTCATTATCTCCTCACCACTTGCCACAATTGCCAGATGTCCGATGACCCACCCTGACAGCTGCATTCGGCTTCACCCCCCATGCTGCACCCAGCTGAGAGGAGAATGAACAGAGCTTTTTATAGTCTTATTGTGTCATTGAGCAACATCAATCAGCAAGTTTTTGGGGGGGACTGCAGCTTTAGCTTTTGCAACAGACCATTCAAAATCCATCCACACAAGGTTGTTCCTACATATCTGCATACCCTGCACTCTAAGATGCCTGATGACAGTGTAAAGCCTAGGAAGGGAACTAAAGAGAACCCCTTTGGCCTGCTGCAAGGAATAAACGGGTGAGTGTGGGGGATGCGCGCTTTAAAACGGAAAATGAATCATTCGAATAGGAGGAGCTTAATTTAAGTGTTTCAAAGCTAAATCTTCTTTTGTTCTTCGGAGGGACTCAATTGAAACTGTTAAATGCCGTTGCTAGGAGACACCAGTCATGGTCCACAGATAGTATATGCAGGCAAATTAAGTGATGTTGGCATTGACTTCATACCAGTATCACCAGTCGTGTGGAGGAGCAAAAGAAGAAAAAAAAGATTTGACAGATGGAGAGCAAGCATGTGGAACAAGGCCATAGATATAAGCATAAATGCAAAATAATAAAAAATAATGAGGAGAACAATCAGATTCAAATACCTCAGTGGATGTTTAATGTCACTTCACATAAATGGTACTTTGCCTGTGGAATTTGAACTACAGCAACCCAGACAAGGATTGCCTCTCTTGATGCACCACCTCCCAATAAATCCTTCATACACAGCAATCAAATAAGCATGAATAATTCAGTGTTGCCAAACAACTCACACATAATCATTTAATGAGTTTCGCGCCTATCTCATTGCTCCGATATACGTGGGTGAAGATAACTTCCCGTCTATGAGAAAACTTGGCCGGTTTGTCTTTGAACATAAATGCATCACTCATCTGAGTCAGGACGCCTTGATTGTTGGGTTGTTAGATTAATGGATTTTTCTGGATTTTTAATGAAAAACAAAGAGAGATTAATGGATTAGTAGAATCTGTAAACTGTAAACATTTGCGACAATTAGTTTGTTAAAGAGCATCTACGGCATCTGTGTGAAGATCGCCTGCCAGCAAGAATACAGTTTTCTGTGCTCTCTGCAGAACTCATATCATTTGTCATACAGTGACTAGTTCAGACTAGAAAATAAAAGAAAAACACTTATCTTTGGTGCACTATATATCATAACCCAAACAAAAACATGACAAGATTTTCTGCAGTGATTTAGCTGTAGAAAAACTAAGGCTAGACACTCTTTGAACCTCAGAGGAGAAACTCAGACTAATATTTTTCAATATTATTATTATTTTTTTTTTTTTTTTTTAAATGCTAATTTAATCTTAGTTCATACATGACATATTGGCCTGAAATATATTTAATGTTATGGATATGAGAAAATGTAACATATTTAGGATCCATCCTCTGGGCACCATAGATGCCTATATGCATTTTTTTTTTTTTTTTTTTTTTCGGACAGGGGAAAAGAAAAGGGAGAAAGAAAGAGGGGGGAAAAAACAAAACAAACAAAAAAAAAAACAGCGGAGAACAGGGACGGGGATAAAGGGCAAAAAACAAAAACCAACAAAATAAGCAGACAAAAAATACATATATCAATCACCTGGATCACCTGTTGAGAAAGAAAAAAGAAAACAAGCAGAAGAAAACGAGAGTAATAGAATAAACAACATCACAATGATATATGGGAATATAACACTACATACTTAATATTAAACATTATTGTGCAGCACGTAAGATCGACAGCGCACAGTGTGCTTTGAGGTAGGAGCCAAAAAGGGTGTAGTTTGTGTGTGTGATCACCTGTGTGTACACCTGTGAGCATGAGCGCGCTTGTATTTAAAAGGTTCCTTAATGTAATGATCTGCTAGAGGGTGTGGGGGGCCACAGTCCCATCCTCCAGGGCATGAAGCAGGTATGGAGGAGATCAAAACTCCAGACATCCAGAGGCCCCCAGAACACAAGAGACCAAGGAAGACCAACAGAATATTATAATCAATATTATTTTTCAATAATACTTTACAGTGACAGCATGAATTCTTGCATTCGTAAAAGAGAATCAAATCATACTTTACATTGATAGTACTGGCATCAACATAAAGCAGATAATAAATATATGATATGTGAATATATGAATAAAATAAATGAATCCAAGTGCAATCACATATAAGTGGACAGGAAATAGTTCAGGAGACCAAGTATGAAGTTTAAGTGAAAGGAGATGAAAACTGAAAACTTACATTTGTAGAGTCTTGTAGCTGACAAAATTTATTATTTTATTAGTTATTCAGGGCGATGTAAAAGTCTTAAGCCACTCCTCATTTCTTCATATTTTGCTAGGAAGATGACAAATGGGTTCTTAAAGCATGTACAAGTGTACGTGGAAATACAGTGTGTAAGAAACAAACAAACTTTACATATTTGTTATGAGCTCCTTCTTAAACACAGCCTGAAGTCTTTTGGGGAAGAGTTCCTTATAATTTCTTTGAGCAGTCTTCAGGAATAGTTCTCCAGGTGTCTTGAAGGGCATTTCAAAGCACTTCTTTGGATGTTGACTGTCTCGTGTTCCCACACTGCTTCATTATGATGAGATCCAGATTCTGAGAAGGCCAATTCATGACTGAATGCTTTTACTGCATGCGTGTTTGGGATTGCCGTCATGCTGAAAAATGAGGCTGTTGCCAGTCAGGCCCTTTTTGGATGGTGGATCAAAATCTGACGGTACTTTTCTGCCTTCAAAGTTTCATCAGTTTTGATAAGATCCGAAACACCACTGGCTGGAATGCAGCTCTTTAGCGCGGAACAATTTTTGTAATGCTTGAATGATTCTGAAAATGGTCAGGTACAAGGATTGGACTGAAATTAGATGGGGAAAAAAAATCAGCCAATGTTCAAAGAAACAAACTTTGAAAATGCAATCAGAAAGCCTGAAGAACTACTCTTACATAAAAATCTGTCTCCTTGGAAGCAAAACCTTAGGAAACAAGGGGCGGCCAAAGACCATACCATATATAGGCCTTTTATTTAAGGTTACAGTGTTTTCACAACATCAGAAGCATTTACAGAGTTCATAAATTGTTTCCCATGTATTACTTACACACACACACACACACACACACGAGTGTATTACCTTACTATTATGAAGTCCACCTGCCATGGTTTCAGCTGTGTCATACTGACTGGAGTCACAAAGGATACACTTGTGCATCCTCAATCATAGCTGCTCTGGCGAACATCATCTCTCCTCATTTTTTCTACCTGATGCAGTTGAGGAATGAAGGCATTCTCCGGGATGGTGTGCTAAGACTGATTTCTGAGCAGGAGGACACAGGAGGCAAGAAGGCACAAAACAAAACAAAACAAAAGCCCAGGGAAGGTGGGCAATAATCAAAATGCTTAATAGCAACAAACTAGTGGCACTAGCTGTTAGCAGAGACTACGATATTGCTTAATGGGGGTAGCAGAGCTTACTATTTGGAGATTTCTTGATTATGGAAGTGGTTACAGATGGTGAAGCTCTGTTTGACTCTGACACACCTGTCTTCACTCGTGCAGAAAAGCAGACACACTCGCCACAGCGAGAGACATGCAGAGGAGCATAGCATCAGGTCAGCCAGAAGATGATGTTGACGAGGAGCCAATGGCCAGTGGCAGTTTTTCTCTGCAGCTAAGTGCATGTAAAATCTCTGGTAGCAAATATTGTATTTGACTTCAAAAATATAGCTTACTGGTAACAGCCCAGTGAACTGAGAAGAGCAGTTAAGTGGGCTAATATTTCAAACTGAGCAGGCCCTTGCCATACCACAGGTCGGGAATATGGATCCAATATTATTCTCACATAAACTCATATGAATGATGCCTCACGATGTAAGATCTACACATGTTACCCACAGTTTTAGTGAGTGTTTATAGCGTCTCATTCTAAATTAGCAGGCATTAATATGAAGCTTTATAATTTTAATAAGGAGGATCTGTAGTCACGCTTCTGCTTTCCAGGTGTTTGGTGGCTAACTTAAGCTTTGCATCACTTCCACTTTCCCCACACTGTTAACCTTATTACATCACTGGTCTAGTCCAATCATCTTTCTGCCCCTTTTTTCAGCCCAATCAGCCTCTACTTTGCATACTTTAAATCTCACTGCTCATCTGTTACTCTACCTTGCAGATGCCTTCATGCAAACCACCTCCTCTGCATATCCGCCTCTTCCTTTTTACTCAGGCTCCATTTAAGCCTCCATCTTCATCTCCACCACCAGCGTCTAAACTCCAGGGGGTCGTGCCCTAATCCCCATCACCACTGAGATTCAGTTCTGCTGTGATGGGGCGTGGGAATCTAATTGCCAAATACCTTAACTGAATTCTGTATATCAATAACTTGATATACTTTAATTCCTTCTGAGCTCTCCATATTGAAATGAAGTTGGTCCTCCCTTTGCAGCTATAAAAGCTTCTACTCTTCTGTAAGGATTGCCAGTGCACACCTACGCTGAGGTAGAAAACATCCTTCAACAAGCTGTCCCACAATGTTGGGAGCATAGACTCGTACAAAATTTCTTGGTAAGCTGAAACATTAAGATTTCCCTTCAGTGGAACTAAGGGGCCTGGACCAAACTCGTAAAAGCAACCCCACACCATTATCCCTTGTCCTCCAAACTTTATGGCTAGCGCAGTCCGGCAATGAACGTTCTCCTGGCATTTGTGAAACCTACTCTCTCATCAGACTGCCTGTTAGAGGAGCATGATCTGTCACACCTTTCCACTGCTCCAGAGTCCAGTGGAGGTTGGCCTTACACTATTTTATCTGACCTTTGGCATTGTACTTGGTCATGGAAAGCTTGCATGTAGCTGTCTGGTCGTGGAAATCCCAGTGTACAACTTTTGCGCTAATATTAATGGCAGAGGATGTTTGGAGCTCTGCAATTCCTGAGCCAGCAGAGCATTTCTGAATTTTACACATTACGTGCTTCAGCACACAGCGAACCAACTCTGTAAGTTTATGTGGTTTGCTGTTTTATAATGGATTTGCAGTGGTCCCCAGATGCCTCCACTTACAGCTGATCATAGAATATGGTTGCAATGGTGACATCCTAGTATAGAGCCATTCTTGAATTCAGTGAGCTCTTTAGATCAACCAGTTCTTTCACAAATGTTTGTACAAGCAGACTGTAGGAGGGTAGGGGTATAAATACACAATAAAAAACTGCCTTAATTTGCTCCCCTTAAACGTAAAATGTGGATTTTTTCCCTACTAACTCACAACACATCAATAATAAAAAAAGACCAAAAAACCCCAACTCGAGCCAGGTAAAATGGTACTAGCACAATTACATTATGCGAATATGTCAAATTAACAGCAGTTAGCAAGCATGCCCCTCCCCCCCAAAAAGTTGACAAGAACAGCAGGTATCTGAATGTGGATGCTAATTAAACGGAAGTGTCACGGATGCCAGTGTTCCTTCACTGTCAGCTACCTGCCAAACACTGTTCTGTCTCACAGCCTTCCTATGATACACCCGGAACAAATGTGACACAATTCGAAGACACTTCAGTGCACAAAAGAGGAGAGGAATGTATTTCAACGTTGTGAAACACTTTTCTTCCTAATAGTGGAGCCACTCACTATCAGAAGAAACCAACATCATGTCAATATGACATGATTACACAAGCAATTGGTGTCATGGAACAAGGTATAAGCAGCCACTTACAAATGTGCAGAATCTATAATTCTGGTGTTTTTAGCAGAAGACTGCTCAACTTCTAACTGTAACTTCACACCAGTTACCTGGGACATTAAAACCACTGACAGGTAAAGTGAATAGATCGTCTTGTTGAGAAAGATGTGGTGCAAATATATTTGATTGATCTCATGAGACATTTCAGAGTGCTGTAGTATACAGCAAAATGTTATGGAGCCTGATGTGAAGTGGGAGAGAGAGGTTGTTGACATAAAGCAGAATGGCTTAGCTCTCCAGTCAACTGCTTATGGAGCTTATGGAGGATAAACATCATTATTTATTAACAGCCTAACATAATTAGTGTAGCATTAAACTGTACTAATAAATTACACTTGAGTAAAAGCACCATAATTGCAGATATTACAGATGCAAAGTAAGTGAGTAAACACCAGTTGTGTAAAGAAGTTGATGATATAAGATGATGGGGTTTTGAATTCCCTTTTAAAATAATGTCCAAACTTGAAGTATGTTTGGGTAAGTAACTATGATATGTTTATGGTTTACAGCATCATAAAGTAGCTTTGTATTTGTCATAAAGCATAATATAATCCTCTTGTATTCGTGTGTGCTGGTGATGGAATCAGGAATTTAAATGACTTGTTAACAGCTGTACTGTCAACAAAAGGAACCATCACCATATGTGATACCAAAGTGTTCTCATCCCAGGGCTGTTCTGTGAGATGCTGTTGGCATTTCCAAATTTCTTACAAGGTGTCCTTTTGTTATTTGTGCCTTTTTACACTGTAAGCCTGAGGTAATGGTACTAGAGGTCCGTAGGTGTGGCAGGAGAACATGGTTTGCTTTTTGCTCTCTTTGATTTGCTTGGTTTATACTTGGCAGTTGAATTTGTTTTTAATTCCTTTAAGACTAAAAACTATACTTGGTTAAGTTAAATGAATAGATAGATGATGAAAGATGAAGTGAAAAATTACCTCACCCAGTGTATTTAAATAAGATGCAAACAGTGCATTATAAGTTCAGAATAATTTATAATAGTGCCTTACCAGTACTATAGTACTGGCAGAATACTTGGTGTTGCATTAGCATAATGAACAAACTAGATACAATTATACAGCATTAGAGAGCTACTATCCTTGTAGATAACTAATATACTGTGCTCATATAACTACCATATTTTTTGGACCATAAGGCGCACCGGATTGGAAGGCGCATTAAACGAAAAGTCAGATAAGTCAAACTTTATTCAACTCATTCTTCTTGCTTCCTCCACTTCTGTACCATTGATTCATTAATATTGAATTCTCTCACAGCTGCTCTATTCCCATGTTGTTGCAGTATATTAATGACTAACCTCGTATTGTGGATGGATTATTTCAGTTGTTTTCCTGACTGTAGTTTGGTCCATTTACAGCTTCCTGCCATGCAATTCCATTTGTTCCTAACCATCAGGAAACCTCCCGTTAACTTTTATCAAGTGGTAAAAAGTTAGCATTCATCCTCCAGCTTCACTGTGTTTATGTTATGCTAACATAGCTGTGTCGCTAGCAGTCACGTAGCACATCATTAAATAGCAGCTAGTCCACCTCAGTAACCCTACAAAAGTCACTGTTGTTTAGTTTTCTGTCTTCATTTATCTTGGAAGTGATAGCAGAGCTGTACGTTTTAATTTTTCCAGAAATCTCTCAGTCAGAACATGCTATATCGTGTTTAGGTGGAAACTAGCGAGCTAACTTCCTGCTAACTTCTACCTCCGTTAAATTTAATAAATTCTGTTTTCATTGATGCCTGGATGTTAAACTTAATTGTTACACCTGGTAAAGAAGCAACGCTGATCATTTTATTAACAGTTTTAACTCTCAGTGATGCCGCAGTGTTTGTTTGGCTTTGGGACCTGAAGTGGAGTTTTGGACCCGGATTACTCTGTGAGGCTCCTGACTACGGTAGCCGTAATGCTCCGACAATCCATCAAGCGGTGCGGCTTCATAACTTCCCAAAGTCGTACTAAAACATTTTTTGACAGATTCGAGGTCACTAAGCACAACCAGAATTCATACACAAGCTACTGTTGATTTTTGAGAAAATTAAAGGATTTTAAGTGCGCCTTATAATCCGAAAATACGATACTATGGGTACTTATTGTTACATTTATGGGAAGGTGCATGTCAGAATAAACCATAAGCTGGGTCTACCTCATGTTGTTGATTTTACAAAGTACTCCAAATTAACCTTTCTCAGGATCGCCTAACTGGGCATAGACATCAAAGGACAGCTTATGAGTAATTTGGAGATGCGAGCAGATATTACCAATAGGCAGTATTTGATGTCCAGAGAATGAGAAATCTCAGTGTCCAAATAACACTCAACATATGTGTGTGTGAAAACACTTTAATTAACAAAAAAGTAAGTGGACCGGCATTTACACACTGGCCATGTTGTTAAGCCAGTGATTTATTCACTTGCATTTATAAATTCATCTTAAACTTTCAGCGAAGAGATACAAATCCTTTTAGGGTTACGTCACAATGGACATCCAGTGTAAAAATCTGCTGAATCAAATAGGTCGAGCTACCTGCTGGCAACCCCTTGTAAGTACAGGAGCAGCCCAAAGTAGCATTATCCAGTAAACACCAGTTCTCTGGCTGAAAATGTCAGTGTTTAGAAAAGAACATCCACAAAGCAAGAGAAGGAAACAGTAACTCAAATAATTGTTTGCTACAACCGAGAAGGGCATCATTTAATTCAAACCTTAAAGCAGATTGTCAGTGAAGACCACATTGTTTTTAGGCTCACCAAAACAGACAACAGAACACTGCAAAACTATTGCTTGGTCTGGTGAGTCTCAGTTTCTCTTGTGATATTGGGATGGTGTGCTCAGAATTCCAGTGTAAACAACGTAAATGCATTGATCCATACTGCATTGTGTTAAGAGTTCAGGCATAGTACCGTACCAAGTAAATATGATTTAATGACAAAACCCACGTCACCCATTTGATGAAGTATGACGGCTTCAACAAAGTTGAAACAGCCATACAGTTCACTGTACTCAAATGGCCTTCACAGTCACCATATCTCAATCCAGTAGAATACCTTTGGGATGTGGTGGAATGGGAGACTGACAAATCAGCAGTAATTGCTTGACACTATTATGTCAATATGGACAAAAATTAACCCATTCAGCTATACACACTCAGACACTGATGGATGAACAGACGGCAATTTGAATGCTTCAACATGTGGGGCCCCCAGAAAGCCCACAGGTACAGCAAACAGAGCCAAAGCCCAAGAAAGACACCAGCCAGTAGACTCCGGGCACCGGGATACACCCCCAGCAGCACAGGACAACCACTCCCATGGGGTGTCCACCCAAGCCTCCTACTCCCACCACCCATGACAAAGCAAGTGGCACCCACTCCACCCCAGAGAGCCAGATGCAGAGAAAGGGAAATGAGTCAGGCCTGCACCACACAGGTCATCATGGTGTAGAGGGGGCAGGGCAACAGAAACAAAAAGGGAAGGAGAAAGACAGAGCCAAGCCAGTAGGACTTGTTCTTATGCATATCATCCACACACCCCTTCTTTTATTTTTTTAAAGAAATAATAATTAAAGAAATAATATACAATATATATATATATATATATATATATATATATATATATATATATATGTGTCCCCCATACGTTTATTTATTTTCCAGTTGCATTTTTTTCTTTTTTTCAGAATTTCAGGAAATTAGCAGCTGTTAGCAAACTCACTCTCTGTGGACTGTGAAAATCTACAATTTGGCCTCCATTTGCTGAGACATCTAGCATTAGAAAAAGTGACCAAGGGGTCACTTTGGGTACTATTTTAAATAGTCTGGGCAGTCTGATTGGATATAAACCTATTCGTCATGGCCTTACAAAGTCATATTCAGGTTGTCCCCATTTAGTGACACAATTTCAAAGCTAACCCTGAGGGGCAACCTGTAACCTGCTGTTCTTGGCAGATTAAAACAAGCTTCATCAGCCAGTCAATCATTTATCCCACCAAGTAACTTATTTGATTAACCAGTAATTGCTCAGGTTGAATGAAGTGAGATTTAATATCATAGCAGGGCTTTATTTAGCATTTAATTAGCATAGGTGCATCAGAACACTGTACCACCTGCCTGATGATCTGTCATTTAAGATTGGCCCTGCTGATTTATGTGTCACATGCTGTCCCCAGTGAAATCCGAAAGTCCCCTCCTCACTCCCCCTTAACACACACACACACACACTCACGCAGACACACACACACACTTTAAAACTCTATCTTATTAGTTTTTATTAGGCTCTATTATCTCGTTGATGTAAAATAAAGTCATAAAAACAGATTAGAAATCCTGATAGTTTCAGCAATGTCATTGATAAATACCACAGTAAATATAGAAGAAATCCTGGAGAAAAGAATTCCACATGAAAGAAGGTCTATAAAGAGAGGTTGTAACCTTGAGTCATTTCATTGTTGTTTTTGAGTATACAACAAAACTCAAATTCATAAACGTCTTGACAAAAAATGTTAAAAAACATCCCTGAACTCATCACTGTGAAATCATGGCTCTGATTCCTAAAAAATGTTCTTCATCTGAGATGGAGACCATCATTAGAATGATGAGGGCTTTGAGCCTTAAGGACGAGCCCGTGTCCAAACCAAGTATGGAGCAGTTCCTCCACTGGAATGCAAAGTCCACCCAGTGTGCTGCCAGCATCTAAGGCTGATCAATCTGCTTTAACAAGCACCAAGTTTGCATCGAAAAGAAAGCGATCCAAAGTTGAGGTTGAACTTCATGGCAAAAGAAGCTTCTCCCCAGCAAAGAAGCAACGGCGTATCTATGAAGAGAGAGCACTGTTAAAAAGACGCTAGAGTCACACTGCAATCAGCAGTAAATGTGTATCAGAGATCTGTCGCTCAGAAAACAGAGGAAAAACAAATAGAGATGACAGAGAATTAGCAGTGACCACAAGCACATCAAGAGGTGCCTCTTCCACTGTCAAGTTCAGACCTCACAATTGTGGCAGAACATCCAAAACCACACGGAGAAAAAAAAGAAAGAGCAGAGGGTAATTAAGAGAGTACCTAAGATATGGATCATTGAATCAGGTTGCATAAAGCAAGGAGAATGAGCAATGTGCCAGATGTTTGAAGAAAAGTTTGGAGTTGATGCTAATGTTCACTGGTTTGGAGAAGGAGGGATGCGCCGGAATGGGTGCCTCCTCGTTTTTATGCAGAGATTTCCACAGAAAGAGTCCACCTGATATTTTGGTCATTTATGCCGGCCGCAACGACTTGAGACTCATATCCACCCTGGAACTTTCCTCTGCAATGAAGAAAGAAATGATTGAACTGCATGCAAAGTTCCCCTCCATGACAATCATATATTCCTGCATCAACAAGCACCAAATGTAGAGGTACGGAAATCCAAAGTACATCAATAAGGACAAGACAACTGTAAACTCAGTCACGAGAAAGGCAGCTAATTCCTATAGAGGTATCATCATTGAGCATCCCTCCCTGAGAGATTATGACAACACCATATTCGTACCAGGCAGAATTCACTTGAGTGAGAAGCGAAATTATGTGTTTTTGACCAACATTCACTCTGCCATGAAGAAGATCTTTCAGAAGTCCTCTCACAGAAAACAGACTTGAGAAAACAAAAATTTGAAATAAATGAAAGCTAGAAAATGCCTAGAGTCATTCTTTGCTTACAGATTATGCACAAAGATTAGACACCTCCTATCATGATGTATACATGCATGAAAATCTGTCATTACCCATATGGAAAAGAAATAGGAAAAACTTATAAAAGACTTGCATCAGCTTGCTTCATATAGTGAATCATATAAGGTTTATATGATTTACTCATTAAAGTGGCCACTTTCTCATTACTTTCATATATTGTTTTAGGAAGTATCCAAAACATACAAGTTCCATTTATATAATTTTTCAAGGGATCTTATATCTGTTTTCACTCTTGTATGCTTTTCATACAAGTTTCACACAAGACGGATACAAACCTTATAAGATTTATATATATCTTTTCCATATTGGTAGTTTAACCAACCAGTGAGTTTCCCCTTGAATTATTCAAAATATACTCATTCGATGATAAATCTTTGTGTTAACCTCTTAATCATAGGTGTCTAAAAGATCAGAGCTGATTCCAGTACAAGTGTATGACATGGAAAGTGAGTCGATCACGTTGTGACAAGTTCTGGACAAAACAAAATTAAATTAGGTTTAAAGTGTAAATGAAATACTAAATGTAAAAAAAAGGCTAATTTACACCATGGAGCCCTGCTGTAAAAAATATAAACAGATAACACTGTCTGTGTAGCTGAATTTAAGTAATAAGTGCTTAACGTCACAGTTTTTTTTCATGTCACTTCTGACACACCTTGCCAGCTTTATTATCATATTTAATATCATATTTAATATCAGACAGTTTCAAAGATCCCTTGAAATAACAACACAGGCAAACGAGAGCTGTTCCACCCATTGCTTTAGAGATATTGAGAAGTGGGTATTTTTGTATTGCAGATATGAGCTTACAGATCCAGCAATTTTCAAACCTGAAACACTCCATAAGAAATACAAAAAATGTAGCATATATCTACTTAACTCCTCATTCAGATAAACTTTACTGGGGGTGGGGGTTAGAGAGCATTCTGGGAGCGGCAAACAGCTTTCTCGTTCCTTGTATCAGAACGATGACACTGAAGCAACAGAACAGCAGGTGATAAGAGGAAGGACGAAAGGTGCTTTATCAGTGTTTTCGAAAGGGAAGTACATACTGTGTTTGGAGATGAACATATAGATACATTTCTAATTGGTCCACCGAAGACACCAGGGTTGTCTGCGTGTAGTGCAGATCTACTCAGTGGGAGCGACACTGAAATGACGGATGCCTAGGCTGGCAGAGATGATAAAAAGCACACAGAAAGATGTAGGTGAGAAAGAGACGGGCAGACTCAGGAGAGGGAAGGCAATGAATGACGCTGCTGGAATCTAAGAGAAGGCAAGGTGCGAATATCAGTAGGAACACATGTAACAGTGAGTAATAACCAGGTTCTGAACACTGCTTTGATTGCAGTGTTTTTTGTACATATTAATTAAAACTTATATAAGAGCTTTATTCACATTATATCAACTTAGAGTAGTAGAAAAAGCCTGACAATTCAATTCACTTCATTTTTATTTATATAGTGCCAAATCACAAAAACAGTCGCCTCAAGGCGCTAAAGCTCGTACAAATAAAAAAGACAACTAATTACTGGCAAAAGTAAAAGGAAGGGCACAGCACAAGCTAAAAAGTAGCACATCATCTCCTTCAGATAATGCACATATGGACCCCTTTGATAAATGCAAAACAAACAGCATCTTCTTTTCAAGGTACATCTAAAGCAATGAAGCAGTAAGGGGTCTTTTAAAATTAAAATCAGCATTTCACCGAGGCAAATCAGCGAGTTTTCAAAGAATTTTTTTTTCTCTTTGTTTCCTGCTTGTTAAAAAAAAGTTTAGGATGTATGTGTGTTTTGTAGAAGTTTTCACTCCTATATTACAACACACTTTTGAAAACTAAGGGTGTGTTGTAATACAATGAAAAAAAATTAGATGACATTACAATATTTAGTTGGAAATGTTTCCTAATTCACTAAGTTTCAGGTGTAGGAGGAAAATTATGCCAGTCATTGCCACCTACATTGAAAACAATGGGTAAAAGTCAATTGCTGTTTGAGAGCAAGAAACTCCTCTGTACATGGTCTGACGAAGATGATGACGTTATGGCCATGTCCAGTAGAAGTCAAGTTAGTAACTCTTATAAGCCATAAAATATTTATCAAATTATTGCACCCGAAAAGCAAAACAGTCCAGAAAGGAGAGTCCAGGTAAATTTATAGACCTCAAGACAGCTTAGTTGTGATTGTCAACCAATATTCTTTGAATGTTCAAATGTTTGGGGTAAATTTGCTACATAATGAGATCTGGGGTAGATTTTTTTTTTAACTCTAACTCAAGAAATTATTTTGATTTCTTCTTAAACATCTCACTCCCACCTTCATACAGACATGCATGTGTAATTGTCATTTTACGCCTTGCAAGTCAGTTCTGATATTCAAACAACACTTTCTTATGCTTTTTATAGATGTGGGAATAGAGAAATTACAGGAAATTAGGAAGCAAAAAGGGAAAAACTTAGGCTACGTCCACACGTACACGGGTATTTTTGAAAATGGAAATTTTCCGTTTACGTTTTTTTTAAAAATCCCGTCCACACGTAAACGCAAAAACCAAGGAAAATGCTGCTAGGAACATGACAAAGCAACAGTTATATTCCTAACCGTGTAGAAATGTTGGCCAATCAGAAGTCTAGAAACCTGGGTGGGAAAGAGTAAACAAAGATGGCGCATAGAAGCAGAACTGAGTCCTATGTGGAGGGACAGAAACTGTGTTGTATATGTAAGCATGTAAGGTTTTCTCAGTTTTCCTCGTCCACACATAAATGCAAAAACTGAGTTTTCGAAAATGTCCACCCCGGCAGGAGTTTTTAAAAATCTGTGTTTTCAGTGACCGAAAACACCGTTTACGTGTGGACGAAAGGTGCAAACGCACAGAAAAATCTGCGTTTTCAAAAATACCCGGGTACGTGTGCCTATAGTTTTGATTTCAGCCAAGGGCAGGCCAGCACTGACATTGTGAGAATTTTAACTCCCCAAAATATAATTTTCCAAATAAAAATAAGCCATTTTACAGGACATAAACAGGAAGCAATCTGTGAGAGTATTTTTGTAACAGAAATGGGATCGCGAGCAGCTGCACACTAGTGAGAGAGGTTGATCTAACCTTGTGTCCCGTAATAAGACAAAAACAAGAAAGCAACCACGCTTTCAGACTAAATCCTCCCAGCATTTTTTTGAACAATACGGGAGCAGACGAAAAACTGTGGATGGATGCTTAGAGAATTGGATTGCATTCCCAAAATCCCTTTGAGCCTCTTCGCTTGCCCATACACACAGCTTTAAAAGAAAACAGAATAAAGCCCAGGGCATTACAGAGAAATACTCCTGTATTGACAGCGAGTGGAGATAAAACAGGCAAGCGAGAGGAAAAAAAACAAAAAGTAAAAAAACAAGGTATTCTGCCTGTCATTTCGCTTAACTGTTCAACTCAGAAGCCACTGATCTCAAGGACACATGGTGCTCTGGCCAAAGTGTCAATACTGAGTATGCTTATAGTTCATAGACACTGTGGTTCAGAAGTAGCAAGAGACTCTTTAGACGACATTGAGCAATAGATGTGTATGGGAGTTTTAAAGAGTACAATGCACCTTTTGTTTTTCAGTGAAATTCACAGAAGACAACCTTTGCTGAAATACTGATGTGGAGAAATTTAAGCATTAACAAAAACAATCAGTCTACTGTCAGCTTTGCCCAATTTGTGCCCAATGAATAGCCTTATGTTCATGCACCTCTGTTGTTTTAGCTGTGCACAGTTTATATTTATAAAGCAGTCAGCTCGACTGGGTGCAGGATTACAGGATCCTTTAGCGTATACTGCCTAGGAAAAAGTAGAGGGTGGGGATAATTAAAATGTAAGAGACTGTGGATAAAACAGCATATTCAATCAAAGACCCCAAATATTCTAATTCAAAGAGGGAACAGATGGTCTACAAAATAAACCCAATCCAGCGTATCGCCAAATGTTTTTGCATCCCCTTTATAATTTACACTGTGATAAAGAGATAAAAACAGCAGCCATTCAAGTAAAGCTCAGTGAGGAAACCAGACTATTATATATGGTGTAAGACAGGTGTGGCACTGAGTGTGACTTGAGAGCCGGCTTACTCGCTTTAAATTCCATCCAATGGGCCTCCTCACCACTGCCCTCTCAATATTAAGTCATGACTGGGCCTTTTATTTATTGTCTATTACTTTCAAATGAGACGACTGGAACCGCAATCAGTGTTGGGAGCTCGAGACAGTTCCATTATACCAGAAGTGTTTTCCCTTTCTTTGCCTTTGCCATGATTTCCCTTAGCGCCAGGTATGCCTCGTGCTCTGTTTGTCATAATTTCCGACGTTTCTTTTGCGTTGCATTCATTTGTCACATCTGAGCAGCAGTGCCATCTTTCAAAACTCTCCTTCATTTCCATTGGCTTTATCACTTTACATGACATTATTTGTCATCCCTATCTGGTGCAGACAGACATAAATCCATCGTCATATATCTGTAGTGTGTAAACAAGTCCTCCTGTTTACAACTTTGATTCTACAACGGGGTGTTATCATCCTGGACTAATGAAGCTCTGAGTAGGTTCAAACAGGAAGACACTCCCTTTAGCTGCATCTAGATAACCATTTCAGTTAATGACCGCTGTGCTTTATATGTTTGACACTATTGATCGCATGTTTGTTATAGCAGATTTATTGCTGTTTAACACTTTGTGCACTCCATTACCGTCTTAAAAGTCATTTGCTAGAAGGTTGCCTGCTTGTGGTCCTGCTACTTTTTCTACTCCCTGTCATTTTCTGTCTCTGGCGTTTTGTCTGAATTTTAAGTTATAAATATTTCCTTTAGGTTTCCCTTTAAGTTTATTGGTTTACATAAACAATCAAGTAATTAAATTATGCCCTATTAAGATCCTGCTTTATTAGCTCTCATGAATATTTTATTGCCGTTTTCCATTAATGAGCACTAGAGAGATCGAAGTAATTTGAAACAGCTGGTTGAGAGAAAAGTTAAGGTGTTTAACACTCACGAGGGTCCCCGACATCCTGTGTGATTGTTTCTGCGGTAATAACTCAATTAAATTAGAGTGAGGCTGGTGGTCTATTTCCAGGGAGCACAGCTCTTACAACAGGAACAAACTTTGCGTATTCTTTGATTATGTCAAAGACACCTAGATTAAAAAACACAACTATAGCCGCAAATCTGAAACAGCCATTAGCTCGAGTTATTTTGTCAATAAAACAAATGTAGGATATAGTTTGCACAGAAATGAAGTTGTCATTCATATTTCAGTAAAGGTTTATAACATGATCTCAGACCCCCCCTTTACAATGAAATGTGCACAGAACATCTCCCATTATCACTGATTCCACTCAGATGCATGCAAAACAAAACAGGCGCTGCATTTGTTGCCTCAAAACTTCAAAGCTTTTTATTAGTGTTTGCAAATCTATCTGAAGTCTACTGCTGCTAGTGTCATCTCTGTATCCTGGCTGCACTGGAAGCCTGAAAAAATTGTGGCTCCTGCATGTGGAAGCTAAATGAGCAGATTGGCCAGGCGGGTTCCAAACTGCAATGCAACAGGAAACGTTTAAAGAGCATGCAAAGATCAGACCTTTTGACCTAAATAAAGAGAGTGTGATTGCTGTTATTAAAAATTAGTAGTTCATCCAACATGAGACTTTTAAAGAGAGCTAAGAAAAGATCCTTGTCCTTGCAGTGGCTTCCAGCTGAATCCAAGGGCATCAAAATCAAAAGAATCTGCTAAAACTCACCTTCTATTCCACAGCTCAACTATTATATAATGTATTAAAGTATGCTCAATCCATGTCCACTTAACCCACACGGTTTTCACAGTATTTAATTTTTCCTGCAAAACTGAGCCTTCTTCTTCAAGCCTTTTGTAAGTAACGCAGCACAGCCTGAGTAACAGTCAGTAAGTCCAATTCAATAAGCAAAAGCACATTAAAAATGTGCATTCATTTAAACAAATACAATCCAAATAAATGCAACCTTTGGGAATACTCGATTGCACAAGCACATTACAAACAAAGACAATGGTTACTCCTCATCCAAGCCCTCAAGACATTCCCTTCTCAAATGATGTATCAAATAAGTTTCTTTATGCCCATCTTTTTATCACTTTCCCTCCCTCAGTGGTATAACTGCTTCCATAAACATAAAACACAGCTTACATACCTCATGGTGTGTGACATTAGAACGTCTAGCTGCTTTAATGTGCTATTCAGACTTTTAAATTCTCTGGAAAAACAAACCCACGGGGATATTTGCAGCAGACATACCACAAATTATGTGTGATTCTAGCTTTCACTTCGATTTTGTACTTACTTTATGTGTGGGTGAAAAAACTGATTACTCTTAATCATTGCACTGCAGTGCCGATGCATTTCCTATTCCCCCTAGAGACTAATCACGCATGATTAGCTGATGGTTTCGGGTACTGGCTTCTGAATGAATACCTTTCTAAATTTAACTCCAAAAGCGCAATCTGAAATGCCACTGTACCCTGTGCTTGCATCGTTATGGGGCTTTCTTTGCTTTTATTATAAGTCGACACTTTGGAAAAACAACAAGGACAATTACTGGAAGTTTTCAGTTCCCACAGCAGTGCAATCTGAGCTAGACACAGTTAAAGGCTAATCAGTGAAAGTGCTTTTTAAGATGTCCCTTGAAAATCCTAACAGAGAGGGTGAATAGTTTGGGGGAATGGTGGAAGTTCTACAATTTGAGCAGATATGGAGAATGCCCTGTTCTCGTAACATTTAGTCCTGTCACAAGACGGAAAGAAATCCACCCAGGACATCTCAAGCTTTGATTGTGCAAAGGACACTGTGACCCTTCTTGAGGTTTTATGAGATATGGTCACATTTTATGGCCTGCAACTATCTGTAATATAATTATTTGAAGGTCATTTTGATTTAAAAGCTCAAAGAAAAAAACAGTTACATTATAAGAATAGTTAATTCCTCCTGGAAAACAGACGAGGTACCATTTCCTTAAATACAAAATGACCTGAATATGAGCTTTTATACATATTATTTCTTAAAACACAGCATTGTATACCTACTGCATGTATTCCTGCTCCAGTGTTGGTCCTACTCAAGCAGTACCTGTATAATTTGATCACTTGTAACGCGGTCTGGCGAGGAAGGAGCGGCTAGCAGGTCCAGCGGGCATGTGGTGTGGAGGTTAGCCGGACAACTCGGAGGTCAGTCAGTTAAATAACAGACTTTTATTTGGGGTTAAAAGAACAAGCCAGGTTTCCATGGTTCTACCCTATTCATACATACATGTGCCGGGGTTAGGTAGTCGCCATTGCCAGCCCGTTACAATGGTAAGGACTTTCTAAACAGATGCACGGCGAGCAGCATGCTCGGTTGTAATGGCTGCTGCTGCACTCACCCTAGGAGACTCTCCAACTGCTACAATAATAGGATGACACCCACTAGCGGTGCTATATCATAATAAGGGTTCTTACATACTGAGCTCACAAGCCCTATTGAGTGGACACAGCAAAGTAAGTAACCCTGACGGAAAACCTCAGATCAATGTCGGCTGCTTCCAATTCTTGTTGCTTCATAATTTGCCAACCAAGTGATCAAGAGAAGTGATCCAAAACTTTAACACATTTTTAGATCTTTCACAGCAAAATTCAATATCTAGTCTATGTATATGGCTGTCTTGTATGGGCTGTCCTTACAGTCCTTGCATCCTCACATGTCCACTTCACAGTGACATCACTCTTTTTAATTGAGCTCCAACATTCTGGTTGTTGGTATTGATGTACAGAGAATACAAAAAGGAACATCTGCAGTAGGCTATTATAGATTGCCCTTTGGTTTAACTCAATGTCATTTAACCATAAATCCATTAATACACTTTTACTCTCTCTGTCTCCACATCTCCCACTTTCATACACACATGTTCCCAAAGTGCTAAGTGCACATTTGTGAGCAACACATTCATGACACAAGAGAAAGAAATGCACAGTTTTCCAGAGATATACTATTCTATACAAAACCCTTCAAGGCAATGCTTTCGGTTGCCCTTTTTTGGACACTGCTCTTATAAATATTAGTTAAATGATGCCTACTTTTTTGACACTGCAGCAATATATACAGTTTACAAAAGTACATTTATACAGGAAAGCAAATAGAGACCAGAAGCGGTGGTTAAACTTTGGTTGACAGCACACATTAATCATTTGCGGCTGGGCACTTGAGGTGAAATTGAAAGTACAAAGATACAGAAAGAATATCTGTGAGTATGGGATAATGAGACACAACGCTCCTCTGCAAAGACATGTAAAAACCCCACAACCCATCATTTTCTTTTTTTTTATGTGAATGTATCAAATCTTTTTCTCTCTCCTTGTGGTTTATATCTTTTGGCTCTTTGTGGTCATTTTGCTTCTTGTGATGGTCATTATTCATCACTTTGTGGTTCCGTTGTGTCTTCTCATAGTCACGCTTTCTGTCTGTAGACATTTTGCATTTTTTTATGGTGATTTTTTTTATTACATGTCTTCCCATGAGCCCTGTGCCTGGCAGGCATATATAGAAATCCATCCATGGGTATGAGTACTAATAAAGCCCTTGTGGCCATTATTTGTTTAGACAATCAATATGTCAATGAAAACACATTTGTTATTATTGTACTATTTTTTTATGAAGTAAGAATGTGTTAAAAACATGAATGCTTGCCACAGTAACATTTGCATTTACAATTCTTTACTGAAGCTTTACAGAAATCATTTTTAATGTATAACATGATATCGCAAATATCTGTAGCTCGTTGCCATATGTTGCATGTGTATTCCTTTAAAGGAGACATGGCATCTGTAATTGCAATAAGTTCGCTGCTGCTGTTTTCATTATTCTTAAATAACACAAAAACTATATATATTTGCAACCAAAGAGCAAAAAGGACATCCATTTGATCATGTAAAACTTTGAACTTTAATCACTGCCTCGGCTATATGCCCACTGTTCTGATGTGACTGCTTTTGATAACAGCTGTCACATCAGAACAGTGGGCATGAGTGGATTCCCATCAGGCCTTAGTAGATCCTTGCTGCTGAAGAGGAACAACAATCAGTGTCCACGACTTTATTAAAAGAAGACAGACCAAACCCGTGCTTACATTTACTCACTATGTTGTGCAGTTTTCAAAGGAAAAACACACTGAAGATAGGAAAAGGAAAAACACTAAAGTAATGTACACAAACTAAGCATGAAGGCAAACTACTCTTACAACATTTAATGTAAAAAGTGATATTATTTAGTCTTATATGTGCTGAGGCGGCGTTTCACTGTAGACCTCAGAAAAACTGGTAGATGGAAATATGAATTATAAACACTGACTGGGATCAATGAGAATAAATGTGAGTTAAAGTGCTTAAATTATTCTCTCCTTTAAGGATCGGTCATTCGTGCTTGATATGGACATGCGTTTCCCCTCATTTATCTATTTATTTATATTTTTATTTTAATTGTCATTTCCTTAAATTGTCATTCACGCTGAATGGTTGCAGCAGGTCGTCATGGTAAATGCACTGATGTGACATTATCCACCATTATGACAAGACGCTGACCTACAGGGAAACTCTAGCCTTATGTGGATATTGCTCAGAACGCAATGTTTTCGAGTTATTGCATCATTGCCTTACGTTATGTGCTCTGCCTTTGTCATGTGCTGTGTAAAAATTTGTTTAATGGTGTGCAACAACATTAATGCATTTAGAGCGCTAGGTATGAGAAGGCTGGTGACCCGTAGGTGTGGTTTTCCGGAAATGTGATGATCCTAGGAAAAGTTAGAAAAATTGTTAGAAAAATGCTACATGTTTAAGCATTTAAATAGAGTGTACTGTATGTATTAGAACATAGAAGTGCAGGTATTTTATGTACTGATTTGGCATAGAAGTAAAAAATAAAAACAGAAAATCACAGTGTTACATGACAGTTACCATAAGCAACAGGAACACATGGCTAGTTAACATATTATTAAACATTGTAAGCTATGAAACGATTTCTCGTGTGGTCTTTTTCAGTCTATAATTTCACACAAAATCATGCTCCAAAGACAAATTGCTCAAACAGACACACAGTTCGAATTCTGCATGTTATGCCCTGTTCACAGAGTGTTTGCTTGTAGACTATATGGATGAAAGTATCACTGCTGTTTTCAGTCTCATTGTCACAAGTGCATAAAATCAAGCACCTTACCATGCAGTCTACCTTTACAAACATTTGTGAATAAATGAGTCATCTATAGTAATGCCACCATTACGAAAATTCAGTTCATGAAATGTCTTTCCTCCTAGATATTCCACAAACAACTTTAATGGTGTTATTGCAAAATAGAAGAATTCAGAAACTACAGCATGTAAGCCACAAACTGTCAGACCACATGATGTTACCACATGATGAATGCCAAAATAAATAGGGTATATACAAAAGTCACTAACGCTCTGCTGGCTACCTACAGAGTTCATGTCCAGGCAGCTCCTGTATGTGTAAGTGACCCTGTTTTTTGTCCATACTCAAAGCAAGAACTTATTGGTTAGTTGGGATAGGAAGAAGATGAATGAATCCTCTGCCTAAGTAGACAGCTATCTTTGCCCATTATGTCTCAGCAAGGAGCTAATCACGTGCAAGCTGGCTCTGCCACATCAGTTATGGCGGGGTATCTGCAGATTCCATTTAGCATTCGCACCAAGAGTACGTCAGACTTTCAAGTCAGTTGCTCAAGTGACAGAATACAATGGCGTAACAGTGCATTTCAGCACAATGCTTGGATAAGTAGTATACATGGACATATAGCGATTGCAGATTTAACATTGAATGCAGAAACTTTTTTCAGTATTTCCAGTAGTCAATTTATGAAAAAAGAAGACACATGAGATGAAACTGTTAAATGTTTTTAACTGTCCGCTCAGCTCATCCAATGATGTCTTATTTCCTTATTCACAAATAGCAAAACTACCACAGGTCAGAATAATAAAATTTCACTACAACTACAACTAGTACTACTTGATAAAAAAGATTAAATACATATATGCAACTGAATTACAAATTCTAATAGTTCATTTACCAGCTGCTGTAACAGTGGACTTTAATTCAGACACTCAATCAGTCCCCGATTTTAAGAGGCTCAAAAGTAGTTGGACCATTGAGTAACAAGTAGTTTTATGGCAGTGAGGTCTGTTCCCTCATTATTTAATGAGACGTTAAGATGAAAAATAATCTGGGGTTGATTCCAAGTGTTGAAACAGTATTTGGTAGCTTTCACTGGAATTCTCAATATGAACTGAAATGAATATGAACGTAAGGAGGCCTTCAATAGGCGGAGAAAAAAAACCTGTCAGGAATGTAAGAGATTGTTGGCGACTCATATAAAGAAGAAATGCACTGGCTGTTAGGATGCCTGGGTCCTTGACCCAGGGTTTTTGAGTTTATTATATTATTTATCATTTCTAGTCTTTGGTTTCTTTGTTAGAGTTATGTCTTATGGTTTATGTCTCTGTGTTCTCTAGTTGCTGTCTCCCTGTGTCCAGTCAGTCTGTGTCTGTAGTTCAGTCTGTGTTATGTTTCCTGTTTTATTTTGAAGGTCCATGTCTGATGTTAATGTGTCTGGTTTTGCTTCCCCTGTTTCGTTAGGCCTGATTTGCCCCAGCTGTGTTTCCCTCCTGTTGCCCATTCCCTGATTGCTCCCTCTATGTATTTAAGCCCTGTGTTTCAGTTTTGTCTTTGTTGCGATCTACCCTTATCTAGCTGTGTGTTTCGTCTGCGTAAGTGTATTTTGTATTCCTTGTTTTGTTACACTTTTGAGTTCAGCATTAAAGCTGTATTTAAGTTACTTTCTGTCTCCGGAGTCTGCACTTTGGGTCCTCCCTACTACCACCTCTACCTGCACACAACCATTACATAACACTGGCTAGCTCAGCAATATCAAAGGTGTAGGAAAGCAGTTTTTTTTAAATGGTTAATAAAAATAAATAGATCAATAAAATCACAACACAGACAAGAGAGAACACTATGAAGGAGGTAGGTATAACACTTATACAGTCTACAGTCATCAGAGGGTTTACAATAAGGTCCAAACCACTGATTACAGTGGACAGACTTTGCCAGTAAGCATCTAAAAGAGCTTTTACAATTCACAAAAGCAGGAAACCAACAACAAAAAACAAACTGCTAACTGATGATGGAAGTAGCAGGATGAATTGTGAAGAGTACAAGGCTATATTCTCTGCTCAGTTACAGCCAAATGCTGTACAATTGATCAGGCAGCACTTCACAGTGCAAACGGATCATGACCAATGAAGTCACTCAATGCAAAAGATTTTCATCCAATTATTAAAAATGATCCATAGGTTTAAAAAAAGTTTCCCCAATTGCTTTCGAACCTCTCAGAATGGAGGACTTTATATCAAAATGGCTGTAGTCCCTAAAATGTAACACTTTTATTAAATCCCTTAAATCAAAACTGAAAATCTGCACTTCAATCACATTTTGATCGATTGATTTTAAATCCACTGTAATGGTGCACAGAGGCAAAATTACCAAAGAAAGCATGATTTTTCAAAAGCTTATGGACCTAGCTGTATATATCACATAATAATGCTGTATCTTTAATTTTCCTGACAGTCTAAATACCATTCACGACAAGAATTATATATTTCTTTAAAACACATTTGGAAGGTTGCCCCATTTTTGCATAAGAAAGAGTAATCTGTGGAACTGATGCATTAGAAGTCTGAAAAGTGAGAATCAAAGGAATTTTAATCAGGCAGAAAACATGCTGCTGTTTAGCTTTTATGCAACCCAGCAGAGCTATTGATGTAAAAACTCTAAATCTTGCTTATAATTACGCCCTGCGTTCTTATCGCCACAAACTACAAGGGGGAATAAGGAAAGCAAAGAACAAGGGAAAAACAGGAACAGATGTGCAAGGCTCAATTCTCTTTTCATTCAGCTAGGAGTAGTAGCATTATATTCAGCTCTGTCTCAAACAGCCTGGGACTGATCAATCAGAAGTACTGACAGTTACTGGCTGTGCCACTTGTTAAGCTGGGAAAACTGTAATACTAAGCTGTACCAGTGTCTCTTACTAGACCGTAATTATCCATACATTCATCCATTTTCTTCAGCTTTTCCGGGCCAGGTCACGGGGGCAGTAACTTAAGCAAAGAAGGCCAGACCTCCCTCTCCCCAGCCACCTCCTCTAGCTTGTCCGGGGCAACACCGGGGTGTTCCCAGACCAACCGGGAGAGATAATTTCTCCAGCGTGTCCTGGGTCTGAACCGGGCCCTCCTCCTGGTGGAACAGGGCCCACCCAGGAGGCGCCCAAAAGGAATCCTTGTCCGATGCCCGAACCACCTCAACTGGCTCCTTTCAATGTTGAGGTGTAGCAGCTTTACTCTGAGCCCTTCCTGGTTGGCCAAGCTCCTTTCTCTATCTCTAGGGGAGGGGTCAGCCACCCTTCGAAGAAAGCTCATTTCCACAGCTTGTATTCACAATCTCCTTTTTTCATTCACTATCCAGAGCTCATAACCTTCAATGAGGGTAGGGACGTAGCTCATCCAGTAAATCTAAATTTTGCTTTTATGCTCAGCTCTCTTTTCACCATGAAGAACCAGTACAGCGTGGAGGGAATTGTAATCAGCACCTCCATGTCTGAGGCCATGGTCCTCAGCTGAAAAAGGGTGGAGTGCCCACTCCAGGTCAGGGAGGTGTTACGAACCGTGACACCAAAGTATCGAACCGAACCGTGAATTTTGTGTATCGTTGCACCCCTAATAAATAAATATATATATATATATATATATATATATATATATTATATTTTATTATTATAATTATTTTTTTTTTAAACTTACTAGAAGTTTGAGTGTGTCCTGTAAATCATGCAAACTCCACAAGCATAAATGTCAGTCTACATTAGAGGTGAGCAACCAAGTGAAAAACTGTACTCGGTTAGAATCATGTCAGAAAAAGTTAATGTGAAGAGTTACTGGATGAGGCAGGCCTCACAACGGTCCGCTATCCTTGATAAAGTGCTGTGATGGGGCAGAGAAACGTTGGAAGTGGGACATGAGCAGAGATGGGGTAACAGTTGGGGGGTAACACTATTCGGTCCCATTATAACATCCTATTACTAAAATTAAATCACATTAATAAGTAACTATTTTGAATCAAATTTACCTGGTCAGAGTCATGTCCACCTTACTTTTTACTAACCCTTGATCAAGTACTCTCTGTAGGCTACGATCTACACAGTGACCTCCATTTTTACAGAATCTAGAAGTTTTAAAGTATTATACAATATATGTGTAAATATAATCTTAGATGTAATCCACAATAGTTCAATGTCTAAAAGCTTGTGTGATATACTGACTTCACATCACCTCATGTACAACTGGAGCTCGCTGCTCTCTGCTTTGTGGTCGATTACCTGTTAGCACTTGTTCAATAACAAATGCCAACAATGGGAAAGTAAAATAATCATGCTAAATCTCCCACTGTAGCACTGAACAGAAGCATGGCTGCATTATGATAATACGGTGTGAACAGACCTGCAATCAGCACACTAATCCTATGGTTGTACAGAAATGCCATGAAAAATAATGGTCTCATTGTGATATTCTTCAAATATCTGCTCTACTAAGAGTTGAATATATGTAGCAGTAAAATAAAAAGCTACTTACATGTCACAGAGCAAAAGGAGCTCATTACTGTCACACTCTGCTCTTCGTTTAATAAAAACTCCTCTCTGGCTTCCTAACTTCCTCTCCTCCGTCGTGTCACTTTTTCTTTGAGCTTCCCTGCAAATTATTATGTTGATTGCAGGAACATTTTGGCCACAAGTGCTTGAAGTTAAACAATGTGGCTTCCTAAACTTTTTTTTCTCATTTTCATCACAAATCTGTCTTGCATTCCCATGGATCCCCCAAAGATGATTAAAAGCAAACCCTCCATCATGCTGGGCTGAGTTCAATGCATCTTTTGTGGCGGACCACCAGGGGACTCCACTCACACCCAGCGAGAAGGGAAGTGAGAGGGGTAATGTTTCTGGGTCGTAGGAGGTGTTTGCCACCTTTTGAGTTCAGTTGTGTGAAGCCGAGATTAAAGTTGGAGTAAAACGCGATGAGTTCTCGTGTCGTCCTTACGTACCTCCACACTTTAACCCAAAGTGACCTAAAGAGGTTTCGGGGTTAGCTTGCTAGGGATTCTTTTAATTAAGATTTGCAGCTTTGTTTGATTGAACACTAGGCCAGACCAGTTAAAATGACAAGTTTGCCTGATCTGATGAAATTTCTATTATCTGCTAAATTTTTTTTGGCTGAATGCTTTTTATAAACCAAAAACACTGCTTGGGAATGTCACAGCTGCAGTTTATTCTATCACCAGCAATGTGATGGCCTCACGTTTATGTTGTAAATCCAATATGTGCACTATTTCTTCATGACACTGTTGAAAAGTCAGTGTTGTTTACTTAAAGTGTGGAAAGTCCTTAAAGGTCAAATCGAGTGTTGTTTCTCTTAGATTATTAAAACTCAGCCTGTGTAGGAGCGCAGTTTCACAAACTGCTTTGATGGCAGTATGTATGTTTCAGTGAGACTACAATGCATTTTTAATTGCTGTGTAGGTTTCTGCTTTGGGAAGCAAGGTGTGTCTAAGTATAGAGGCGTGTGATTGCAGGTGGGACCGCAGCACTGCCAAAGGCTCTGCAGAGCAACTAATAGCCTCTGTGGATCTCAAAAATTTTCCTTTCTAACTTGTTAAATGAGACCTGAGAGGTATGATGAGTGGGTGTGCAGAAGAAAGCGAGAGTTCCACTCTGAAATTATTAGATAAGAGAATTAGCTCCACAAAGTGACTGCTGCTCTTTAGTTGTGATGGTTTGGAAGGAAAACGAACTAAATAAAGGCACAAAAAATGTAAGCGTGAAGTATAAAAATGGTATTTGGAAACCTTTTGCTGGAAATCAGTATTTATTAACAAAATATGGAATGAGATGAGCTTTCACACCTCACCACCTTCTCTCACATACCCACTGGTTGGATAAAATGTGTTAGATTATCTTACAATAGAATTTATCTAAGAAAATTTAATGTAAATTGTGATTCTGATCATAATATGTGTCTGTTTTAGGACTTAGGTATAGCTGAGATGATTAAAAAGCAAATGAAAGGCATATTTAAAATATTCCTACGCTATACATTGAACATCACAAGTGTTTCTCTTTTAAGATGATTAATTTGAGAAGCATGCTAAGGAGATGATAATAACACTCAGGTGGAAACAGTCCAGGTTAAATGGACTGAAGTTATTTAAGAGGCTTCCTGAGCTGAATACAAATACAAGACAGTATTACCCACAACGTGTGAGGAAAAAAAAAAACACTCGGCTCAATGAACCAGCTGGAGTGTAAAGTAAGGTGGCGGAGGATCTGTGAATTGATGTGCTGTTTTATAAACCACATAAACTCAATAAATCAGACTGTGAATGCTTTCTAACAGTTTTAAACTAAGAGGTAACAGCTGCATATTTCGCTTCACAATTCTTATTTTCTCAAACAAAAGAGAGGCTATTTTCAAACCTGCCAGTTAAGTTGGCATTTGGTCAACTGTTGAGAAGCTGAGTGGTTTATTTGAAATTGGATGATCTACAGTAAACAAACTTGGACACACAGCATACGCACGCCTTGAGGGACACAGCATGCAAACAGACCCAGCATGCAAACAGACACAATAATGACCCAGTTGCCCTTTTTTGACACCGTTACAAAAATATTGTGGTGATAGTAGGACAGGTCATAAATGCAAGTTGGTTGAAAACTATTTCAAAGTGCTGAGAAACAAAGAAAACCCAGAGACCATGATGCTTAGTCTCATAAAGTTTCCAGTCAGGAACGTTTATTTATTTCTAACATTAACTCTGAAACTTGTGCTGACAGGAGATCGTCCTCACATATGAACTGGGACTTTCTCTTTGTCACAATCTTTTGACATTGTTGTTATTCTAACAAAGGTAGTCGTACCTTAATTAAAATGCCAGTATCTGCTATACCATAAAATCATGAATTAATCAAATGAATTTGAGGTTAGTTCTTCCTTTCCTTATTTGTAAAGAGGCTTTCAGGGCGAAGGTAACATTCTTTGTTTTTTAAAAACGACCCTCTTTTCCATAATTAATAATTTTTTACAAATGTAGTGTGATGGGGAAGAGTGCAATAATTGTAAGCAATGTTTACACATGAACCCAACAGCTACTTAAATAGGCACATTCGTTTTCCTGCTTCTTAGACAAATGTATGGCTAGAAACGAATGACTATCTAATTAGCCAATCACAGGGCAGCAACTCAGTGTATTAATGCATGCAGACATGGGCGAGATGACCTGTCAAAGCTCAAACAGAGCCCCAGAATGGGGGAAAAAAAAAAGATTTTCCAAGTGATTTTGAGAGTGACATGATGGTTGGTGCCAAATAGCATTTTAGCAACTGCTGATCTCCTGGGATTTTCCCACACAACAATTTCTATGTTTTGCAGTGAACGGTTCAAAAAACAGAAAATGTCCAGCGGGAGAAAATGCCTTGTCGGTGGCAGAGGTCAGAAAAGAATGGCCAGAGTGCTTCAAGGTAATAGGAAGGCAACAGTAACTCAAACAACCACATATGACACCCAAGGTGTGCATAAAAACACCTCTGAATGCACATCACGTCGACCCATGAAGCTGATGGGCTACAGCAGGAGAAGATCACTTTGTGTGCTACTGCTTCAGCTAAGAACGGGAAAAGAAATGGCTCACGTAAAAGAAAAAGTGAAAAACGTTGATTGGTCTGATGATTTCTGCTCCCTCCTTTGAATGGTAATGTCAGAATTTGATGCAAAAGACATGAACGGATGGATCCATCCTGACTTATAATAACAGTTCAGGCTGTTGGTGGTGGTGTAATGATGTAGGGGATTTTTTGGGGGACTTTATACCAACAGAGCATCGTTTAAGTCCCACAGCCACAGAGTGTTGTTGCTGACCATGTAATTCTCTTTATGACCACTGTATACAAATCTTCCAGTGGCTGCTTTTAGCAGGATAACGCACCACATCACAAAACTCAGATCATCTCAAACTGATTTCGTCAACAGGACCACCATGTTTTGACCATATTGTGTAGACAACTGTTGTTTGGCACAGGCCACTGGAAATGATGTGCTTGGCACAGCAGTGCCATTGTGTCATCCACTCTGAAAGACCTATTATTCAGATAATTAATATTTTCAAATTGTATATAGATCACAACAAATAATACTAATAGCAAAATAATAAATTGTAAAAAAAAAAAGTGTATATATTAGAGTTATATCTTATTTTTTTAACTTTGTAATATATTGTATTATTTAATTTAGTTCAACCTGTTGCTGTTATTATTATTATTGTCTTGGAACAACTGTAACCACATCATTTTATTAGGAAATAATAAAGTATTCTGATTCTGATCCCAACGTTCTGTAAAATCATAACGAGTTCCTCCCTTATCAAAGCATTTTAGCATCTTTCTTTCATCTTTCTTTTTTAATTGGTTTGATTTCACAACTTTGGTTGATTAAACTAATTGGTTCTGTTTCCATCCAGCCCAGCAATAAATGTCAGGCAGAAAAAGTTAGCAACAATTTAGTGAACCATTTAGCAGCTAAAGATTCTGATTTTTTCCTCTGGAGTTGATTGGACAAGAGTTCAAGGACAGTTAATGCTGGACTCACATTCAACCAGTGCATTATGGAATACAAAATGATGGAATGCACCTAGCAAACAGTGCACACCTTTCAAACAATAATGCAACCAGCGCGGTAGAAAACAAGCATTCAAGGTATTATCGACTGGTTCAGAGAAGCACCCAAGCTTGTCCAGTCTTTTGTGGCACCAACCGAACTGTGAACCCGATCAATCTGTGTTATCTGTCTCAGGTATTGGCTCGCTTGATTCTTTTCTGTGAGCAGTTTGCAGTGCAGCCTCAAAGTCGGCGTGTCTCGTTATCTCCCTCGCTGGTCCCAGAACAATCAAAACTCTTGTATAACTTTACAGCCATTTTAAACAGTGATATATGGGAGGCTTCTATTTCCAGCTTTAAGAGGCACTGCACATCCTCATTAAGAGCCACTGTTCCTGTTTTTATGACAGAAGAATAGCTACTGTTTCCTGGTTTTTAACTGCACTGTGTAGTTCAATAGAAACCACACTGATTATAGGCTAGCATAAAGTGAGGAAGAGGGAGAACAGAAAACATGCGTGAAACAAAGAAGAAGAAACAAAAGGGAGATATAAAAAGGCAGGAAAACAAAAGAAAAGGAAAACACTGATAATGGAAAGCAGAAAGTGAGTGTGGAATCATAAGTGCTGGAAATGTACCAAGAGACAACAGGCACTACCAATTAACTTGCTACACGAGTTAGGATTTTCTCTTGAGCTCTCGCATTGGCTTCAACCTTTTGACCGCTCATCTATAACTTAGAAACCATTAAGTGTCTCAAAAAAGTATGCCTCTCATTATAATTGCTTTAAATATTCATAACGTCTTCACAACCAACAGTAACTTTCGCAGAACAGTGAGGCAGATGTGCAGCTGGTGTCAACTAGATACAACTCAGCAACCCGAGTTCCAGAAAGCGGTTTAGTAATATGACAAATGGGCTTAAAAGGTGCCTTTTAAAATATACATGCAAGGCAGCAGTTTCTTAAAGTATAATATAATGGCTTTATGATACTATTTTTTTTATAGACTGTACATTAAAGAGGAATGTCAAGTGAAGCTAGTGTCGAAATATTTTAAGCCTGCATTCTTTTTAGAGACCAGCAGGGGGTGACTCCCCTTACTGGAAAAAGAAGTCACATTATTGAAGCTTAAGGGAAAACAATGCAACCACTTCCTTGATCTAGGACCTGGGCAAAGATTTGGATTCATGCTTTAACTCAAATGGGCTCATGGAGAGAAAATTTGAAAGTGCTGATAGTTTATGCTTCCAAATGTATAAGAGTGCATTACGTTTCTTAGTTTTGTTCTGATATTCTCTGTTTCCATCTTAACTGTGATAAGCTGATTGGCTAGCGGTTGTGATGGCTTGTGGGTTGGGCCAGTAGACGCTAGCCTATTGTGCAGCTTTCACTCTTGGTCACCAGCCTGCTGCAGCAGCCCTTTTTAGATGTTTGATTTATCCTTTTCATTTATTTAATCTTTTACTTACAATAAACAGCTGCGTAACTCATGATATCTAGTTTAAAATCGAACATCTAAGTCCTTTTTTACACTGCCACCCTAAACCTTTCTAGATAATACCCGGCAGAGGTGAATGTGATAACCAACATACCCAACACAGTCTGGTCTTGAATCTGACAACTCCCTCAGTACAACTGTGCCCATGTGAGAATTGTGCAAATAAAAGTACAGTGAATTCACAGTGAGCCCATGCTCATCATGTGTCCTTCCTCCTGCATGATCTATTGTCGTAGCACCTATTTCCAGTACTGAGAAGACATCACATGAAAACTGTAACTGTAAGAGCATGCAACATAGAAGAATGGGTAACTATGGACATAATCTTGATCTGATTCTTTTAATGTTATCCATAATTCATGTGAAAAATAGTTAAAAGTTGGATTGACTGATGTGCCAAATGGCTCATGTGATGAGGCACACACTCTTAAAGGACAACTCCCACTAGGGCTTAAATACCTGGGACTCTCCAGCATTTGCTCTTAGAACTGAAGAAGCTTCTCGGATGATGAGCTGAAACTTAAAGAAATCTAGTCGCTTTTCTTTCCAAGCTCCTTAGATTGCTATTGCCTGATAGGTGTAAAGTTTCTTTAAAATGCTACAGCTCGTTTTGATCTCCTGACGATTTTATACGGCCATTTTTTTTTATCATGTTCAAAACTTGTGTTTATCAGTATGACATCGTATTCAGTGAGCATCATGTTCTACAACCTGGATGAGATCCTTCACAGACAAAAGCTTTAGAATAATTACAGCAATAATGCCTTTAAGGAAGAGTAAAAATTAATTACTTTTCTCTGCATCTTTTATGCATAACAGCTTGCCTCAGTGACGTCTCTTTTTTAGCTGATTAACTCCCTTTAGAGCTTTGCAAAAGCACCAGGTATGTTTTCCATCTGCAGTGTCTAATTTATTGATGTGCATTGCCAAAGTGTGATGACTCACAGCGGATCTACTGTGGATCCCGGATTAGGTCTTGAACAACCAGCACCAGGCTGTAATATAACCTCATATAACTCCTGTATTCATATTGTTAACAGAGGCTGCCTCCCTCGTTTATGTAGAGATTGATGTGCACTGTCAGAGGTTTGTGAGACGATGACTTTTCGAGGACAAAACTTTACTATTCTTTTTTATTTCACAGAAAACCCACCAGGACTGTAAAATTGCACCACTCTATTCAAATGCACATTTTTTTGTCTGATAAAAAGTACTAAAGCGTCACATTTAAATTGTAATAAATATTTATTATTGAGGACATGGTTTAGTCCTGCTGACTTAAGTGGAATAAAGATAATGTCCCAGTTCCACAGAGGCTTAAAAAAATGACATTTTAAAGTGATGAATATATTTATTAAAATTATGTCTAAACTGTAAAACCAAAAAACTAAATGTCTACAATCCTAGTGGGAAATGGCTGGAGCTTTTTTTTTTTTTTTTGATATTTTGTACATTTTATATTAACACATGAATTAAACATATTCACATCATTACTTCTTCAGAGTTACAGCACTTTTAGCAGCTTGCAGTCGTTGACAGAGCCATCCGACTGTTACATCCATCCTGGCTGCCAAAAATACAAGTTGATTTATTTTTTATTTTTTTTCCCACAACCACAGTTGGTGTTTTGGCTGTTTGCCAGTCAGCACTCCACACTGCTGCCTCCCCTTTTTTCCTTTCCCAGGAACTTCTGTTAAGCTGTGAAAGCACTTCGATGGACTCCAACAGTCTACTTTTCCGCAACTCAGAGAGCTTGGAATAACTAAAAAATATTTTAACTTTTTTTCACACCCAAGGCTAACTGCTTCACTTGCATAACAAATATGTTCCATCCTCTGTGGCCTAATGAGAAATCAGAAGTCATCCATGTGAGTGAAACTCTCTGTGGGGTGAATTTAAATTTGACTCACGTTTTATTAATAAAAAAGTACTACTCTTTTCAAGGAAATACACTTTGTGTCAAGCTTGTAGTGTGGTGATTTATCTCACTGTGAGAAGTCAATATTTGCTGTTGTAAAAGAACGCTGTTTCAGTTACTGAACCTTTGCAATTTTGTGTTTTCCTTAATATTTTGTAAACAATTAGTAATCCAGGAACGAAACCAAGGTTAGCTATTAAACCTCCTGACAGTAATACCCCAGTTACATAGAAGTCTTCTGACCTACCTATAAATACAACACAGAGCTTGACCATCTTCCAGATTCCTAATTAATTGTGCTGCATAATTTCCCTTTAGATTTGGTCACAATAGTTAATGATCCCACTCAAGTATACAACGTAATTACTGTTAAATAAAAGGCATTCTCATCTGTCATTTTTCCTCTGGTGGTTTCTTCTTAGTCTCATCACAGCAAGTGCTCGAAAATCAGTGCCAGGCTCCAGTACTTCTCAGCAGCCATTTTTCAGTCACACTGCCACAGACCATATTGCTAAACTTCATTTTGGTCATAAAAACAGAGCGATGTTTCAGGAAGCACTGCTGCCTTGCTGTGTGAGGACAGGGATCCAGTGCTGGGGCTACCACAGTAACTAATGTTTCAGTTATCAATATTAGACGTTGGCCAAAGTCAGAGACAAAAACAGTTTACAATTATGGTATATAGTTCAGGAAATTACAAAACAGAGTAAACATTCACTCACATTTAGGCATTCATGAAAACTATCAGACGGTCATGCCATAACAGTTAAAAGATCATTTATTTGTGAAAATGTGCGTTTCTGAAATGTACTTTGAAATAATTTTTAAAACATTAAACTTTTACCATTTGTATTTATGCATGAAATAAAACTGCACTAAGGTCACTTAAAATTTTATTTGACCTTTGACAAACCTCACGTCTAACATTTTCCTCCAGATCCCTTTTTTTTTTTTTTTTTTTTTTTTTTTTTTTTACAATCTTATCCCTCATCTGACCATCAAAAATTACTTTGAACACAGAAAACAAATACAGATTATTCACCATAGATTATGGATAAGTAATGGATATCATCAATGTACTGTTAAATATACTGTGGTAGTGATGTGTGGTTTTCTGGCTCAGCTGTGGGAGGGAGTGGTGGATCAGAGTGATTTAGGGAACAGTGCCAGCTGAGGACAGAGGCACACATGGCATGCTCCTGCTAATCAACCTCTCTCCTTATACAGTAGGTGTGAGACGGAGGAGAGACACACACACAAACACACACAGACTTGGAACTGGCAGACAGCTGTGAGGATCTCTGAAAACTGTTAAAGTGGACAGTGAGCTGTCCACAGCAAGGCAGCAGTGTGGAGCCAGCATTATTACTATGTGTGTGGAATAAGTCGATAAAGAACTGTGAGCACAACCTAGCTGAACTATTGCGACATATGCAATGTTCACAAAGTCATTGTTGACTTTTTGGGCTATAGCGTGTGTGTCCAATCCCAAAACAGCCAAAATGTTCAACAGTAACCGAACAAAGAAAGTACATTTTGATACTCAGCTCTTAAAACTGTGTTTTGTTTGCTGTTGTCGCTGGGTAAGACTGAATTGTTCCTAAGCCCAAGTGAAAAAGAAAGTGATTTATCTCTGATAATATTTAATGTTATGATCAGTCTGTCATAATGTTAAAATCAGCTGGAGATTTAGTGATTACAACTCCTTCTCCAAAAAAGCTGTGACACAGTAAAATGCAAATAAAAACCAAACGCGATTCACAGTGAACAACACATCGTGAAGCTTTAACCGGAAGCAAAACCAAGACTGTACAATGCAATCCTATCTGATTTCAGAATCCCTTTTCTATTTGGAGCAACCACGTCCGAGACTTCATCGAATCCTATAGCTAAAATTTGTTCAGATTACTTTTTATTATTAAACTCTAAAGAAAGTCTTTTGAATCTTTGTGGCACCAAGAACAAGAAAATGATCAAGCAGGTATGCACGGATAAGCACAGCTGTGATTAATGGCAAGCATTCTGCATGGCTGCGCTTGTGCATGACTCATATTTAATTTACATAAGACCACACTCCAAATAAAGTATAGATGGTAACCCATTTCCACATAGAATCCTTTGGTGGCATACGTGTTGCTGAAACTTCTGAAAACAAGGCCCCGATGAACAAAGCAGAGCTAAATAAAACAGCTTTATGTGGCACAGTTTTGTGCTGGACTATGAAAATAAATGAATCATAAATAATAAATCCCTGATAGCTGGGCTGAAGAATATCTAAAGACCTCCGTAAGGAGGCTGAACCACTACAAAAAAACAGGTTTTATTGCAAGTGCTTTTTTTTTTTTTTCCAGGTGATCGTTTTACAGCTGTGTATACAAATTAGTTCATTTAGCCCCCAGATGACATTCTGGTTAATCCTCCTGTAAGACAAGCACAGTAACTCTTTGCTTTATTTTTAGCAACCTCTAAAACCACATTCTTTATCTGATCTTTTTCAGGGTGATTTGGGTATTAAGTGCAAGCATTGGGGAGGTTTCAGGATCAAAGATATCAAAGTCTTAAATTTTATAGAGCAACCAGCTACTACAACGACCTCCCTTGGATTCTTATGCGGCAGTGTTAATATAACACCTCTCATGCTGGATTCTGACTACACTGTACACTCACATATTAATTTGTCAACTGCACATCCATGATGCAAATCTCTTGTTTCAAAACATCCCAAACGCGCTCTGCTGGATTAACAATCTGGTGACTTTAGTACAGAGAACTCATTGCCATGCATAAGTAACCCGTTTGAGATCATTTGACCTTTGTGATATCGTCGTGCTGGAGGCAGCCTTCACACCTGACACCTGAGTAAAGACTATTGCAAAAGTTGAGGCAAGATGAAACAAAGGCATGGATAGCTCTCTCAAACTCTCTGAAACAGAAGAATGGCTTCACTTTTGCAATAAAAATGACCTGAGATAGATGGAGACAAAACAGAGCCAAATGTTTAGTTGGCTAACAGTTACACCAGTGCAAATATCACATGTGGAATCAGACCTGATGGGTTAATCTGTGCCAGATGCTCTCTCCAAAGACAAGGAATCATGGACGTACCATACCACAGGGTTTGTAGTGAGTATCTAAAAACAATGCAGACTAAGTACATCCTTTCTCTTCTGAGTTTCTCCTCCATTCACCAGCAATAATTTCCAATTTCCTTTGTACTGTCTTGCTCCACTTGGCATAATCAATTTCAATTTCTTATTATTTAGAGACAAAGGGAGCCACGCTTGACTGAGAATGTTTGATCTAGCACCAGTTTACTCCACAGTCCTTCATAATTTGCACCACTAAAGTAGACCACCTTCTCATCCTCCTCCACCCTCCCTCACTCTCCTCTTCATTTTGTTAGCTCAGCTGATGGAGCTCATTGAGGGTCACATTTGATTACAAGAATGAGACGAACCGTGCCAAGTAAAATCTCATTTTTTGCAAACACAGCCATACACACACCAGACATTTGACAATATACTCTCCCAGACCAATTTCCAGCTTGTTGTTGTCCACACAATATAAAAGTACAGTGAAGATGCATTTGCATTTTTATGACTTCCGTTATCTGTCTGTCATTTTACATGAAATCACTCTGAATTTGGCATTGTAACTTAATGATACAACAGAAGCAAACACAAACATTTGTGCTCAGCTGCTCAGACAAAAATGCAACTTATTTATTTCCCCTCACAAAATCTGAAAAGTTTCTATAAGATTTAGCCTCGGTTATAATTTCAGTCCAATGAGGATCAAGCTGCTTGCACACATTTTGCTTCAATACAAACTCTATGCATAAAGTTTTGGAGGAATTTTCCAATCCAGTGGCTTCACAGCATTGTCACACAGTGTTTATTTTTTGCTCTAATCATCTTTAAATGATAATTAGACAAGGGTCTTTTCACCACTGCACGCACAGCTTGTAGTGGGCTCTGATTTTTCTTCAGTAATTTTCAGTTTTCTCGTTGTGAAACAGCAACACTTTATCCAAGCAGGAGACAATTTAAAAGTTAAAGACTTGGAGGGCAGGGGAGGGGGGGCTTGGAAGAACAAAGGACAAAGCTCAAAGAAGAACCACACTGAGATTTAACTTTTAAATTGCATCTGTCTGCTCACAAAGACAGTTTTCATTACTAGAACAACACTTGCCAGAATCAGAAAGATTCAAAACATAATCTGAGTGTTTGTCTCTCAGCTCAGAGTAGCAAAAGGCCAAATTGCCTCTTATGTTACATTTTTTATATCAAAGCAACTGTCTCAGTGAGTCATTGCAGCACAAAGCTTTTGCTGTAGGTGAGGTATTTAGAGGCTACAACAGCCTCTGTGCACAGAAAAGCAGTCCTCTAACATTCACTTCATTGCAGTCACAGGTGGAAGCACCTTTAAAAAGGACTTGAGTATCTTCAACAGGACAGACCTGAAGTACAGCCAAAACAACAGTCTGTTTGGCTAAGACAATTGTTGTTTTTGCTTCTCCCTTTTTATTGCAATGGCAAGATGAAGGTTGGAGAAAGTCCAAGTGAAGGATGACTGACCACATCCATTCATATGGTGCCTTCTTTTGAGCTTAAAGGTTACAAATCAAAGTACCGTACACTTTGAGGATCAGTGCCCATAATTTCATCTCATTTTTATTCTCTTTAAAAAATGCTTACCACTACAGTGCAAGTCATTTATCTTTGCAAGAATAGATACAGTAGTAGGTCACTTTATCCTTTTGGCAAGCAATAGTTTTAGTACCGTTTCACACCAAGAACCATTAGAACAGTTTGTCTGTGCCTTTGAAAAACAATGCAATAATCAGTGTTAATTTCACTGACCAATAATTTCCATCATAGTTTTAATCAAACATCAAATAAAAGCTAACGGTGAAGCTAATAAAATTATGATGAAATGTACTGACACTTTTGTCGATGAACAAAAAACACAAAGAAAGTCATCTGGACAGAGGAGATCCAATCGGGACTAACTGAGTTGTGTAGAAAGGCGGAAAGGTTTGGAAGTTATCCAATCAGAAGTAATCTCCTGATACAGTAAGATTACATGCACATATTTGATCTGTCCCTGGGAAACGGTACAAGAGAAGAGTAGAAGTATGAACATTTCACATTTGATGACGAGGAAAATAACATGCTTGTAAACCACATGATAAAAACTTTAGTCTACTGAATCGACTTTAGATTTAGGCTACTAAAGCACCAGTGTCCTGCAGGTTTTAGATATCACCCAGGGTCAACACACCTAAATCAAATGATTAGTTCATTAGTAGGCCTCTGGAGAACTTCAAGGCATGTTGAGGAGGTAATTCAGCTGTGTTGGATCAAGGACACATCTAAAGCCTGCAGGACACCGGCCTGGAGTTGGACACCCCTGATTTAGACTATGACTAAAACTAAATCAATATTTGCTGTCAAAATTATGACTGGTAACAATAAAGCTATTAGTTTTGTTGTTTGTAGCCACCCAAATCAACTGAATAGGTCAATATTGAGGTATCAGTTACGATAAAAGATCAATCAAGGTTAAGATTAGAAATAAGAGGAGTGGCAAGCTAACAAAATGACCCAAACCTTTTCATCTGTGAGGAACAAAAATCAAAAGTTCTCCTGCCAGCCATTGTCACTTGAACTTACATTTTGAATCTAAGGTGACTGAGCTAGCAACCAGCTGCTGAATTCACAACTGGGTAGGAAAAAATTCTCATTAGAGCCAATCCGTAGAACACACCTTAAAATCAAAATACCGTATTTTCCGCACTATAAGGCGCACTTAAAATCCTTTAATTTTCTCAAAAATGGACAGTGCACCTTATAATCCGATGCGCCTTATGTATGAATTCTGGTTGTGCTTACTGACCTCAAACCGATTTTTTGCGGTACACGGCGCTCAAAAATCTGTCAAAAAATGTTTTAGTACGTCTTCGGTAAGCTACGAAGCTGCATCACTTGATGGATTGTCGGAACATTACGTCTTCTGTAATCTGGGTAATCTGGGCCCAAAACTCCGTCTGCTTCAGGTCCCAAAGTCAAACGAACACTGCAGCATCACTGAGAGTTAACAACTGTCTAAATTCTTTCATCTTTAATAAAATGATCAGCATTGCTGCTTTACCAGGTGTAACAATCAAGTTTAACATCCAGGCATCCTTGAAAACAGAATTTATTAAATTTAAAGGAGGTAGAAGTTAGCAGGAAGTTAGCTCGCTAGTTTCCACCTAAACATGACATAGCATGTTCTGACTGAGAGATTTCTGAAAAAAATTAAAACATACAGCTCTGCTGTCACTTCCAACATAAATGAAGACAGAAAACTAAACAGCAGATACTTTTGTAGGGTTACTGAAGTTAGACTAGCTGGTATGATGTGCTATGTGATCGCTAGCGTCACAGCTATGTTAGCATAACATAAACACAGTGAAGCTGGAGGATGAACACTAATTTTTTTCCATTCGATAAAAGTTAACGTGAGGTTTCCCGATGGTTAGGGACAAATGCAATCGCATGGCAGGATGCAGTAAATGGATCAAACCTCAGTCAGGAGAACAACTGACATCATCCACAATACGAGGTTAGTCATTAATATAATGCAACAACATGGGAATAGAGCAGCTGTGAGAGAATTCAACATTAATGAATCAATGGTATGGAAGTGAAGGAAGCAAGAAGAATGAGTTGAATAAAACTTATCTGTTTTGTTTCACTTAATGCGCCTAAAAATACAGTACAACAAATTCCACCTACAGGGTAGATAGGTTTGGTGGTGATATAGGGGAAAATAGTACATGTCTTTTTTATTTTTATTTATTTATTTTTATTACATTTGAGTTTTTATTTTTATTTTTTTAGTTAAAATGTGGTTAGAATCACACATTACACTGAAAAAGACCATAGACTTAGTTAAATTATTTTCACAATCTACATGGTAGAAATGGTTGATCTAACAGTAAGCGTTGAAGGAGACAGGTCTTGTCTCACCTAAAGGAAAATGAGTGATGGCAACAGCAAAGGATTTACATGTACTTGTTCACAAGCTATGTAAATATCGATTACCATGATCAACCACCTGCAAAGGCCTTTTTGAAAGGGCGGACAGGTCAGTAGGTTAAAGTTGCATATAGAAAACACACGGAGAGACTAACGATAAATGAGCAAACATCACAAGTCGCATTCGATTTATCACTGATCAGACGAGCACCGGGACGACACTTCTTCTCAACACACATAAACAGACTGGAAAATGAAGGCGTGACACAAAGTGCTAATCCTGCTGGTCTGCACAGTTTCAACACAGCTTTATTGCACATCTGCACTCTGGTGCACCATTCATCCCCCTCCAATTATCCCAATTATCTAAATAACAAAAAATGTTTCAGGCAAATGCACATTGGCCATTCTAAAGCTTTACCACAATTAGAGATTGTGGGGTTTATTCTTGAGTGTCACCGTTAATGACATATTCATGTATGCTACACCCCTAGCAGAGGTTTTGATGCTTTGTCCACCACTCCACTAATGCCATCACTTCACTTAATTACCCTCAATTAAGACACTATAGAAGAATTGCAAAGAATTGCTAATGAACTAATTTGGAGACGTGGAAACATTCAAAAGGAGATCCTGGATTGAGGGCAATTAACCCCAGGCATTTTAGATAAGCCACTTCACTCCCTTAGCCCTTCTCTTTATACAAAAAGAAAATGTGAGCTTAAAGTGAAAGTCCACCCCCAAAAATGAGACAGTTTAATCAATATTTTGAGATAAATATCTGCTGACCATGAATAGGTACCTGAACTTGAATGCTTGTGCTTCCATGTGTTGCTAAGGGGACTGAGATATCATCTGGAAAAGATCCCATTTACTAATAAAACTCTACTTTATTCTTTCCACCCCATCTGCACTCCTCCACTGATTTTGTCCTGCATTTAATACACGTGACATGACTCAGTGTGAGCTGAATATGAGCCATCAGAAAAGTGGTGCTCATGACGACAATACTGAACACAGTTTAATCTGAAAACACTGTAAAAGATGGAAGCAAAGTAATTAAAGCTGAAATATGAGTAAAATAAAGATGTCGTTTTGAGACTGAGACTTAAAAAGACATTTGACAGGGGGTGATGCCACGTTCAGTCGTTTACTGTTTAGGTCAATTCACTATTGCTAAAGAGAACTGTGAGTTGACTTGATGCAGCAGCAAAAGTGACAAGTTTGGGAAAAGGTTTTGGTTTGGTTTAAAAAGTCCATGTTCACACCATGACACTACAGCAAAAATGGCACATAGTGCAGTTAAAAAATATGCCAAGGAGTCCTGCACAAGCATTGGAAGTGGGCCGTTTTCACCATTGCCATGACCCAGGGCCATGTCCAAGCAATATCTTGCACGTACTTCTTTGATGTCAACAGCTTTGACAAAATTAACAATAATAACAATAATAATAATAAATTTTTACATATCTGACTTAATACTGTATGCCTGTTTAAATATGTATGCATATGGATATCCCAGTATATACTTTTAAGCTGTATGATTATAATATACATGCAGAGAAACTTTGTAAATGAGTGCTGGTTAGTTCTATAAAGACCTTGGACAACGGAGAAAGCGGTTCATCTTTTTACATAATCCAGTACAGCTGGTCCTTATGTGCTTTAACATGTTTATGCTCAAATTGGGCAGCAAGTTACATTGTGTACTGCCAATCACCACACAGCTTTGGGCTGTTGTTTGGGGCTTAATGCACAGTGCCCACATAAAGTATATATATTCACACAGGGATGAATCAAATTTGAGAACTATTTTTTAAAGAATGCTGGCATTCCTTCTTAGCATTATATATACAAAGTTTAGCATATGGGAAGAAAGACTAGAGAGAGATAAGATTTGCTTTTTGAAAATAAAGCCCGATGACATGCAAACTTAAGATAGTTTTGTTTTTTCTATACTGATTCATGTAGAAAATTAATTAGCAAGCACATTAAATTGTTGTGACAGTTGTTTGGCCTGCTCCTTAAATTACAGGTGAATCCCATTCCCCATCCCATCTATCGAATCATGTGTATTGTATTTCTTCTACTCCCTCCTTTCTCCCTCGCTTCTGTCTTTTGTTCTGCTGGTCCTGGGAGGACTGTGGGAACAGCTTGTCACTGACTCGTTAAACCCGATCAAGACAAAATGGTCCTACTACATACAGCACATTTGCCTGCAATGACAACTCATCCCAACAGAATTGTTAACTGTTGAAAAGTGAGTAGTTAAAAGTTTTCCAACACCAACCTCTGATTCTCCTTTTGTTTTTTTTTGTTTTTTTAAAGAAGTGATCACAGGATCAGCCTTACTTCATCCATTCAAATTCTCCGCAGCTTGGAGCGTTACAAAATACTTTATATAGAGAACTATGGTGAGAGACTTGGTTTAAGACGCCAAGGGGATTATTTCATCCTTCTGTTTAGTCGAGTGGTACTTCAGGTTTTTCAACAGCAAGTAAAAGTCTCTTGACAGCTGCTCACATTGATGGACAGCCTGCTGATCAATAAGCATTCTCAAGCACACTCAGTGGCTGACTGTAGTATTTAACTACCCTTCAAGTGGTTAAACACGAATAATGGTGACGTTAATGCATTTTTTAGACATATTGATTTCAGAATACTCACATTAATGTCCTACTTCCGATAAGAAAGCCACATAATATAAATCAGTGGAAGCGTTTCAAGTGTTGGATCCAGTTTTTTTGCCTTTACATTAGTGGCTATGTATTACAGCACCATGCAACTTCAGTAAATAAATATATACATATAAGAAACTACTTTTTTTTTCAACTTTTCTTTGCTGTCTTTTTTTATTCTTCAATTTAAAAAATCTCATTTGAGAATATTAAAAGCCAGTATTGTTTACATAAATTGTGGTGAGCATACACGGGCGGAAAAATAGTATTAGTATTTTTTTATACTTTGCAAACACACATCACCTATCACAAGTGCAAATTTGTTATTCAGATTTGGCTTCATAAACCCAAATAAATGCATGACATCCCCAAAACAGAACAATAAAATGTGATTTGTTTTATCAGTTGCTGGGTTTGAAATGACAGCATTTGGTTTTCTTAATGAGATTGTTTTCATTTGAAAATAATACAATGTGCCGTAATGTCTGAGAGCCGGAAAAACAATTATACAGCTGCTTCCAATGTGCAAGGAAGAGGCATGCCAGCCAGCATCTCTCAATACAGATTAAGCATGTAAGATAGTTTAAGAAACTCATGTTTTTAAATGTATTCATCGTGCTTTTCATCATCCTTCTAATTTCTTCCAGAATAGGTTATGCTAAGCATTGTGAAATCCTTCATGGCTTTGCTTTTCTTGGCCCTGTGATTTGACTGTATGGGTCCAGATGTTCAGTGACGTCAGTCAAAATCAGTACATTGGAAATCTTTGTCGAGCAGGCGTACAAAGACTTTGGATCAGAGGTGATGAGAGACGGAGCGGAGATGAAGACAAGATTTCTATATTTCAGTAAAGTTAAAGCACACCACGGCCACACAGCTGCCATAAAAGTACATTAACGATGAATTTTATATATGCACTTTGATGTGTTTGCTATTTTCCGGATAGTGCATTAGATGACTCTTTGTTCATCGTGTTTCTGTTAATTGGGCAATAGCGAGTCCATTAAAACTGCGATTTTCTATAACTAATTGCAGTGCACTCGAGCCACCCTTTGAGGCTCTCCTGTTCATCAGCATAACACAGGTGTGAATGCAACACGTGACGCATCTGTGGCCATTTAGGTGACTGCTCGCAGCACTAACACACACACGCACTCACATGAGTAATGAGCAGCGTGTGTGCATATACAGTGAGTCGTGCGTGTCAGAAGCAATGCGAATAGGAATAATTAACGCATGTGGTGGATGTTTTTGTTGTCACCCTACTTGTTTTTGGCACATGCAATCAGATGGGATTTAAGGATTTATCACGTACCTGGAGCATTTACATGAGTCACTGATGTATTATTCTCTCATAGCTGTGTAAAACCATGTCTGATATCTGTCACTAGATGACAACAGCCTCTCTTCTGTCTCTTACTTAGTTTTTCCATTTCTCTGCAGAGCCTTCCCACTTTATATGCAACCTCTCTGCATTTTAGCATTTTTTTTCAGTTGCTACATGAGCCACATTGTTAAATAATTCAAATGGAGTATGTTCCCCAAACCTAAACTAGTACCACTTGATACATTTTAATTGGCAGGTAGGGTTCAGGGTGGCATCATTCACTCTGTGTGTAGTCTCTTTTCTCTGAATCAGAAAACACTAAAAAATCTTCATGTTGATTTGATCAAATTCAGCTTAGAGGAAGAAGAAGAAAGAGTTACCTGTGTTACCTGCATGTTGGATGATCTTGGGAAGGGTGCTGGTTGGTTTAGGTCTATGAAACTGACTTCAGCTTTACTTCCTGTGGGCAGATGACCTGTTAAGAGGCAAACACATAAATACACAGAGCCAGAGTGACTTTAAAAAATACTTCCCCAGTAGATGTCAGTAAAACATTCTCATCCTCTGTTTGTTTTTCCAAAAATCTTGGCTGTGTGGCAGATTTTTTTTTTTTTTTTGAGAAATACTGAATAATGTCAAATCACTCCAAGACTTTAATAGCAGCAGTCCAGTTCCCAAATGTAATGTTGTAATAAATCAGGCAGAAATTCAGCTTTCAAACAAGTGCTAAGCGGGTAAATCTGATAAGCGCCAGTCAGTTATGATAAAAGGAGTCATTCCGCTGTGAGAGCTGTCTTCAGAGAGAAGGGGGGGAAACTAAATCCTTACAATGTATACAACTTGACATAAAGCAGGTCCTGTTGGCCACGTCTTTAGATAATCAACAGGTTTCCTGCAAAGACACGTGTGCATAGACAGAAATACATGATGCAGGTCTGAGAGCCACTCAGTTCTTCTTTTGTTTGAATTTAGATTTCTTTTCAAAAAGTACTTGAATAATTAAAGATTGTTTCTTAATTAAAAGTACACTAAAATCGAAAAGATTGAATTTTGCAGACGCAAAAGGTGAGCAAGCTTTGCTTTTTTATTTCTTTTCCCGTATCGTTTATATTCGCTCTCCTTGGTGCTGAATCTAAAAGTCTACGCGAAGCTCTCACTCTGGCTTTTTTTTTTAATGGGAACTATAAGAGAAAAGCCACAAGCAAAATTCTGTCTTTTCAATCAAAATGACAGTGATTAAGACCGAAGTACACCCCAGCCAATTAAAATATAATTTGAAGAAAAAATCCAATGTCGTTAAAAATATACTAACGGGCTAAATGAGCTGATTTACCGCGGAAAATCTGTGGCAAGTGTCTGATTCTCCTGGCATGGGGTTTAATTAGTGTACCGACGAACAGCACTCTTTCAAGCTGCGGGTGATTTCTGTTTTAAATCACGTGTTGCTGCACTAAACTCAGGCTGGTTTCCCTGAATCTGAAAGGCAAATAACGACTGTCGTTACCGTCAAAGAGAAGCCAGCCTACTTCTTACGGCTCTCTCTCCCTTTCTCTCGCCGTCTTGCTCACGCACCCCCACCCTCTCTCCACTTTCTCCTGTGCGGCGCGTTTTGTCTCCAAAGCCCGTCTTCAGAAGCATGTCCTCAGACATGCAACAGCGATGCGATGAAGCGGACCAAAAAGAAGCCACCAGCGTGACAGCATAAAAGCAGGTAAGCTGCTGACTGAATATTGGCCCCTTTATGATCAATAGTCTGTGATTTCTGAGAGGAACCAAAGGATTCGATATTTTATCTGAAGCTGTCAGACAAGAAGCGCTTGTTGTTTCAGTAAAAGGGGTTTATTAAGCTGTCTTGCTCAAGGACAGTCCGAAAGGAGGAACTAGTTGTGGTCAGGAGTTGAACCTTGGACTTTTTTTCTTTTCTTTTTCTTTTTTAGTATGGGACTATCTATCTATATCCGCCAGGTTGCTCACACAGCCACATCAACACCTGCATATACATTCAATATGTGGAAACTCGATTGTCACGGTGCTACTCCGAGTGGGGTTTATTCTGATTTTAAACGTTTCAGCACTGTTTTGGTTTCATGGAGTGGCAAAAGTACATAACTCTGGTTTCACGTAATTCAGCTCAGAGAAAACATCCCGATCCTCGGTGACTATTGAAAAATATTTTCACACCTTATAATCGAACTAGAAAGAGCCCGTCTAATATCTACTGCTTTGGAAGCTATGCGCAATGAACACAAAGACATTTCAACAGCTCCCTGTGCCAACATCGGTGTCTTTGCGCATCTTAGATGGAGCAAGGGGAACTTTGTGGTTCTGATATACTTTTTTTGACAACCCCAGAAGCGGAAACAATTTCAGAGTCATGGACCGCGATACCTTGTTAATTTTGTCAGTATTATACGATCACGCGTCCATTGCGCGCATTTTTTTTTATCAAGTATTCAAGACGTTAAAGCCTCATTTCTCCGGACATTACTAATTCCAACAATCTGTTTTTGGATCGTTTCTAAAAGGAAGAGCCAATTGACTTACTCGTATCATAATGTGTGCTTAAAGGACTCAAATGTGACTTGGATAAAAGCGCTCCGCATCGTTTCATTCAAGTCTGGATAAAATTGCTGGTCTAATTTCTGCAGTAGGACGCAAATAATTCCCAAATGGTGAGAAAACTCGCCTTTTGACAATTCCAACGTGCTGAAAGCTTATGTATAGTCGTTAATGTGGCACCAGAGATACAGATCTGTGAAAGTCTATAATTGCCCAAAAGAGGTTTTCTCTCGTCTCATTAATTCGATAAAACCATTCTTGATTTCAGCGAGCTTTTTCGCCACATGTTCACATTCCCCGTGTTTTCAACAGCCATCGCAATAAAAAAAAAAGCACATATTTGCACTGAGATCTACCGCCACCTTTTACAATGAGATTAAGAGACGATTTGGCGTCGAAGCCGCACCAGAGGTGCGTAAAAGCGCAACGCAACAGAACAGATTTGAGACTGCGGGTTTCTGTCGGATTTTATAACCACGGGTCTTATAGTTGAGATGTTTTACTTCTAGATTGGATCTTCCAGTCATGTTTAACGACAGATAGAGAGGCTTTTGCCACTAAATCGAACGGGGGGCTCAAAGGTAAACCAGTTTCTGTTCTTTTTTGTTTCAAGTATTTAGATTTTTTTTTATTCGTTTATATCGAACAGCGTTTGGCTACAAAATCCATTGTATTTTTCTAATCTGCACGACAGCAAAATTAGCCGCAGTCACAGTCGTGTGACTGGAAAGGAGACCAAAAAAACCCAACAAAAACTAACAAACAACAACAACAAAACGCACTCTACTCCTACTGTATCGTTCGGCTAGATTAATCATCGCAGTTGGACGAGCCCTGTGGTTCGCTGTGATGATTGGAGGTTAGGTTGTAGTTTGGGGTCATTTAACTTCACTGAAAAGTTACAGCCAGAGAAGAGGGAGAAGAGGTTTTCTTGGAATTGGGGCAGGTGGGAGGGTGGGGGTTCTCAGTTGTTACAGTGGGGAGAAAATCAGGTTTCGCCAAGACTGGCGGCTAATTCTGACTGAGAGAAGAGGAAACATATGGTCTCTCTGTGTTCCTCTTACCTTGATTTTAAGGACTTTATAATAAGGCTAAGTATATTTTGCTTGTGCGTATTCATTTCTTATTTTGTAAATATTTAGTCTGATGCAGTTCACCAACATCTGTGCTGATATCTGATATTTTTAGCATTGTGTTGTACAGTTAACTGCTGTGGCTTGACCTTGATTACGTTTTGATTCCTGACTGTAACTGGCTTTGTTTAAAGAGCTGACGAGTAAACAAAAAGAAGTGGTGTTGCCTTAGTACCTCCTATCGACGCGGAACGTTAACACGGTGCTGGTTTTGTTCTTGTAAAATCATTATTAATTCATGTGACATTTGATTTAGTTTCTTTCCAGAAAAAAAAGGATTTCCATTTGGTGTGGAATCCGTTTCGCACTGTTTTCTTCTTTGGAATTGCACTGCAGGGGAACTAGCCCAGTTTTCAGTCTGACGAATAGTGTTCATTTGGCAAAACTCTTAAAACATAATGAAGTCAATAGGAAACCAATATCAAAAATGTCAACAGGTTTGTGCTTGAGACAAAAACATGATTGTTGTTTTTTCCTGAAAATGTTTAATATTGCTGTATGTGAATGTGCAGATAAAGGTTGTTGTCTACTTATTATGTTTTTATCGGGAAAAAGCAGTTTACAGGGCAAAAAAAAAATTCCAGGTGTAGAAAAATCACTCAACAGATTCACAGGACCTCTAAAAACACAAATGCAAAAGATAATAATCACTGAAAATCAAATCCAAACCTGGATGGAGTCATATTTATTACATAATAGCATTATAAAAGGTGATATTTGTGTACACTTGGTAAAGTGTAGCTTAACTGTTGTAGCTGTATAAACTGTGACTGTTTCACTGTGCTACCCACGTCTTTTTCACAACTCCAACCACTTTTTAAGTTCCCAAGGCTTTTATTGTGTCCCTTTGTTCCTTCCGTTATGTAGCAGTGAAAATTTTTCTCTAAGCAAGTATTCGTTGTAACTTTCAGCAACTAGTTGCAGTCCATTTCCACTTAAGACCATGTCTGATACCATGATGCTGATAGGTGAGGTTTACATGAACTGTGAGTTATTCATTTTGATCTATTAGATTTTTTTAAAAAGTTATTTATAATTTCATGAAGCTCGCTGAGGTCTACTAAGATCAGATGTGTAGCTTGCTTTAATTTAAACTCTTTTCTTTAACCCTACTGCTATTCCATGAAATATGCAGATGACAGAGTGTCAGAATCTGGTGTCCATGAGCTTGACTGATGTAGTAAATGATGACATGCATTGATTTATGTATCACCCTGCAGTTCTGCATGAATATTGCGTATTGGTGTCTTTGTTGTTGATGCAGATGAGAGTAAAGTGACAAATATTTAATAGATTAAGTGTATTTCTGGTATTTAGGAATCAGCACCTTTTGCTTTGCTGTTGTGTTTAAAAGTGATCTTTATTCCTCATGTGTACAAAACACGCTAATGAAAACTCTCATTCTCGTTTGATGTCTTTCACGTTAAAATCATGACGATTTTAACCAAAACGGTGCTTCATAACAGTGAGACATGCATGCACGTACACTCAAATGAAATGGAATGAATTAGTCTTTCTCGGTCACATTCACACGAAGGACGGAGAGCGAAGCGATTGAAGGAGGAGGCTCATGCCAACGCTGCTACCTTCAGTGGAGGCACATTGCACACATATTGCTAAATCTGTGCTTTTGGCAGTGTTGGAAACAGTGTTACAGACAAGGTTGCTTTTGTAAATAGTTAAATTTAGCCAGTGGGGTGCCTCTTTGCATGGACATAAGCTTCTCAGTTGTAGAGAGGCTGCACAGTGCACATTAGTGAATCTGTGTATCTGGCACACACAGAAAGGAATGTCTAATTATCACGCTTTCAGCCGCAGTAGGGTCCTCTATTTGCACTGAGCTCCTGCTCTAATCGCTTTCTTTTTGTTGTCATTACACACTTATTTATTTTATTTTTATGCAATTAGAATGTTATTTTTGCTCCATGTGGATGAGCCGGAAAGTCCGTGTAACATCGGCTGGGTGTTGAAGGAAGCAATTGAGCAGAAGCAAAAGAATGGGCTCAACTGATCTGTGGAATTTTTCTGAAAGAGATAAAAAGAGATGAAGGGGTTTTACATAACAGTGAGCATGTTGTATATAAGTACAGATATATATGCAGGGATATGAGGTTATGCGAATGAAAAGAGTGACAGGATGAGGATGTCATTGACTCATACATATATAAACGTAGTTTCATAAGCCTAAATATGCATATATCCACAGTCAGAGCGTGCAGATTTTCATACGTTGAAGCTGATTCGGCCAGTGGAACACTGTTGGACTGCTTCTCAGATGATGAGCGACTGCAGAGCTTTGCAATATGAAGTGGCTCTAAACCACTGCACGAAGTGGCATTGATTGGACAGCATGAGAGGAGGGAGATTCCTCCTTAAGGTCATTATCAAGCAGACAGAGAGAGTTAGACGAAACAAACCAGTGTAATTGCATTTGTAACAAAAGACTTGGAATCAATGGACTAAGCACTACTTACAGCAATTGGTCAGCGTATTTCATCAACATTCAAATGGATCCAGTCTCACTGTAATTGCTTATAAAATCTATGCTACGAAATTAGTTCAGCAGTTCTCTATGATGTAGTCTGTTCTCTTATGTCGCGATTCAGAATGTGTCTGACAAACCAGAAACTTTTTAACACTTTATAACATTTAATTAATTTTGACAGATAATTATTTATACATAATATTGCTACACACATACACATTAACATTTGATGATGTAATAACAGGGACTATTAAGCACATACTCTTCCAGACATCTACATGTACAGTCTAAGTGCACAAAAAACTAAGTATACCTTTACTGCATCGATAGAAATCAAGAGGGGAAGTGGCAACCAGGTGTTTTGGTTTGCAAAGTTTGATCTGAAAAAAAGTGTAAGACTTCTTGGACAAACTTCTTTCGTCAGTTGAGACCAAAGTGGAGATATTTATCCATAACCGACAGTGCATCAGCACAAACACCTCATACTGCCGGGCATGGTGGTGGAGGGGTAATGGTTTTGGCTTGCTTTTTAGCCACAGGACCTGGAAACCTTGCAGCCATTGAGTCAATGATGATCACCTCTGTATATTAAATTATTAGTATTCTAGAGTTGAATGTGAGGCCTTCTGTCCCACATCTAAAGCTTGGCTGAAAATGGGTCTTGCAACAGGACGATGATCTCAAGCATACCAGAAAATCTATAAAAGAATGACTGTAAAGGAAAAGATTCAAGGTGCTGTGATGGCTCATTCAAAATCCAGCCTTCAACTTTTTTTAAATACTGTGGTGGGACCTAAAGAGAGCTGTGCAAGAATGAATGCCCGCAAGCATCAATGAACTGAAACAACACTGTAAAGACTGGGACAAAATTCCAGAGAGACTGCTAAAAGTAAACAAAGGCATTGCTGCTAAAGGTTTTTCTACAATCTATTAAATCATTGGGTTTAGTAAGTTTTTCGTAGGACTGCATAGAGTTCTTTTTACATTACTATTGCAATGCTGTCTGGTTTGGTTTATCTAGTTCTTCAGGAAATTGCAGCTCAAGGCCTGATCAAGATCAAACAGCAATGTCTACAACCTGATTTCTCAAAAGAGCTGGATTAAACTTTAGGATTGTATTTCAAAGGTGTTGCATGGTTTTTCTTTTAGTCTAAAATTGATTTGAAGTTTCTTATTGGCTTGACATGTCAGATATACTTTTTAGATTTTTAAATAATACATCTCACAGATCCTCTGTAGCTGGCATCCAACTTACCAGCTAAATGCCTAGTCTCTGGGAATTTTCTTTTTATGGCCATTTCATTTTTAATTGAGCTGACTCATCATCATATTTTTATCATACTTTCTGAACTTCAGCTTCAAATATATATATATTTTTTTTCAAAACAGAACTTTTTTTCCCTTCTAAAATGTATTATATCCACTTTTGTTTTAGCATTTTCAAACCCGAAGCCACAGAGCTAAGCTGTGAAAGGTTGAGTTGCTTCCTGGACTGGAAAACTTCAAGCACCTCATGGTTTTGTTAACGAGTGGAGAAACCCTCTGACAAATTGGTACAGGACGCCACAGCACACATCTGTTGTCGTAAGAAAGGGCTTAAGACTCTCAGCTAACTTGGGAAGACCTCGGTATCCCTCTTAGAAGTGCTTTAGCTGGTGGCTGGTAAGAGGAAAGGATGGACATTTCTGTCTAGAATACCTCACCCACTATGAGCCCGACCCTTGTATTGTAAAGCACACGTTCGTGGACATGGCATGTGAAAACAATTTAGTTCATTCATTAATTTTCATTTTTAAAGCGTTATTTTACTCTTCTATTGTTGGACATTTTTTTTTAACTTTTTCGACTGAAGTTTGTGTACACAACTTTTTTAAATGAGAATAGCTGCCTGCTTTTACTCTTGGGTAGCAAAACCAAAAAAGTGAAAGACGTTCAATTTCAAGATAGATTTCAGTAAAATTCAGTTATAATATAATTTTTTTTTATCCCATTCAGTACTGTTATGTATCTATTTTTAATCATAGATCTTAATTTAAACATATTCACAGACAGAATTCTTGAATAGACCTGAAAATGTTCTTTTTTAAGACTATAACAATGTAGCATTTTTAAACATGTCCTGAGCCTTTTAGTCAAATCTCATTTAGTTGACAGTGACACTTTTAGCTCCATTTATTTTGTTATGTATTTTACTATGTTATAACTGCTATACCATGACACATTAACTGGAGCCATATGGAAATAATAAATCACTGTCCTGATGAAATATACTGGATAATATATACTTTGTTGTATACTATATACAGCAAAAAACTCTTCAGGTGGACTTTTGACCAAAACAGGTCACCATTGGTAGTACTGAATTTTGGGCAGAAAATAGAAATAAGATACGGCCACACTTTAGAGGACTAAATAGTAAAGTACACTGGCATGTGATTTTTTTCAAACATTGTAAAATGTCCTTACTCTTTTTTCAAAAATGAACATTATCAACATCTTATCTTAAATCAAACTGGATGCAAAATCCCCCGGTGGTGCATCTTCATAATGTTAATCCTTTTACCCTGGCAGCATTGGTCTGTGTTGCATTCCTGAATAACAGAACCTGAACAGCAGTTGAAATGCGACAGCAGCAGTTGTAAGTACTACCCTCTAAACCTCTGGAGATTCCTTTGAATGTGGTGCACTTCCAAAAGCCTCAGGTGTTCTCCAGTCTTGCCACTCACCCAGCAATAATGCCAGGCAGCCATTCTTTGCTCTTAATTACTCTGAGCCTCAGTACCAGATAATTCCAACCAGCTTTATTATCTGGCTCAGCCATTGTCATTTCCTCCATAAAACATTGAGATTCGGTATGCCTGTCTGCTCGCATCTGACCTTGGCAGGGAGGCGTTATTCTAATTGCCCACAGGCCAAATTCCTCTATGATTGGAGATTGTAAGACACATTAGACTAAAAAGGTAGACTCAAGCTTTCCCTCTGACCTATAGCATATGCTTTTACACACAATTAGGGCCTATTCACAGAATGGCATTACCAAGAGAGCTCTGTGATGTGGACAAAAACAAAGAAAGAAGGTAGGAGTGAATTTAGATTGCTTTCTCTTTTTTCTTTTCTTTTTGCAGTGCAACTTTAGCAGCAGGGGGAACAGCTTCAGCTGGTGTCACAAGTTCTTGTAAATGGCGCCAACATGACAGGGCGCCTTAATATCTCACTGTGTTGCTGCAGATGTTTTTGAAGTAGCCCTGTGTGACTTTTTCTTCTTGTTGGCGAGGAACACTAACAAGCAATTAGCCAACAGGAGGAGTGCTTGGTATTTCATGGGACGAAAGCTGAGCTTACAGTCTAAGAATGCTCTTTGTTTTGCCTTTGAAGGTTTTGGTTGTTATAGGAAGGAAAATTCGCAGCAGATACAAATGCATGTTAAAATCATTTAGGCACATGAGGCAGAGGAGCGACGCTGCTAGTGTTTGAAAGACGTAAACTGACCAAACAGAAGATACAGATGCACATAACCTTCATTATACCATTGGGAGTTTTGCAGATTTATACAGCAGATTACACAACAGTATGTGTGATCCATTAGGAGTAGCTGAGCATTAATTCATGCTAAGTGCGAGTCAATGAGCTGCTGGCGGTTGATTTCTATTTGAATAGGCAATAAAAGTCAAACTGTCTTCCTGGAGGGATTGCTGTCCTAATTACTGGCCTGCCTGAAGCTGATAAACAGGAATGATCATCAGTTGGAGACGCCATGTACTCAACGTCAATAATGAATCACAGTCATTTCTTCCCTGCCATTCTCTACAGACAGATTATGCCATCTGTTAGCTTCTTGACCACTTTGGTGCAAGTTGAGATACCCCAATGGCTAGTGGATAGACTGCCATGAAATTGGATAGGTATTCATGTCTGGGTAACCGTTAGAAGACATAATGATGTTCGTCATGATGTTGTGATAGTTTTGATAAAATTTGCTAATTGGCTTATTATAATGGAAAACAACACAGCAGTTGTTATACCTGTGAACACTGATGTTGTAAGCATGTCTAGCTAGCATTAGCATGCACGGCTATAAGCTTCATTTCAGTTTGCAATTCTAAAATATGATCATATATTTTCTTATTGGAGTTTTGAGAATGTTTTGTAACAACACTGCGACTAAAAATTTAGCTAAAAACTCAAAATGTGACTGTTGCTACAAAGTTGCTTTTTTAGAATCAAATTAAATTTTTTTAAGGTAGGTATTTAAACTCATTTTAAACTCATATTGTAATTAAAACAACAAACCTAAAACACTCCAATGGGGTGCTTTGAATTGCAATCAGTTATGATAGAAAAAGCAATGAGCAGTCTTCTCTTTGAATATTCCTTATTGCATTTTGGATCTACAAACTCTATCAATAAACTGGGCTTTTTTAGGAATGTAACTAACAGGTCTGTTCATTTTAAATCCCTAACAAAAATAGAAACCACATACAGCATACATACACACATAGATTTTATTTCACAATTAAATATATCTGTCTACAATGAAAGAAAATTTACTTCGAAAGCCAGACATATTGCATTCAGAGCTTTGAAAATCACTAATTTTAGAAAGCATTAGTTGAAATAGCTTAAGGGATTTGAAGTGTTACAATTCAGTGTCTATAGAAAAAAAAATAGATTTAGTTTCCAGACAGTTTACAAATTGTCAGAAAGAGTATGAAACAATTACATTCTGTCTTCAAATTCCCTGTGAGAAAAAGACCATGTGTGAAATCAAAGCTGAATTAGAGCTGCCTCTGAGACAGATGACTTCACACAAGACTCAATACTGTGTACACACACAGCAGATGAACATGGCCATGACCCTGGATACTGTGGATCAAATCAAAAGGTAAACATTCTTCTCTCCACACTGGAAAAGAGGCTAGCGTAGTGGCTGGCACAGCAAGAAGGCAGCATCGTTTACCAGGTCAATATTATTAAGTCCAGCCATAAAAGTAGTCTGTTAATGTTATTGCATCCGGTGTCACCTCTTGTTTTATTCCTCTGATTTGGCAAGTGAAGACTTGTTTATTGCCTGAGGTGTAACCTGGTTCTTCCCGTGTTTCTTTTAATGCCCGGAGGCTTTGCAAACTGTAGTTCCCTTTTATGTGGTCAGTCGGTTCAATTTATTGACTCTGTCAACACTGTCTTTTTAAACGAAAACGTGAGATGAAGCCCAGATAATGGTAGTAAATACCACAGAGTTTGATGACATTTGGCAGATGTTGACTTTTTTTTTCCTCTCAGAAAAGATTTCTGTTTTTGAGGTGCCTCCAGGGAAACTGGAGTATGGACACTTTCACTTTTATTCCAATATACACAAAAACGGAAATTAGGGCATGTGATATTTCCACAGGATAAACATGCTTGGTTTATTTAAAAGACAAAGCACAGGCTAAGATTATATGTACATTTATGAAGTGCAGTGTGACTGTGTCATCCGAGACCTGGATGGTTCACTTCCCCTCAGGCTTGGCTATAAGAAGTCAGTGGACGTTGTACTTTATCCAAAGCTTTGTACAGATTCGTGGTTTAGTTTGACATTCTCAAAGAGGATCCCTGAAGGTCTGTGTAACTTGTTCCAGGTGAACGATTTGACATTTGGAAGAAATGCCAGCAAGGAGGAAAGTGGGCACTTCTTGGGTTTTCCGAGCCCATGCGTGCTTGTGTGTTGTGGAATTTTGGGGGGTTTCTTGTTTGCATTCTTCAGTGGATGTATGGTGAAGTTCAGAACATTTTCCAACCACTTTTTAACCTCTCTGGCATACTATTCAGTGGGCTCACTATGTCAGAGTGAGAAGCCCATCTGAAATGCTGTTATTTGACTTGACAGGAACAGGACTGCTGACAGAGTCCAGAGACTACGCTGTGTCAGAGGAACACAAACAGACTGTAGGATAGATTCACTGTGTGAGGCACCCGTCGCCCCTATGTTCACACTCTCTGATGGCCCTTTTTGACAGCCCTCTCACAAACAAACCAGTCATAGCAAGAAAAAAGAAATGCCTCATCATAAAACAACTTAGAGTCACACGAAATGGATTTTCCAAGTTGTTATCCTTCGTTGTCATCCATGCTAATTGTTTGGCTAGCATTTTTAATAATATTATACTATGCAAATTCCTACCTTTTTCTAAAAAGTGTTCATAGTTTTGACCTCTAGCGCTTTTTTTTCTTAATTGGCTGCAGTGAATTAGGTCATGTCAATAAACTTGCCACTCACCAATGGGTGTGGTTTGTTACATAACCGCAGTGAAGTGCAAAATTGAGCCACTGGATGTCTCTAAAAGCATGTTTTTTGGATGACTCACCCTGTATTAGTGGTTCATCCTTTAATTTGTCCAATCATCTGTGAGTCATCATTCATCACTAACATTATTAGCTTGGCCATATTAGGTAGTTGGGAAATGTTTGGGCTTGAAGATGTTATTGGAAATGCAGGTGGGGAATCAGTTGGGGTCCTTTACCTCCACAAATTTCTGTGGCTCTCTAAAGACCTCGTGTCAATTAAGTCTTTGTTTCTTTTTTCGTATTCAAATTAACGTACATATATATTTTACAAAAGTTAAAGATGGTGTTAATGCATTCACTGTGTTAATCACACTGCACAGCTGAACAAAATGAAGGAGAGGATTGCTATGCAGGTACATCTCCGCAGCTGTCTCTATTTTGTCTGTCGATCAGGGGAGAAATACAAGAGACAAGGTCATCCCACTTCTCTACAATTTTACACAGTTTCCTTGTCCAATCGATACTCTCCAACATGGCTAAAAAGAGAGGTCTCATTCCCCAGTCACCTAATAATTGAAAGCAGTTAGCATAGACGATGGGACACGAGTAACAGTGGCGTCTGCTTCTTGCTTTTTCATTGAATAAAATCAAGCTTTGTAATAAAAGCTCAAACTCAATGCTTGGAATGTTTTAGGTAAAAACCTTCTCCACTTCAGTTTGGGACATATTAACTTTTTAATTTTTATAAATAAGGGCAAAATACACAGAGTATCCAAATCCAATAAAGCATGCATTAATAGAAAAGTTTTAATGCAGGAACTTTCATGTTTTTCATTGTCTTAGAGAATTTCTTTCAAGTAATTCAGTTGTAAAACCAACTTGCATCAGTAAAAGTTGATTGTTTTTAATAAGCTGAAAAATATATGTTTTAAGTTTTTATTTGACTGGGAATAATGAATATCTACAAAGAAATGTCCCGGGTCTCTTTATCTCTGTACCTGTAAAACATTTTCTTTTCTGTTCTTTCACATTTCTCATTTGATGTTCAGATTTTATTTGATCAAAAACGTTCCCAGTTTCCAGATGACTCTTAAAACTGCGAGCCTCAATACTCAGAAGTACTTTAAACTTTTTTTCATACGTCTTTTTTTATGCAAGGCAGCCTTTCAGTCTTCAAAGTAATATTAACTTTTTTTATTTTGTGGGCCGACACATGTCTCCGGTGATTAGTGCCGACTGTCTGACTTTGCATTAGGGGACTGAGGACTTGTTGCGGTCTTCTAAAATCCTAATGAGATTAGTGGTTTATTGGTGGGGGAAGTACAGGAAAGGTCATCCACTTTGCTAAAAGCACAGATGGCCATAGCATTCATTTGAGGAAAGCACCATTATCCAGGTGCCTAATTAGAATTATTAACATATAGTCAGTTTTAAATTAGATCTAGGTAATATTGAATTAGGTACAGTATGAATAAAAGGTCAAATAAGTGAGTTACAATAAAGGGCTAAGTGTCTTGATTGTTATCAACGCGACAGAAACATAGGTTGCTTTGGTGATATTTAACATTGCAAGCACATTGACGTCAAGAATGGGAGAACTACTGAGGATTCTTGTGATGGGTCATCCCCTCTGCTTTCATGCTTCTTGTAATGTCCCATTTTTAGCACTTGCAATCAAAGGTGGATATGCACGTTTATGCTTTGATTATTATCATCTACATAATAGATAACTGATGTGACCTTGACATTCTGTCTCAGCACAGCACCTCAGCAGTACTGTTTTATGTGTTCAAACAAACCTCCTTATTGGGAAATACATTTATTTTGGTAGATAAGTGAACACCAAACCTTGTATCAGAGCGATTCTATCTTTAAATTACACTTCTGTGAGAATGTGAGTGCGTGTTCTGCATAATTATGCCCTTAAACAACTTCTGTTCAGAAGTGCAAATGTTGATACTGAGTCTGACTCAATCTTCTTGTCCTTGAAACCACTTAACTTTGTATATTCTAATTCTCAACTGCAAAGACGCACTTTGCACGTGATAAAAACTGCTCACCTGACAAACATTGAAAGTGCTCAGCTTCCAAGGACAGTCCTGTTGTGGTCATACAGGGGTAATTTCAAATGTTTTCAACCTCTCAGTTAGGGGCCTCTACTCACTGGAGAGCTGTGCCATAATATGAGTTAAATTAGGATAATAATTCCTACTCCCCAAAAGATTCATTATGGCAGCCATTCCTGGAATTATACCAGAAGGAACTAAATCCCTTGGAGTTAATTTCAAATCGTGGTGTCACTTTTCGCAGTGATGCAACAGAGGAGTGCAGCTCGTCCAATTACCTGTTGGCTGGTGATTTATTTGGTCACTTCTTTTCTCCTTCCATCCTCACGCTAGCATCCTTCACTCACACTCCCTCATTCCCCTCTCCCTACTTTATCATTCTGCTTATCCTATATCCCGGCTTCTCTCGTCTTTCCATCTCCCCTCTGCTCTCCGTGTTTGGCCTCTATATCTCCAGAGCAGTAATGGTGCGGTTCACCATGCCGGGACTCAATAATGAAGCTGCTGCCCCAGAAAAGCCATGTTAATGTTGACTCTGGGATCAGATTCTGCTCCAAGACACACAGCGGTGACAAATGAATGTGCCAGATTGAGCCAACCAAGCTCAGTAAACAGCACATATAGATTTGGGGCTTTGACTGAGAACTGGGAGATGAGATATTTTGCCAACAGATTATGGATATGAGAAAATAGAAATTCAAATTTGCTCACCAGGGGATATTTGAATGAGCTGTTAACATAACTTTAACTTGCAGTAAATAGCTGAAAACGTGTAGCTTTTTGGGGCATGTCCAACTGGAGTAGTACATTGTGTTAATAAATGGGAAAGTGGAACTGAAGCTCCCTTAAGTATTGGCTCATCCATCTGGTTGTCAACAGCATTGACGAGCTGTCTGACTGCTCTGGCTTTGCTACTGTGACCTCCCTTGACCCCCTCGATCCGGTCTGACAGGCAGCGATGTGCTCTGTTAGTAGAAAGGTGTGTGCATCTGTCTGTCTTCTTCTGTGCTTAGCTGCATTTACATCTGAGGATTGGTGTGCCAGTGACCCCGGCTGATGTACATAGGCAGGCACAAGGAGTTTCCTATGTTTGCCATTCCCATGTTTCTCCTGTCAGACTCTGTCTGGAGCCTGCAGAGCAGCCATGCATGCCTTCCCTCCATCACCAACAATACTCTGTCTGTTATGCCCACCCATGTTCCTGTAGCCTGATGTATAATCCATTTAAGTACCTTCAAACTATATTAGGCCCATTTGAAATGTTTGTCCTCAGGGACATCCTAATGTAAAGCCCCACTGTGATGCTTTTAAGTAAAACTAAACCGGGTTTGGCTGCCAGATACAATAATATTTAACCAAGCATAATATGTATTGCTGTTAAAGTCAGATTTTTGGATTTTATCCTAAGGTGTATTTTTAAACCAGGGGTTTCTCAAACATCACTGAAATGAATGTTCATTTTGGTTGTAGAACTCGACAAGCAACAAGCAGAGTGACCTTAAAGTGGATTAAGCAAGTGTGGTGAAGAAATGATACATTTTGAATGTAAACTTTCTAATTTAGTGGCACATTAGCAGAGCAGCCTCAGTGTTTTGTGTCTACATGGGCACAGTAATGTGATGTTGAATCAGAGCTCAGCACACAATCACTGCAGATTCACTTAAAACAGAGGGAACAGGACTTTAGTTATAAAAGAAAAGAAAAGAAAAAACGCTACACTGCCTGTGTAAAAATCTGAATTGATCAGTTTTGTCAGACTAACTCAGGGGTGACGGGAAAAAAATGCAGCTGTAACACTTGTTAGATAAATACAGCTTTGCAAGTAAGGAAAACAAATTGCCATTGCTGAGAAAACTGTTATTTCACAACAGCAGTTTGTAAGCGCACTCTACATGCAGCTTGCAAATGTACCCAAATGACAAAGAAAAAAAGATCCTCTCTCACAAATAAATTTAAAAAAAAAATGTGTCATTTATTTGTGTGTGTGTGTGTGTGTGTGTGTGTGTGTGGGGGGGGGGGGGGGGGGGGGGGTGTATTAAGTCACACTTGGTGTGGGTAAGCACTTCTCCCAACTACTGATTGCTTGAATGTCAGGAATTTAGGGGTGAGAAATTTGGTGGTTGCTGTGCTACGCACAATCCCATGTAAATTCTCACTCTGTGGGAAAAACTGCAGTGGAAATTGCGCACAATGATAAAAAGAAATGCTCTCACCTGATACGGCTTTGTAAAAGCAGGCACGCTTCCATTAGATTATTTAGCAATGGCTGCAGTGATTTATTTGAGCTCTGCTCCTCGGGGCTCACCTTTGGCATCTTGTGTTTAATACCCTGAACGTGAGGTGTTTAGGGCACATAAACTGTACAGAAACTGACCTGCATTACATGCTCCCATTGTAAACTGATGGACTTTTTGCATGCAAATCACCCACATTTGGCAGCATATGTAAATTAAAAGCCTGTTTTAAACAGTGGAGTAAAATTTAGAATCCAATCATGAAAAAAATGGCAGTTTTGTAGTTCGCTGGTGACTATATAATAATGTATTATTATTATTATATGTACGTTTCCTATTGTTTTATAAACTCAGACTGTATTTTTTATGTGTTTAATAAGCACTAGTATAGTAAATTTAAATGCAAGTAGAACATTTAGTGATGTGCAGTCAGAGCAAATCAGAGCATTTATAAATTGGCAATTTTAACACCCTGGAATCTAATAGTTTATAGGTATGGGGATAATTAGCTTATTTTTGGTCCTCATTTTCTGGTTTACCAGACCCAGTGTCTGCCCACAAAATGACACTAGGTCTGGTAAACCAGAACATGATAATCACAACACCAAGTATCCATCTTGGAAAAAGAGGAGTTACTTTCAGTTTGTTTTTTTGTTTGTAGCAGTTGCAGGGCAATGGAACTTGAAACCCAGATATGAGACGCTGCTCGTTCTGCAGCACCCACAGCTAGGAAAGCTGCATCCGTCATGCAAAGATCATCCCCACCCTGTCTCTTTGAAGTAATGGCTTGGATCTGTGGAGGCAACATGGTTTCATCCCAACAATTTTTCCCTACAGAGAAACACAAGTATGAAAAGGTTGTGCTGCCACGGAGCTACTTATTGAAAAATGCATCAAACTCACTGTGCATGAAGGATGTGAAATGCTACGAGACCAGGTGTAACACGGCTAACTCGATCAATTTTCAATCAGGCCATGCTCCTCAGTCATTCATAATTCTTTTTAGCATGTAAGTGACTTTTGAATCTTTCCGCACTCGGGGTGTGCTTAACTCATACACCCTTTACAAAGAATGTCAACAAGTGCAGCGGATGTTGATTAAAGGAGGCAACGGGTCATGCGGATAACGCTGATTTTCCCTGTGAAAAATAAAGTTAATTCACTTTGAATTTAATCTGCAATATGTGTTCAAATCAGGGTGTCAGTTCCACTGATATTTGACTGACTCAATTACATTTAAAAAAAAAACTCCAGAGATTTATAGTGCCCTTTAACCTGACCATATGAATAATTTATTACTTTCAAGCAAAACCCAAGAAACTCTTATTGGTACAAAGCTCTCGTGTAGATCTGTGTTTAGTCTTCAGTTTTTAAGTTAAAAAAAACAAAAAGATACAGTGAGGCATTAGTCACTTGAGTTAGGGGGCTGGTTTTTAAGGTGAAAGCTGTCAGTTTGTTTAGTATGGAGAACATGACAGAGAATTTTTCATGGCTTCTTATGTGAAAGGTTTTCTATCTCTCAATATGGCAGCTGATTAAGTTTTCCTTTCTGGGCTGTCATTGGCACTTTGCCCATTCTGGGGCCAAAAAACACCTGTCCAGGCTGTCACTTACTAAAGTTATGACATCATGAGGCCCTTCATAAGGCCCCTCCATTGTTTTGAAGTGAAGGCACATCAGTTTTATGGGCTCCAGTGCCCAGCGGATGATTTGTGAGTGCTATTATCCCCTGAAATCGCTCTGGAAAATGGCTCCAGTGTGAAGATAGGAATTGGTGACAGAGGGAGTTGGGGTGGGCGGAGGGGCTTGCTTGGTAGTATAGAAGTAGCCAAGTGGTTGTGTTTGTATCCAGTAACGGCAAGATTTAGTTTCTTTTTTAAAAAATAGAGAAAAACTCTACCAATACATTATTTGGGTCAAAAACTAGCTTTCTTAAAAAAATAAATGAAAGCACTTCATGAACATGACATCCAGCAATTAGTAACAAACGCATGGCTGAGAAGTTGAGGAGGAAATGGAAGAAGAGAGAGAGAGGGTGAGTAAGCGAAAGAAAGAAGGGGGGGAAGAGTGACCAGTAACCTAGTTACAAAATCAGCATGCAAGCACTTCATCTTTTTCTTCACATAGAAGCGGTGCAAACAGGTTTGACCGCCATCCAGCTGACAGGGGAAGTTTTCATTTCCAAGCTTGACTAATTCATTATAAAGCCATCTGAGTGCCAGAACTCTCTGTTGTTATAACTTGAATCTTAGAAATATAAACTGCTGAGTATTTAAAATATTAATTTCAAACTCCCCCACCTTGGAGGTATGCAAAATGTATCTCTTTAGAAATTCACTTCACTGACCATTTACAACGAGCGGTTCAATTTGTCTGAAGCTTCCTCCGTCCTAGCAACAAAATAAGCAGATCGCTGATAAGAAATGCTCATTAATCAGGTCTGTGCAGCAACTGAAGCTGTGTGCCATCTATTTCCCTTTCAAGAGTTTGCTCTTCTTTTCAAAACTCAAAGTCGTGCGAGAACAAAAAAAACGCAAATCTGTTTGGAGGAAAGCATCGCCACAAGCTTTCATAAAACCAGCTGCCTGCACACAATACGTGGTCAAATGTTAAGGTTATCAGCGGAGTCCAGAAGTGAAGGAGCCCCTTCACCACTCTGCTTTCCACACCTGCACTGAGGATTTCAGTTCACTGGCAAAGCCCTCTATGACAGCGCAAAGCCATTCTGCTGGACGGAGATAAAACGTAATACTAAAGAAGTTAAATAATCAATTCCAAAGAAATGCCTGAGTATTAATCTAGAGCAGACCGCAGGATGGTACCTCCCAGGGGATTGCAAGATGATTTGCAGAGGGATTTAGGAGATGATTCACACCCTGTGAAAAAGTTATATACTAATATTTTCTAAAATACAAACATTTTATCAAGTTTTGATTCATTCTTAAATTTGTACGATGATATGTGCAATTTCTCTCTGCAAAAAGAGGAATTGTTCTTCTCTACAGTGACCCTATTGTCACACTGAGTGGGCACATATTTTTTAAGGCAATATAATCAAAACGTGTAGACTCTCTTCACGGTAATGTAAAGCTAAACTGTTTGTCATTTTGTCTTTCAGTAAGTTGGATGTGTCACATTAGGTAGACACCTTTCCATTCAGAAGAAAATACAGTATTTTCTGCACAGCTTAACATTGCACTCACAGATGTGCTCAATTTAGTATAGTTCTTCTGACCAGAGGATTATACTGGGGTCACTGGATGGGAAATAAAACATCATTACTGGTGTAATGATGTGCAATTCATTTACAGATATACACTTAATATAGTGAAAAATTCTAGTTCTGTTATTCTCTTACCTGTTGTTGGCTAAAACTTTAGCGCATTAAAAGCATTGACACATTTTGAACCTTATAGTAAAGTTGCATGTGGGGCACGGATTTGCATGAATCAGTGGGATCAGCTACATCTGCCAGAAGTTATATGTTAGTTACACTGTACACTAATGAGCATTGTGCAGTAATAATAATTATAATAATAATAATGATTTTATGCTACATTTAACAAACCACCAATCTCACTAGGAAATATTTTGGTCTTCCAAGATGTTTTTTCAACTTCACCTACTTTATCTTTAAATTTTAACTCATTTCTGTATTTTTTTTGTTTTTGCACTCTGAGTTCCTTCCCTCTCTTCTCTTCCCCTAATGCTGTGGGTGTACAGGTACATACATGTAGAAATAATTTAGGAGCACTTTATGGCTCACAACGAATTACTGTGATCTTGCGTTTCACAGGTTACCACTTGAGTAAGATGTCACATGCCTTTTGTCCATGTCCTTTATTCACGCTATTCCCCGTGAAAGCGGCTCCATGGGGAATAGTGAATCGTGACATTATCAGCAAATGCTGGTAAGGTTGGTTGGGGAGGAGTATAGCACAAATGCTGATACCTAGTAATAAGCAGCCTGGAGCCAGCCTCAAGTGGCCCTCAAGAAGAGCATTTGTTTTAAACCACATGTGGGGTGGTTGTTATTCAGTTGATGTTACAGTCCCATTCAGTCAATTCAGCAGAGAAAATTGGTTCAAGAAACTGAGAGAAGAATCATATTTTTAGTATGCAAGTATGCATGGTATAAATGCTGGCGGAGAACTACATCAATACTACTTCAGAGTGTGAGAGGTAGGTTATTGGCATTCCCATGTGTTTGTGTTTGTGTTTAGCTTTCACTATAGCCTTGGTTTTGCTCTGTGAGAGATAGTGACCCTTGATGATTCACTGTGTATTAGCAAAAGTTCTATCAGCTGTCATTAAATGCTGATGTGGAAAAGCAAGAAAAAAATATCTGCAACACCTAATATAAATGTATGATAAGGGATTTAAAGGCTTGATTTGAAAAGCTGCTGATACCACATGAAGGTAATACTTCTTTAAAATTGTTACTCGTAATCCACCAAAAGGATTATGGTGCTGAAGAGTAGTATAAATGTATCTTTCAGCTTTCTTAAACCAGCAAAAGGATGAAAAAGGATGTCAAATATTTTAAAAAAGCAATGAAAAGTTTAATCCACATGCACAAGCCATTAACATAATTTTGCAAGACAGCAAATACTTTGTCTGCTATATCTGCTTAAACCCTGCTTTTTTAAAAATATTCCCAGATGCTGGACTTCTTTAAAGGGAATATATAATCTAAATGACCCTGCACACAAACATGCACACCTTTGATCGTGCATCATGTGCTGCAGTCAAATATCTTAGTCATATTTCTGGTCTAGGGATACACGATTAAAACCCCAGTGACACTGTATACAGGGTTTATTCAGTTACCTTGCAGATTATTTTTAAATAAAAGCAAAGTGAAGTTTCATCTTATCTCTTTGGATGTGATCTCCACCTCCTGTTTATTCAAATCTTATTCTCTCTGTAGTTGGATAACTCTTGCTCCGGTCCCTATGAAAGCTCACCCTGAACTTTTAAGTCCAAATCTTTTCCATCCTTTTGTAAAATTCTGAGCCTGACCAAGGAAGTGGATTCAACTGAAAAGAAGATGAATAGCGTAAAGGCACATTTTTCAATCGCAAGGATTTAAAAAAGCTGATAGAATGGATTTCTGTTTATTGCCAACCTTTAGGATTTTTTTTTTTAATCAAAGGAGCGAAGACTAATTTAGATTGCTTATCATTTATGTTGAATAAATGAAGTTGAATAAACCTAAATATTTAATGTTTCTGTTTTTTAACTGTCATCTTAAATCTCTGTACAATAGTGTTTAAACCATAGGCGGTGTTCACAAACTAATCTCAGGCAGACTTTTCCATCTGCAGATTTTGATCTAATCTTTCCCTTTTGCTCGCAGCCTGAGAGCTAAAACGAGCAAATTGTTGTTATTTGCTATACTTGCTCTTTCTTTTCACTCAGTGAAACACAGCGAAAAGTACTTTTTTGTTTTGTTTTTGTTTTTTGTTTTTTAACTCAGACAAGAAGCATAACACCTGGAAGGAAAGAGATATCCAACCTCTTATTGGGAGGTTATTGGCAGCGACATCAAAGACTCTTCTCTGTCTGGTCTTTTTAAAATCAGCAGCAGTTCCAAGTGCAGGTAGCTCTTAAACTCCTTAATAGAATATCAGTACCTGCACATGCAGTAGATCATCATTACAATATGAAAAACACTACAATTTGTGCTAAGAATGCATAGAAATGTGATTATTCCTACCAGTTGTCTGAGGTATTTTTTCACCCTTCAGTTAATGTCAGTTTTAAAGTGCCGTGAAAATGTAGTGACACGCTTTTGTCTTGACTTTGAATCACCGTGACAGTTAGATGGAGTTTCTGAGTGGACTCAAAGTGACAAGTTTGTCCAATGATGTGGCGCTCAATGTTTTGATGTCTCAAAATGTGATGGTACCAGTTCAGCCTTTAAGTACAAACCTCAATTCCTATCGGGTTCAAGTGAAGAGTAGTGCAAACACCAAGTGATGGAGATGACACAGTCAGAGATCTAGAGAAGCAGAATTTCTTAAGGTTAAACAACACTGAGCAACATGACCAAAGAGATACCATCAGCAAGAGCTGCAGGTATTACCTTGTAAAGTAGCTAGGAAAGCAAAAAAATATGGATCTAAACTCCAAGAAAAAAGACAAGCTGGAATACCCGATTTGCAACAGTAGAAACCTGTGAAGGCTGCTTGCTTATTTAAGAATTACAACAAAAATTTGTACTGTGCAGAACTATACAGTTAACAATTAAACGTCAAAACATATGTTTTAACCTCTACAGTTTTCAGTGTATTTTCTGTTACTTATTTGCTGCCATATACACAAGTGTCACTATGTCTGCAAAACAGACTGGTGGTTGCACTGGTCACACAGTTAGCTTGTCTAATCATGAAGCAGAGGCATTAAGTGGAAGAGAAAATGGAAATTCAGGTAAAGATGTTATCTTTGCTAGGACAGTTTCTCCTAGACACACTCAAGCTTGTTTTGACAACAGTTATTTAACATTTTCTGATACCTCTGAAGTATCGCTCCCATGGAAAAAAAAATGGCTTCTTGTCTCACACTGATCCTATTCTGAGCTCTTAAAATGTTCCAGATTGTTTCTCCCACACCTTCATGAAAGAATTCTTAAATGTTCTTCCTGTACTTGTGTCAGTGAGCTAAAGTTTATATCGTATTTTGTTGAATATTTTTTATTACTTGGATGTCAGACTAGTTGGGGATGATGCAGAAAGCAGAAGTGAAAGCTGCACATGTATATATATTTTGTTGGTTAAAGGATGCGGTGCCTATTAAGACACCAGCATAGTCATGCATTTATATTTATGTATTTATTCTTTCTTTTTTTTTTTGATAGAAACTTTGTTACATCGTAGGAAACACTTCACAATACAGCAATTGACTTGTAACAAACTCCATATTTTACAGTATATTAAACATTTTTGGTCACTTTTTTCATGGTTTTACTGGCTTCAGCTAGAAAAAAGTGGTTAAACCCCAAGCTCTTCTTGTTCACGTTTCCTTAGGCAAGACAAGTTACCCAGCAATGCTCTGTTTCCATAGATTCCATATAAAAATGGAAAAATCCCTGAAGCCCAAAAAGTAGTGCTTTAAATCTGAAAAAGGACCTGCACATGTATTGAAGTCTATGGGGGGAAAAAACAGTAAAAACATGTCCTGATCAGTTTGTGATTGTTAGTTTCAAGTCTTATTGACCACAACATGACTGTTTGTAAATTGTGGTCCCCACTGAAGACAAAAAAGAAGGATAAAGCAGTGTGTGCTTTACACCTGGCCTGTTGTGTGACTAAGAAGTCACAACGAGTATACAAGTGTGCAGGGATGCTCAGTTTCTTAGTCAGATCCACCTCTCACTCTTCACACTGGTCTGAAAACACCAAGATGGTAACAATGAAAAACACTTAGTCCGTCATAAACTGATGGGTGATAACAAGATAGAGTGTCACGACGAGTGTGATCATGCGTCTCTTGAACGCATCACAATTTTTAATAATTCGTTTCTACAACAGTCCTTCATACTTTCAAACCAAATTTAACCTGAGCACATCCTTATTAAAATCCTGTTCATTTCGCTTGCTTCTCCAGTTCTTGAGTTAATTTAATCTTATATCCATTTCAGTTATTACTTCATATTTGAGCTGAGACAAAAAAATATCTTTAATACATCTCTATAGACAAAGAACACATTATCGTTATGAGCAGTAGCACAATATTAAGTTGCAGTTCTTGACTAAATGCTTGAGTAAATTAACTACAGATCACATATATAACTGGGTGATTGGCACACATTATGCCAAAGCAAGACAGGCACTGATTCCAAAATCCCACGTGCAAGTAATCGAAATGAAAAAAAAGAAAATCCTTCAGTGGTTTATCTAATTAGTGCCGTTAGCTCCGAGTTGCACTGTCGAGACATATTGTAGAGGGAGAGCACACGGCAAGGCAAACGGCAGTGCAAACAGCTAAGCAAACTCCACGGTCTAATACCATATCCTTTTGCCCTGAGGTTAAACAGATCCACTAATCTTTCTCCTTGTTTGGTCTGGGCTTTGCACTCATCCAGGCAGCACCCACAGCAATTGACGGCAGCACAGTCAGTGCTCTACTGTCTTTCAAGCTGAATGATTTGGCTCAACATGTAGGTGCAAAAACATCCACCTACTGATAATATGATTGATGTCTGCATTAGTCAGGATACAGTACGATACTTGTTACTTGGATTTCTTAATCAACCAGAGGAAAACATTCACCAGATGGGCATGCCTATCGATCTATAATGTATGCTGGAAGCATATGACTCTCTATTCTAAAGAGATGAAAAAGCACTGGAAGACTGATGCATTGGCGTGTAAACAAGCTGACAGGCAGCTTTTCAGACAGTTACATAATAAAGACTTTTTATCCAGACACATTGCCCCCCAACTGGGATGTTAGCTGAGAGCAGATAATGAAGAGCCAGAGTAGATGTCCACTGAGATCTATGACCGCGCTTAGACTTATAGAAGCTGCCGCTCATTCCTCTCTAACATAATGCTGATATTGCAGGAAAGCAAGAGCCCACACTTGAAGGAGGGCCCTGGCAGTTTCAGTCAGGGGACACCAAGTACTAGGAAACTGCATTATAGACCTTCCCTTCTGAGTATTTAAAAATGGAAACACTGGGAGGCTTGTTTTATTGCTTATGCTTTCGATGAGATCTCTCCAAAGCACTTCCGACAGTTCATAGCAGTGTGAACATGTTTTTGTTAGAAAATGCCCTCTTAAGGGGAGTCTTGTGGAGATGCAGATGTCACTGGACATAAAACAGCAATTTCAGGATGGGGTATTCTGAGGTGATGCTGTGATAAGTGAAAATGTGATATGAATGGTTTAATCTCTGTGGATATCAAATGTAGCTTGGTATCCACCTGTCCTCATTTCATTTAATGTGCATGCATTTCCTTCTATGTGCATTTCTCTATGTAGGCAAATTTTATTATTTTTTGTGACCTGTAGTGAGCTAAATTCAGACTAATGCACAACCAGGTCTGTGGTCAACCCTAATCATGGTCAGATCTCTTCCTTGTGATGGTTACTGTGTTAAAAGATAGAAAACTGTCTAAGTCACAGCCATAATAAGATGTAGCTGAAGTCTGGCTGCTGAGAAAAAAAGGTGCTTGAATGCTTCCTTTCTTATCTCCCTTAGCAGAGAGTCCATAAGAAAAGGAAAGGTGATAATGCCACCTCACAATTCAGAGCAATGCACCATCTGACAGTTCACAAAAACAAACGATCAACATGACCTGACAAAGGATGCAGATCTTCATGTAAATTACTGATGTGTTTCCATCTCCTGGTATAACTTGCTAAGATGCTTATACAACTGGGCTTTTAATAATATCTTTACTTTACAGGTTAACTGTGAGCTTTAATCTGATTTAGTAAAAACAGCTTTTTATGAAGTTGTTACTTTTGTCAGACAGGTCTAGAAGTTTTCTATATCTGTATAAAGACTGCTATATCAAAATGATCAAAGTAAAGTTGAGATTATTTTGCGCGTCTACTCTGCTTTAGTTAGGTCCTCATTTTAAGCCTTCCTTTATTGCCAGCCTTTAGGATTATCATTAATTAGTTTGACTTCAGTCACAGATACTGAGAGTCTTAATGAAGGCAAAAGTTTAATTACATCATCTCTTCACCGAGAAGACACAATATGAGTGGCAAAAATGAAAGCAAACACTCTTATTTCGCTGTTACATTTGGTAGCTTCCCTTTTTTGTCTATTTTAACATTGGTAATACAATAACAATAATAGATTGCATTTATATAGCGCTTTTCAAGACCCTCAAAGCGCTTTACAATTCCACTATTCATTCACTCTCACATTCACACACTGGTGGAGGCAAGCTACAGTTGTAGCCACAGCTACCCTGGGGCAGACTGACAGAAGCGAGGCTGCCATATCGCGCCATCGCCCCCTCTGGCCATCACCAGTAGGCGGTAGGTGAAGTGTCTTGCCCAAGGATACAACGACCAAGACAGACAGAGCTGGGGATCGAACCGGCAACCTTCCGGTTACAAGATTAGCTTCCCAATCCCCTGAACCACGGTCGCCCTTAATACAGTAATATTTTATGACTTATAGCTTCCATAAAACAACATGTGAAAAACACGTGGCAAAACATCTAAGATGTGCTTTTTGTAGTCCATCTTCAAAACATGGTTTGCACTACATTTCAAATCCCCATCAGCATCTGCCATTATATAGTTAAATCCTTAAAGTCTTTCCTTGACCTCATGAAGTTTTATACTGAGGTAAAAAAAAAAAAAGACAAAAATGTCATCCATACATCTATCCATCCAATTCAGGGTCATGGGGGCTGGAGTCCAAGCTGACATTAGGCGAGATGCATTCAAATTCACACCTAAGGCCAACTGAGAATCATTAGTTGTCCTTCGACTGTGGAAGTACCCTGAGGGAACATGTAGCCTGAGAGAACACAGAAAGGCCAACAGGTTGAGACCCAGACCCACCTTGCTATTGAGGTAACAGTAATTACCACTATACTGTCGACTGCCCAGAAAACCACAACCCATAAACACAAAGAACTTTGAAGTGACTCTACTATACTACTCTCTTATGTCTCAGTGTCATATTTTTTTATTTTATTCATCACATGTTTCTTATTATTGTAATTTTTTGCTTTTCATGATGTTTAGAAAACCACATGTACAGAATATTCAGTCGGCAAATCCTGAGTGCCATGCCTGTCTTTTACCATGTCAGGACCCAACCTAGCAGTGACCATGGATACCACAGTTTGCCCTGCACCACTGCAAGAGTCCATCACTGTAATCTATATGGTAATACTGCAAACAGTTTAGCCTGCACCTACTGTATTAATTGAATAAAATAAAATAATAAAATAAAATTATTTATCAGTTTGCTGTAAAAACAATTTCTCTATATGAAATAATGAGATAGCATAACTAGCAACACATCACTGCAATTAAAAAAATAATAGCATGAAAAAAACCTAACAATACTACATTTAAGTTTCCAAGTTTAGTTGTGTTAAGATTGCAAAGAAAACTACATTTTTTATTTCTTAATTGTCTGACTGATTTCTAAATTAGGTCGCTGACTGATCTATACAAAAAACTCACAATGCTTGTAGCCAAAGGTGGTTAATTTTCAAATGGTTTGATTTATTAAACCAGCAATATAAAACTCAAAGATATTCAGTTCAGTACCTCATAAAACAAAGAAAAGACAAAGCTCAACTGGGATTAGAGGAATTAGGCACATTGTGTTTCAAAATTACTTTATTAATCAATCATTAAATTATGACTTAGTGATACCTTAATTCCATTAAAGGACACTATTATCTGCAGTTAAAATGTGTTAATAAATCTTCTCTGACCTGTAGGAAATATTCAAGAATTAAAAAGCAAGAAAAAAAATAGACTGGGTAACATCTAATTCACATTCAGAGATGGAAAGTAAATGTTTGTTTGGGTTTTTTAGGTTTTTTTTCCAGGAGTTTGTGTTCTTAAGCATTTCTTAAGAACATAAACTCCTGGGAGATATATATATATATATTTTTTTTAGATATTTTCTTTTAGGTTTTAAAGGTTAAAGTGCAACAGATTAATGCTGTTATGTTTGGATCCCCAAGAGGTTTGTCAGTCTCAAAGATAACGGCATCTGCTGCCTGTCACATGCTATTCTACTGACAACTGCTGGCAGCAACACACAAAGAAAGCTAGTGTAAATAATGAACAATGTAAAAATAACAAAAAAACAAAACAAAAACAGAGTACCTTAAAAAACACATTTATGTTTCCTTTCTCAAGCATTCTTTACACCTATGGTGCAACCAGTAAATATATACTTTCTATATCCAGTAATTGGTTATTTTGCTAAATACACCCTTCCGTGCCACAACCTGGAAGTTATCTGAACAATAATAGTGGTATTCTTAAAATAAAATAAAATAAAATAAAATAGAGACAAATGCTAATCATGAACACTTACCAATAAAAACAATTGTAATCTCTTTATTAGTAAGACACACGTTGCCATTACGCCAAAACTTCAGAGGAACACAAAGGAACAGGAAACAGAAAGGAACAGGAAACACAAAGAGCAACAGCTTTAGATAATTGCTTTATCTTAAAATGTGCCCCCTTACAACATTAATGCCGCATGAAGAAAAATGGCAAAACTGAGGCAAGCTTCTGTAAGTAGCACTTGGTAGTTGCAGACCCATCTCACTACTGCCAAGGCACTGACACCAAATGAGCATCTAATGCATATCTGGCAATAAAATCCTTTCACAATTCCCAAAGGATCCGCTGCAGGTGTCACAGTTACAGGAAATGACACCCCTGCACAGTCCTGTACAGACTGTAATTGGTCAGGTACTTATGCAATGGCTGGTTTTGATGTGATTGACTGGTGTAGCTATATTTCAAGAATAGACATCACCATCTGAAATCTTTTGTTGCGTAATCAGATGTAAATGTGATTAGTAGACAGCCTTGCTTTCTTGCATTACATAAAGACTAAAATTAGATCATCCACACAATGACACAAATAAAATTAAGTTTGAAGCTTCCAACCATAAAATGTAGGGTTTGTGATATTCGTGCAGCTACCCGAACATACTCGCTAACCAAACAACATTTTTTCCTACATCTTTGCAGGGCTTAGACAAGTGTCAGGATGTTACAGTCCACCCAGTGTAGAAGCAAGTCAGGAAGTGTGCTCTTTACCAAATGTTTGGTTCTCCTCAGTGATGACAGTCTGCTAGACAGGTTGGTCACTCTATTAAATCAGAGTTCCTCCTCCCCAGAGGCTGAAGTAGTTCTTGGGAGATTAAGGTGATAGAGTGTGGGTAAAGACAGCTGCCTGGGTCATATGCCAGGGGAGAACCTAGACTGCATTTTTATAACCTTGATGGCCCTTTTTACTGACATATACAGTAAGCCCACTGCTTGCAGCAGAAAAGACCTTGGGTCATGCCAGACTACCGTGAGCCAGTCTCAGCTATACATGTTTAGCCTTACAGAGCATTTATTCAGAATTCTCAGATTTGTTGATGAAGGATTAAAATGGCTGCTGGCCAGGAAGATTGCAATCCCCGTCCAAAGCTGCCTATTAGATATTTAAAACCCTTATCATCTGACAATTTTGTGAATAATTTCCAGCATGTTATAATGCAGCAGAATTGCTAGGAGCCTTCAAATCATTTTCCTACATGATTAGAGAACACTGAAGCACACTTAAGTTTATGCAATGTCTGATCAGACTAAAGGCTTTTCCTATTAGCATAATAAATGAATTACAGCACCAGAGACAAGGATCGTTAGGCAGTTTTTCACCACGGGGAAATAATTTGGCCAATGTATTGTCTAACTGTTTGAGACAACAGTGGTGTGTCACCCAGCCTCAGCATGTTTCACCCTCCAGCGTTCCCGAACTCTTTCCATCACTAAAAGCCCTGCTGGTGCCTGGATTCTGCTAAAATTCCCTTTATCTCACCTGTTTTTTTGTTTTTTTTGGAACGTGGGGGTCCTATGATTTCTCTGCCATCTTCTGTTTTGTGATTAGTCAAAACATGACTGACACGGTGCAGACAGTAATGCGTCTCTGCGGCGACATTCCATAAACACAAGTTGTTATCATGACGCTACATCTTTTTAGCAACACAGACTTAGTGTACTAAACACTGTGGCCTCAGGGCTCAGGATTTATCCTATTATCACCTGCTCGTGTCTTCCCCTCCCCTTGCGTCTTAAACTAAGGTTATTGCTCATCCACAGTTCAAAAGAAGGTATTTTCTTTATCTATTTTTTACATGCTTGCCCTTCATATACTAAAGACACAAGCAGCAGCTGTTATTTCCATGAAGTGTACAAGTCTTCGTTAGAGAGATTTTGAAACTGCCTGGGTTCCTGTGAAGAGTTCTGTGTAACATTTTACACACATGACGTGTGCCTGTTAGTGTCCATATGGGTGAGAGTGCTTTAGCACTGTGGGATAATGGTCTCAGAGGGCTGTGGCTGCCATAGAGGGTGCGAACATATAGTGAACTCAGGCCACAGTCATTTACATCAGAAGCAGTCAGAACCATCGTCATTTTCTTTGGTTCTCATGCTGGATGTATACATTATGGATAATGAGGATTATAGGTCTCCTGGGACTGAGTACTGTATAATTTACAAAGTGGTCTATGACACTTTTCTGCCCTTGAAACAGCACCACTGTCTTAGGACAGAGACTTGAAGAAGTGCTGGGTTGTGAGCTAAAGCTTATTTAAGTCCTAGCAGAAACTTTAGTTTGATTTTTGGATTCATAGTTACAATTAACAAGCTGTACATTACGCCATCACCAGCCTCCACTCCAAAACAATGACAAAATGAAGACAAGGAAATGCCTGCATCAGTCCCGTCCCCAAATGTGTGTGCATGTGTTCAGATCAGAGGTAGTGTCCTGCCGAGAAGCAAGCAGAGTCCTTGATTGCACAGACGGGACATTCTCATTAGAATGGCTATTTTAGAAAATACGGGTGCAGCAATATGATGATTGTGCTCCTGACAGCATTAAGTCCACTGAAATCACTGCATTTTTTAGGCACGACTTATCTCCAAGATTCCTTGTCAACATTCACGGGAAACAATTCACTGCAACACTATAGTCGCCAATAATAAAGACCATATCAGAATGGATGTTGATTCCTGCAGTTTACTTCTTCCTTTGTTAATATTTTTTAAAGTTTGCTTATTTTTTTAATTTATTTGTACTATTAAAATGATAAAATTGTCTTTACAATTATAAACAGGGAGTGACAGTAATTTATTGAAAATAGAGGTTTAATATAATTTAAAAAATGTCAGAGATGGAACTGAGGATTGATTTAGGAATTTATGTGAAGATACTGTACATGCACATCTTTCACTTTATTTAGGTTTTGTGTTCTATTATGTGGATGGATAAAAGTAAGGTAAAAAAAAAAAAAAGAGCAGTATCAATCAAGAGGCTGTTGTCTTATACAGTGGCGTTGTTTTGTACGGGCTCTGTTCAGATGGAAAAACCTCCCAAAGCCTTGCTATGTATGGTCATCGATTATTGAGTTTTGAAGAACCATCCAATACCTGCATTCTGTCTTGAGTTGGGAGGCTTTCTATTGCTCATTCTGTTTCATCTTTCTTTTTGTGCAGTGGCCATGGCTATTAACCATCAAGCTGGAGCCTGATCAACCAAGCTTCTCTGGTGCTACACTAAACGGACACTCAGAATATGTCAACCGAGCACGAGAAAGCCCAACGGACTGCTTAACACTTGCTGTAAGTACGAATGCGCTCTGACTCTGCAGTGATAGAAAGTTCACTTAATACTCAGACCAAGTCAAACCCCACGAGAGATTAACTCATCCTCAGTTCTGATTTTCAAAACGAATCATTTCCAAATTATGAACCATCTGTTCGACTATTGTAGTGAAATATCTCTCCCACTCTCTAAACTCATGCCTGTTTTTTTAATAACCTACATTTTTGTGCGCTGAATTTCTGAGCTAGCTTAATGCACAGACTACCCTTGAAGCATTATTAAAGTATATATGTGACATTTTTCCTTACTTTCCAAGAGTATTACCAGAGTTACATATGAGCTCTTGAGCTAAAGAGGAGAGCTCACCCTGTCTGTGTACAGACCCTTGAGCAAAGACTCAAAATTCAGAGAATCACAGGTAAGTTTTCATTCATGGTACCACGTACTAAACTGACACCGTTTTTGGTAGTATTTATGAATTTAAAAGCAGTCCAGTTGAGCTAAAGTTTTTTGGTAAGATACCAGCTCTATATTCTACCATTTATATATATCTGTAATCTAATTAAGGTTTAAACCTGATCAGTTCACTTTTTTGGTTTTATGACCTTTGACTTTACTGGTTTTGTTTAGTTTCGGTGCTCTTATCGGCTTCATTTCCAGCAGCAAATTATATTTTTTAGAAATAACTTGATAAATCACACATTAACACTGAACAGCTGACAGAAATGTTTAGCAACGGTTAATATAGAGTTCCCTCGAGAGTTTGAAAGAACACTGCTGATTTGTTCATTGTCTGCTCTGTAAACATCTGCTTACTTATAACAACATAAGGCATTACTATGTCTTTTTTGTGTTGTTCCCTTGCCTTTTCAGATAAGTGACTGTTACTTAATGCATTAAGTAGATTCATATGAAGAGCATTGACACCTCTGGTCATGTTAAGACTGCTGCTTCATCGCTTCAGCCAGTTTATTTGTTTTACAGCTGCTAAACCACAAACTTTCAGCTTTGTTGACTTCTCGCAATGCAGTTGACACCTGCTTTTCCTGTGATCACAGGCTGTAGCTATGGCTTCATCAGTGACACTCATTTAATGCCCTGTGTTCGAAGACCTTTTTTAATTGTGTAGCATGTTTTCCCTGTCAGTCTCCCTTAATAAAATATTTGCATATGTGACTAGACAAGAACATGTTTCAGAGGCTGTGCGTCATGTTCAGAAGTTTCAAAAGCCATCAGATCAGATGTCAGTCTGCCGTGTCAGATGAGCTCTTCAGACAAAAAGGACACCATGTATAGCTATGTGCAAGTACTTGATATCAACAAGCTCACTTCTCATTCGAGGGCTGCGTGCGGACATTATCAGCAGATGTGGCATCGGCACGTACTCACACATACTCACACCACTGTTTGATGCCGTTCCCCTAACAACACTGTCAAGAGCTCTCCCTCTACAGCATAGTGATGCTGTCCAGAAACATATCTCAAATGGAGTTGCGGCTCTTTGAACTGTGATTTTGCGTTGATGTGTGCGTGCACTTGTCTAAGTGACTGCATATCCGTGTCTCTCATTTGCATGAGAGTTTGTCTCTTTGTGCAGGAGTACTTGTAGTTAAGTGTCTGTACAGTCATCCATTTCGTTTTTGTGTGTATATTTGTTTGCAACAGACACCCAAAGGACTGTCAGGTCAGTTGAGTGTCAAGTGAGCCAAATCCCTGGCACAGATTAACAGAGAAGGGTAGTGCCAGCCTGTGAGGGCAAGAGTAGTGGGAGCAGTCATACCAATTAGGAACCAGCAACCTGACCACCCAGCCCTGCACTTACCCTGCCCGGCTCAGGATAACAGAAGCGACACACTCGCACAGACACATAGGCATGCATGGGGATGTGCTCACTACATGCCCACTTATAAGTTGGTAGCTAATACATATGCAACACTGCGCCAAACACCATCCATTAGCTGCAACGGGGGCTTGAGAGCGCTGCTAGAAGTGTCAAATATGCATGAGAGAGTGGAGGTCTGTGTCTCATAATCCCCGAGGCAATTAATACAATCGTTTCCAGGGCCAAGCACCTATGTGCACACATCTAACCGCTCTATGGGCTTGTTGAATTTTTTAGGTAGACTAATTTACAGATACGTTGGCCAGAGGCTAGCTTTTATTGATTGGGCCCGTCTGGAAGCCGACGGCAAGCCATACATTGAGAATTCTCTACAGTGATGTATGAGGCTGTGGGGACAACACATTCACACTGTAAAACACTGCTGGAAAACTGTGTTTAAAGATAAAAAGCATCCTCTCCACATACTTATGCTGTAGCAGTGATTGAGCTGTGATGCAGTGTTTGATTTGCTAAATTGAGTTGAAGTTAAATAGCAGTTTAATTGTTTAATTATGACAGGCTGTGAAATCGTTTTCCACTGAGACTCAAACCATGTAAAAATCTACACAACACAAACATGACGTTTGTAGACACAACCGTCACAGAGAATTCAATTTTTCATTTATTTTTTTGGTTTCCATCGCAGTGCCGGTCCTGCAGAGACACTCCTGCAGAGTGTGGCGTCATTTTCAGTGTATTGTATAGCATTTAATATTACCTCGCTTTTTGTTGTTGCTCCTGCAGATGTTTTAGCCCCCCAGTCAAATATTGATTGAAATGCTCGGCGCAGTACGAGGCGAGGGGAGGGCTGATATTCAGAGGCGTTCAGTTGGTGGGGAAGCATTATTGATTGCACTTAAAGTGACAAGATGGAGGAGGCCCACTTTGACACATTATCCCTATTGCTGCCAACAGACAAAGTGCGGGCCAGAGGAGCAGTGCCGATTGATTTGTGTGATCATGAACGCCCTGAGACCCATGAATCAGTTGTCCAACCTATGCTGCTTAAAAATAAGTCAACAATTTTTCATGACAACATTGTAATGTAAGGACTGGCACCCTATTTGATTTAAGAAGGCAAGCAAATACCGCGGTTATGAATGATCTTCATGCACATTCTGACAAGCCGATAAGTCCTCACACCTCTGGCAATAATATCTAGTGTGTAAAGCTGGTTTGAGAAGGCAGGTATTGTGGGCAGCTGGTTCAGGCATCTATGGGATTTTGTTGTGCATAATTCACTGGTGAGGCATGAAGCTGATATAGCCTCTCCCAGTCTTATGATCATCCATCAGGTAAAATTGCTTTCTTCTAACATTAGGCTGTCAACGAGAAATAACAAATGTAGCCATGCAGAGCAACACATGATTACAGGGTAATAATGCCCCGAGGTCAGAGGAATGTGACCTCATTCAGAGTAGTTTGTTGAGGGAAGCAAGAGAAATACTAGTCAAATTAGATGAAAAGTCACCAGGGAATGGCTCATCTTGCTTTGAGGTAACTGCTGTCAGGAGGCCCACTAGGTTTTTAAAATCACTGTAACAGCTTGTTTCATATAATTTAAAAAAAAAAAAAAAACCCATCCATTTTTGACTATGTGCTTAAAGAAAGTAGTCGAGCAAATATGAGCTTTGACCACCGCTCCAAAACATCTCTTGCCAGTAGCAGAGGGCTATTTTGAGCCACATCTTTGCTCTGATTGATATTGTGTAAATCCATCACTATAATCTTCCAGGAAATTGCACAGGCATTTCCAGAGGTCTAATCGAGATATGGGTTCGCTGTCAGATTGAGTAGGAGTAAGAATAAAGAGGAAAATTAAGGAGAGGCGAGACAGATGGAATGAAGGCGTATATATTCAAGTTGCACATTTTTAAAAGTAAAATATAAAGAAATGCTTGGGAGGGTTGTGATGGGTTTGAGGAGAAGGGGAAATTAATAGGTAAACAAGATATAGCAATTTAAAGGAGGGAAAAGGGGAAAAAAAAATGTTTGACACGCTTCAGTGATCGCAGATTCTTCCATCCCAATGTGCCTCTTCCTCTGTGTCGCCTGCAGGTCTCTGGTTTCCATGTGCTGCATAACCAATTACCCATGACAATAAGATAAGGAAAGCCAGCTGCAAATGATTAACATGCACTAAACAACCACCTATTGGATTCATAAGACAAAATTTGGATGCATGTAAAAAAAAACCATGCAAATATAAGAGCCACAGTAAACTGCAGGACAAGCATAATGCATGTAATTTTTCTGTACTCACAACACAGTGTAATGACAGGAGGCTCTGCACAAGCAAACACCATGGCTTTACATCACAGCAAGCACATTCATGTGTGAGGTTAAATAAACTGTGAGGTCTAAATGGTGTTCTTCTTTGCAGAGAAGAGCTTAAAGGGCATTTTAATGAATAAAGCATATTGCAGTGGCAGTGGCAAAGTGAAGAATATGCTGTGTTCCTTACAAAGAAATTCAATGACATGGAAGTAATGAAAGCGAATCTGTGCACTGATAATATTGTTAATGTGAAACCAAAGTGAGATTTTCCTTGCTCTGGTTTCCAATCAAGAGTTACATCAAATGAAGGAAGAACAACTGTGGTGCAATTCACAGACTTTGCATAAAAAAGTCCTTCACCCTGAAGAACTAGAGTTCAGTTCATGTCCTCTATTACCATAGAAAAACTGAAACAAGTGGCTGAGAGGCACGTTCCTACTTGATAAGTTAGATGTGACAGCAGACTCTGCTCCGCCCCGGGTAGTTTAGTGTGCGCTTATGAACAAATACTACAATGATGTGCAAATGTATTCTTATAACAACTTTACGCTGTTTAAAATTCCACCTTTGATTCATTTTATTTGTTACCTACAGTTTTTTCTCTCATCTGCTAATCAAAACGCAGGGGGGCTTTGGGGAATTTATGTGCATATATACATCTTTAATATTACCAGTATGAATTTCTCTGACATGGTAATATATTTTAATCATCTTAGGATTTTAGTGATTCAAATGAGCAGGTTTTCCAGCTGGGTGGGATTAGCAAATGTGCAGAGTGCTTAAACTGTGTGCAGGATTGTGCCATTGTCTGTGCAAGTGCTAGTATACTTTATTTTGTGTGTAAATACTTGTGTGAATAAGCATCTGACCCTGTGTGGTTCATTTCCCCTGTTGGTTTTAATTAGGTTGTAAATGTCAACATATAAACTGTTCTCTTCCGCCATGTGAAGCACGTGTGCAGTGCTCGCCGTTTGCTTTGCTGGACGAAGGGCTGCTGTTCATCTTTTGTCACACGTTAACTTGAGCAATTAGAGAATGTGAATGACTCGAAGCTAAGGCCAAGAATAGCTACCTGAGGCGTCTCTCACTTCCTGACCTCCATTCCTCTCAACATGCATTACAACAGAAGCGGGGGATACGTGTCCTGGCAACCACCAATTATTAAAGCCACATGTCATTCACATGAGGGTTATTACTTGATCAAGTCCCTGAGAATAATGAGATACAGAAATCAGTAACTATAGCAGCAGAAAAAGAAAAATGATAAGATTCAAATAAGAGTTCCAAGAATTCAGACTATTTTTAAACAGATTTAATTGAGCTCTTGTAAATGAACCACATCTATGAATAGCTACATTATTGACAATCTGGTCTTGGCCACCTGGGAATTTGATCCCAAGCCCAGTGTGTGGTTTAATGAGGCAGGGTGAAAAAATAGCTTCAAACGTACCTTTACACATATGAAGGAAATTACATCACAGGTAAAACGCTTGCAGTTAAAATTGATTTTGTCAGACACTAAAAATTTTTTACAATGTAACTAACTTTTAAAGTGACCCTTGGGAATTTTTTGCACAAAGTGTTATTTTTTTTTATTATTTTTATAACGTGAACTTTAGATTTGGTAATAACTGTTTCAAGAGGAATGGCTTATTGCAACAAAGGTTAGATATCAGCTTGCAATAGACTTATGCTGTTGTATTAACAGCCCAATATCAAAGCGTGTAGTAGACACGACATGTCCAGTGTGAACACGCATGCAGAAGTTCAAATACCAGCAGGGGGAGATAATACATTTAAAGCCAAGAAGTCGCTAAGTATGAAGTACATTCCAGGGTCTTTCTATGTCAGAAACAATTAAGTTATCTGGCTAATATGCATTTATATGTAATAATGTCTCTTTTAGCTCTTTCCTGTGATTGTTTTCACATTGGCTTGAAATAAATCATCTCCCTCTGATGGTACTGCAGCTTACTGCAACTTCTGCATGCATGTACATTTTTACACTTTGGAGAGAAAAGGCGTGAAATGGACAAGGTGCACCGGCATGTCTACTACACAGTTTGCTGTGATATTGGCATGTTAAATGCTGGCAGTGGTGTCAGCCAATTGCATAGGCTGTAGAGCCTACATGGATTCAACACAGAAGTCTAAACTAATCTTAAATTACGACACTAAATCATGGAAACAGAACTGTGTACAATCCATGCTGCCAGTATATGGATTTTTTACGTTTGTGGAATCCCTCAGTGGTGAAAGATGGTGTGTTTTATTATTTAAGCTCAGTCAACACTTCCTGAATTTCAAGCTGATATCTCACAGTTAGAGTTATTATAAATTTTTGAAAGTGACATTTTTTTAATAAAAAGGAATTGGCTCATAAAATGGGACAGACTAAAATTTCCCTATCAAGTTAAGATCAGCAAAATCCAGAAATAAGCCTCAGTTTTAGGATAGCTGTTCCAGTGATTTCTGATAAGATGCTGAAATTAGATTATTAGAAATAATGACTTGACCGCCATTTTCATGTCTTATCTTAAATATTACAGTATCATCTATGTGCTCAGTAACTAAAGTTTCGGGGTAAAAGTCACAGAGAGGAATTTAAGGCCGTGTTATAAAGTTTCATGTTTCCAGGTGTTGCTGTTCTTGCTTCACAAATACTTCACAGTAGAAAAAGGGAAAAAAAGAAATAAGATGTATGGTTGCCAAAGCTTTACTGCTTGAAATTATATATGTATTATTCATCAGTGATCATAAATCAATTCATGGGGCTTGTTTTGGGAGTATGAATAATGCATTCTATATAGATTTTGTCTTAGTATGGTGAAGATCACATCAGGAGAGATATCAGTATGGACATGAGAATGGCTGATTAGTCGAAGTTATTCCAATCTGGGACACAATCGAAATCTAGGAGCAAGAGGTTAATCACATAGAAAAGAATTGTATTCTTTGGGATGATCACGGGTCGTATAAGGCAAGTGATGAAAACTATCTGTGCTCTATGCCCCCTGGGTTATGCAAATGGACCTCCTCTTTCAGTAGTAAATTGATGTGTAATGTTGGTCTACTGCACTCAATATGCCGAAAATACAAACTGCCTGTCAGTGTATGTCTTTTTGTCACAGCTTCACTGATTTAAGGCCAGTCAATTAGGCAAGTAAAATAAATATGACTATTAAACTGTTTTTTAAAACCTTGGCTTACATTTAGCAATAATTTCTACACACTGACCATGCATTAAAATTAACATGTTTGAAATGAGGAAAAAGTCCATCCATCGATGTCTGGGTATCCTTGACAGGTCACCAGTCTCTTTGAAGGCCAATTATACATCCATGACCAGATATGAATCCCACTACTACTGTCCTTCCTACTTAACTGACTAAATGGACAATATGATGATATGAAACCATATACCATACCATATAGAAGTACTGGAACACTAAGTGGTATTATCTCAAAGCTTTGCATATCCCCCATTGACTTTGAATGCAACTGAATCCTATTTTAATTTTATTTTGTTTTCAAATGCGCTTAGCTATACAGTACATACTTACCGGTCATTTTCATTTCTAAAATGTCCTGGTAATAACTGACACACACCACAGAAAAAGCCGTGTGAACTTTCAAATATTCACAGAAAAGGAGTTGTGTCGTTGCCAGATAGCAGACAGGGAAAGACATTAGCATTGTGTCAGTCTATACAGCATTCTTCTAGTACTTTAATGACAAAAGATATTATGTTTATACAGCATCTTTCTGCAGGGGGGTCAAGAGCCATCATAAAAGGCGGGTTATAATCTGAACATTAGCAGTGGGAACACATTAGGAGCTGCTTTCTCAGAACATTATCATCCATCATGGCCATTATTAAAACAGATGATCTCATAAAAGACAAAGATGTACCTCTCAGTGCACGTATATTACACTGTATGCTGTATGTATGTGTCTTAAAGAATCATACACTATTTTATTTTAAGCCATTTCGAATATGCTCCAAATCAGTGACAGGAATGTTCTGAGGCAGCGGAATTTGCATACATGTTACAGCCACTCAGTGTGAGGGCAACATAAAAAATGCAATTTTCTGCATGAATTCTCACTCTTCAAGATGTCAGCTGTGCAAAGGAGAGGGTGCATAGCACCTGTAATTGCATTGCTGCTGACATTTCTCATGATTTCAACTCCCAGTGCAAAAGGTTTAAATTTGTTATTGAAAAGGGTCAAACTTCAGTTAAAGAAATACTTCACAATGAATTTTTTCAGTCATCCCTAACGGCCTGGTGTGCTAGACAATAAAATGCCCTTTCACTATTAAAAAATAGAAAAAATAGCCTCCAAAAGAGCCTGAAAGACAGTGACATTTTATGACTGAGTTAAATGTAAACAAGGGAGGAAAAAAAATTAAAAGGCACTCATTAGGACTGTTGCCTCACAACAACCTGCTGGTTAACTGAGGCATTAAGTATGTGTGGTATTTGTGGCTTTGTCCCACACTCAAAACAGATAACAGTTAGGTAAAGATCATCTAAAGTGACCATAGGTGTGGAATGTCTGTCTGACTGTGTTAGCCTTGTGATGGAGGGGTGGCTGTAGCTCAGGAGGTAGAGCAGGTCAGCTGCTGATTGGAAGGTTGGTGGTTCGATCCCTGGTTCCAGTTTGCATGCCAAATATCCTTGGACAAGATACTAACCCCGACTTGCTCCCCGATGCATCCATCGGAGTATGAATGCATATGAGTGATAGTTAGAAAGCACTAACCGTATAGATAATAGTGCTTGTGTGAATGGGATGTGTATGGGGTGAATGCGAATGAGCGCTTTTCTACTCTCCTGGAGTACTCAAAGCGCTATATAAGAACCAGTGCATTTACCATTTACCATGGAATGGTCACCCATCTAGGATATCCAGATGAGACAGACTGCAGGCCCCGTGACCGTACTGTTAAGAAGATGGATGGATGGATGAAAGTCAAAAAAGCCTTAAAATCTTCTTTTAAACACATCTACATTCACTGTAAGACCTCTGGACCAAATGGCACTCTGTCGCAGTAAAAGAGTGTAAACATGGGAAAAAAGAACTTGATAGAAGAATGTGCATACAATTACTTTCAATTATAAGCTATGATAACATGTGAATCATCCAGTGCTACCGTGGTGCTACTGACAGATGAAATCCCATGAACTCATTTCATGTAAAATAAGTTTTAAAAAAGTAAATCTCTTGTGTAAAATCCATACACATCTCCTCTTTATAAAATGTTCTGCTGCAATAACAAAATAATAAAGGAAAGAATGGAGTTCAACCAAGAGCAGCCACAAAACATCCGTTATATTTGATAGCAGAGAGAAAATGAAGGGAATTGTTCCAGGGTCACATCTGGCTCCCTCCTATTTTGTATCCAGATATTCATCCATCTGAAAAATTTAAGTCCTCTAAAGGGTTTTATGATCGACTGCAGGGGTTACTCTCCGAGGCTGAATTAAGGTCTTACATCACTGACAGATTTTTCTTAAAATCTTGCTCTACATATCAGACCTTTGGCTGTCCACGTTAGATCGATGCTTTGACATGAATATAGACTGGAGAGATTGAGCAGCCAATGTCCAAAATGCTCAATTTATGGCAGCCTTGGCTCCTGTGATAGTTTCGATTCAGTACATCAGTAACACTCAGTAATTTCTAAAACAGAATGAATGAGTGGTCAGTAGGGAGTCTAGCAAGAGAGAAAACGAACTCAGCCACAAGAAGCTCTCTCCCCTTGATCTGCAGCATTGTCTATGATGAGATTATTCTTGACACAGACACACAGTAAATGTAACTTTCTATCCTTCTCATCTTTGCTCTTTTCAACAGGGCGAGTTCTAAGAGCACTTCAGCGATACATTTAGCACAATAAAACTGTAATGAAGATGCTGAAGTACAAGACTTTTAATGTGTTGCTTTTTTGATTTTCATTGCATGGTCGCTGCAATTTTCATATGCCCTTTTAACATGACAGGGCCCTCTAGCAGTCTGATGTTGGCACCCAGCACCGCCTGGATTTAAATCTGCAGCCAGAGAACCCAAGCAGGACAATGACCAGATTTGGGCAGGAAGAAAGGGTGCATGTCTCAGTCCTGAATGTGAGGTGTCAGGATTTGATTAATGTCCAACATCATTGCACATTTCGACTCGGGCAGACTGATAAACTGAGATAAATTGCTGATGGATGGCCACCTTCTTCAAAGATAAGGCTCATTTCTTTCCCCGGGATACAGGAAATGCAGAAAATATAGGTTCCTATTTTGACATTGAAGACCTTTTTTGTATCACACTGGTGATCTTATTACCCATTGGTCACTGCAGCAGGATGGCCTTTACTCAGTGTACACTTTCAATAAATACTTGATGGCTGGTCGGGGTTGGCATGTTGCTGTTTTGAGAAACAGAATTTGAATTTTTTGGGAAATGAGCCAAATGGTGAGATTTAAAATATTAAAGCACAATAGATAGGTCAGCTAAGTGCCAGCCTAGTTTGCATAAATGCCTCAAACGTGCCACGAGGGCACATAAATGAGTAATTAGTTTGTTTGTGGCATTTAAAACATTCATTTAACATTTAGCTGTCGGGAATTCATTCTTCTTCTTTATAACATTGTCAGAGTATAGCCTCCCCTCCCACAAATTTAGCAGCGAGGCAAGGATGTGAATGTGTATCATGGCTCAGTTTGAAGACCCAAGATGCAAATCTTTCTCAGGACTGAAAGCTTAGACATATGTCATCTAAATCAGACATCAATGGCATCATACTCATAATATAATCAATACTTTAGATGGATGATGATTAGGACAGTTTGATTATATCGACATGTGATCAGTTACATGTGCACAGGGTTCATGTAGTTGAGGGATGCAGAAACATAAATTGTTTATGTTGACATAGTAATTTCTAGACTTTCCAATCACATGGCCCCTGGGAAAAAAATATGTCGCAATAGGAGAATTATCAACTTCTGCTATTAAGCAACAGAAACAACAATAATACCATATTATAGGTGTCACTTTCATGTGCCCAGTCTCAAATCGTAGTCACTGCAAATTTCTCTCAAGATAACACAATATTGTTTTCATTAACTTTAAAGGCATGCCCCTTAAGAAGATTTAGAATATTTTCCAGGTGTCTGAGGTGAAACTAAAAATGAAATTTTAACATTTCTGTGATTTAAAAAAAACAGGCTGGATGTTTGGGGTGAAGGGAGAAAGATAGGACAAAAGATTTAATTTAATTTATTTAATGGCTCTCAGACAAATTGTAGAATTAAAAAAAATGATAAAGAGACATCATCTTTAGTATTAAGAGCTTTAAAAAATACTATACATTTCTCAAGTGGACACAACTAATTGTAAATGAAAGTATAAGATAGGATAGAGCATCTGTTTAGTCTGTCAAAAGAACAGTCTTCATTAGGAAGATTTGCAATCAAATTAAGTAACACTCCTGTTGTAAACCCCAGTATGTATATTTTAAACTGGGTGGGAGGGTATGGCTCACTGGAGTTCACCTTTGCTAATCTCTGTTGTACACCTTCCTCGGCTCTTCACTGTAAATTATGAGCTACATTCACCACGGTTGATTTGGCGACTCTGCTAATCGCATTAGGTAATCCCACTACTGCGTGGCAGCAACAGGACATTGTTCAAAAACTTTTTCTAAGATGCTTAGGCTGGCAGTGAGCCAGATATTATTCAACCATTCTAGTATGCAGCTTTTCTGCTACTGAATGTCAGTTCACCTTGATCTGGTATGAGGGCGTTGTCAGCAAGATTCACAATGTGAAGCCATTTTCTGACAATTTTTCAAAAATATTTTTTCCTTTATTTATTATTAGTAATATATATTATTAATACGATTCTAAATGGTATAAAAACAAGTGATGAGACTAATTATGGAAGGGAATGACTCGAAAACAACTACTTATGCACAATGGCAAATCTGGTGTCATGACTTCTATAAACACTCTTGCTGATAGGCCAAGAATTTAGCATATTTTTTATCCTCCTTTTCTAGCGGTTGTTTCAGCACTGTATGTTTGTCTGTATCAACTGCATTTCCTCAGTTTTAGTGTTTTCCTTTTTCTCCCTTCAGGACAAATTTGTAGTATCAGAACTCAGAAACAGTTGTGAGCAGGTCCACAAAGTACTGTGTTCTTCCATTTTATTTTTACCAACTGGGTTTCAGGCTTCAAGTATAACATGATATAACATAATTTATAAATCTTCTAAATAAACCCCAAGGTGTTACCAAGGCACCTGGGACACCGAGAATGTCCCAGTGTGCCACGATGCCTCCTATCAGTCAGTTAAGGTTTTTCTGTTATTTCTGACTCCTTTCAATGTAGAAGTGTAGCAGCTCTGTTCTGAGCTTCCCCCAGATGACTGAGCTCTTTACAGCTCTTTAAAGATTTCTGATGCTTGTATCCACAATCTCTTTCTTTCTGTCATGACTCAAAGTTTGAGACTATAGGGGAGTGTGGGAAATGGACAACTTTTCTTTTGCATTTAGTGGTCTCTTTGCCACAACAGACCAGTTCAGCGTTTTTAGTACTGCAGAAGCTCTGCCAATACCCTCTTTCCTCACCATGATCAATACCCTGGGACATTTATAGGGCCCAGGAGCAGGCACTTCACCTGTTTCCTCCTGCGGTGGAGGTCTTTGCTCGATGAAAATAACAGGACTATGTCATATGCAAAAGGAAGAGTGTTGTTATCCTGAGAAAATCGAACCCAGAAGACTTGGCCACTTTTTTTTCAGCCATTTTCCATCCATAAAATTTCTGATCAGAGTCAGTGACAAAGGGAAGCTCTGACAAAGTCCAACACTTATGAGTCTAAGCTATTGTTAGCTGTGCTCTCACTATGGTTGTACAGTGCCTGAGAGACTCAGTTAACTGTTTCAGAAGGTCAGCATAGTTGCTGCGGAGCTGTACAGTGAATGCAGGCACGGACAAGAAGATGTCAACTTCATCATGTATACCTCTGACTCTTTAAATAGTCTTCTGATAAGCCAGAGGAGCATATTGAGCCAGAAAATAGGAATGAATGAATGCTACACCAAATGTCACTGGAGGTCCTTCCTTTCTGTGGTCATTATATTTCCTCGTCTTTCTGCTGAAGTTGTATAATTTTATAGCTTATACAGTCTTGGGCAACTGTTAAAAAGCAATTTCCCTGAAGGATTAATATTCTTGTTCTGATTCTGATTTTGATACTATAGCTGTCTATGTGGTGAATAATTCAAATGACAGACTGATGGGTGACTTTAATCATTCTTTGGCTGTCAAATGAGTATCAGAGGCCACAGACAGAATCATAACACCATAACCACCACATAATTACAAATTATAGTCCTGAATGGAACTGTAAAATTGCCTTCTGTCTGTGACAAAATGGTGCCAAAGGGAGTGAAATGTTATTAGAAGTAATATATCATTTTACATGTTTTTTTCTTTTTTTTTTTTTTCTTTTTGACCTAGCAGTTGAGATGGAACATTCACTAAAGGACTTAACACTGTTATATTTTAATTATGTCTTTTTTAAATATATATAAAATCAAAGACTTCCAGGTCATAGATTTAGAATACTTTGACCCGTTTATTTTTAGTTATCCTCACACTTTTCTGGTCAGTTTCCCTTCTCTGTGATTGTCTCTCCCAGCTTTATTCTTGTTTCCCTTTTTCCTATTCATATGTATGTATTTGTTATCTGTTGGGTCATGCACTGCCCCATTGTTTTTCACTTTTCATTTGACCCCCAGCTATCTGCTGTACCTTTTGTGGTTATGGTTCTATAAGTTCAACTAAAGAACGACAGGTTTTACCTCACCTCCAAAATTTGAATCCTAATCTGAAAAAAAAAGATCTACCCCTCATTTATTTATATTTTGCTTCCAAAGAGTCAGACTTTCTTTTACTTTTTACTAGTCCTGACTTTTTGATGATCTTTGGACATTGGCTGCTTTTTCACTGATTTTCAGAAGATGTATTATTTTTTTAATTAAGCCACTTTACTCTGGCCTATGAATGATTCAAACACAAATAAGACATTAAATTCAAGATATGGACCAGTTTGACAGGAATAGTTTAAACAAACCTCATTTGAGCAGTTTGGACATGTCATCAGTGAAGAACCTAGGGTAATCGGGGATTTCAGCTTTTTGATATTCAGTCACCCTGACCTGGGTGTCCCACATAGGTTTGATCAGGCCCTGACTTCTGTCTAAGCAGTGTACTCTGGAAACCTCAGCTGTTTCCCCCAGGTCCACCTGTAGTTGCCAATCATGAGCTGGAGTTAGTGAGTCTATAGAGTTCTTCAGCTAGTTTGGAGGCTTTGAACCTGTCTGGATGATGACGTGAGCTATTGAATGCACAACAATGTATTCCCCCTCTACTGGGGCTTTGGGGTAGCAGCTCAAAATATGCTCCAAAGACCTGGTAGCCTGAAACCGATATGAAAGTTGAAAGAGCTTGGGAGAAGATTTGTACATGGACTGGATCAGAAATTTGATTGTTGCCTTTTCCCAATTCCACATCATTGTCTAGGTAATCTTCCAATGTCCCTTACATTCTCCTTTAGAAGCCAAGCAACTGTTTGGGAAATAAAATCCAGTAAAGACCTAACACAGGACCTAAGAGATGTATCTAGTCCTTCAGTTGATCTGTCTACTGTTCACTGAAGGCTCATCAGAAATGGTCCCAAAGGAAGGATGGCAGTCGAGCCAGAAAAATCAATGGCAACAGTTCATAAGGGATAAAATTTTGTGTTCAAATCCTTGTCAATATGTGCTGAAGAGATCAGGAGTGTCTACAACATTGAGTGTCTACAGCCATCTGTAAAATTCAGTTTGTCTTTTAAGTGTATTTCCTTTTGTGTTTGCACAATTCAATATATTGCTGCCACTATTTTCCATTTTCCTAGCAAAATGTAAAGAAACAAGTGGCGGTTCGAGAGTTGCACAGTGTTGTACAAAAGTGATTATCTAGTTAATATCCATTCAAGTCTATTGGAAAGAAATCCCACATGGCTCAAAGTATTAACTGGCTCAACAATTTAACTTTCCTAAAACTTTATTTCAGACAGTCAGCAGATATTGTAAATACCATACTGGCACGCCAATTAGTTTCAATGCTTAGCAGTTAAATATGCACTTCTGAACTGTTGGCAGTTACATCACTGAAATCTGTAGTAAGGAAAACTGCTTTGAGGAGCTCTCTGCTTAGAGTGTGCAGTGACCCATTACTGAAGTCTGGCCTCTCTGCCTGCTCAATACAGCCTCCCAGTCTTTCATGCACAATGCTTTTGCTTATATTACTGAAAGGGTCATTGATAACGTTTTTGACTGTTTCTGCGAGCTGCCTAGCGCCCACGGACCATGTGGTTGTTCATTTCAATACTCATACTAACACACAGAAGAGGGATTTGATGTGCATAATGGACCATCTACACATAACTCTGGCTCATATCAAGACGGTTCTCGTTCTCTAAGAACATCTCTCCATATACACAAGAGGATGACAACCTCCAGCCTTCGATGCAGCTGCTAATCTCAGGCCATAAATCAAAATTGGCAAAGCCACTCCCTCGCAGCCTCTGCTCCATAAAGGCAGCATAGCCGAGTGTAGCATATTGATGCCAGCCCCTGGAGTCTAGCTGCAGTGATCCAGCTGGACTGATGCCTGGCAGTGCCTCTGCTTGCTTCCTGCCATAGCAGCCACACAGCGCTTTGCAGTGGTTTATCAAACCCAGTGTGTCATGAAAGCATGACAGCGTGAGGCCTGAAGATTAAAACCACTCAGCGCTTCGTCATTTGAAGATGAAACACACAACACCCTATAAAAATAGATTTGACAAAAGTCACAAGTCTGGGTCACAGCCAGATAGAATTATCATTTCCCTTCCATTCGTCTGTGTAGGGGAAAAAACTGGACCCTAATCCAAATTTTTTGAGTTTGGCCCCATTCGTGAACTTCCCATTTCAACAATGATACTTGAATGCTGAAAGTAGCACATTCAGACAGTTATCCCCATGCACTTAAGTGAACCGTTTCAACAGAACATTACTTTTCTAAACCAGAAAGAAGCAGCAGAAGTGAAGTTATTATGCAACCAACCAGCAATTTGTTCAGCGAATACTACCCTTTTAGCTTCTGTGTGGTGGCAAACTCCTACAAGTCCTGCCAGCTCATATGGGAGTAAACAGATCAATATGTTCACCTGAGAGATGGATGCTCACCTCCTCTAAGCAGAGGTTATCAGGCAAATTCTACAAATCCCTTCTTTCAGCAGCAGCCTAATGACACTAATGGGCGGCAATGCTCTCAGAGACCCTTTATTACACTGATTAAGCCAACAACCTCAAATATAATGTCCTAATCTGATTAGGAGATGGACACAGCTGAGCAGAAGAGAGACAGACTAGACAGCAAGAGGGAGCAGACTAATCGAGATGGGTTTTTATTGTTCATGAATATAAAAGGCGAAATTACACAGAACTGGATGTCTGCTAATTTTTACATATGTGCTAAAATATAATCTGTATCGTCATGCAAAGTGTTCCTGAAAAGTCTGCCCTTTTGAAGTGCTATCTTGACACTAACTAACCAAATGCCCAGATGCTTGGACATCTTATAGAGCTTAATGGAGCATGAGATCATCTGCGGAAAATGCAGAACAACTAAAGCGGCTGAAACCTCGCTTTAGCTAGAAATTTGAAAGCAAGCAACAGCATAGAATCTCGTCTTTGTATTTTAAATTATATGCTAACCTCCTAGGACCTGGCGTCCCCATATGTGGACATCACATTTTGGGTTATTTAGACCAAAATACTTAATTTTGCTCTACAAGGGCCTGATATCCACTTATGAGGACATTATACTGCTACTGTTCTATCGCAATTTTAAACAAATATCCTCATATGTGGCTCTAATTTTTCTTAGAACCAAAAAATCAGTTAAAAAAAAAAAAAAAAAAAAAAAAAAAAAAAAAAAATCTGGTAATTCTTTGTTTTTACATTACATCGGGTCCCAATTAGCCCAAATATCAAAGAGAAATTAAAAATGCATGCCACGGAAGCGTTCGTGTCTTAAGTTATTCCCATCCATTATCCATTTGGTCACAAAAAGTATTATTTTATGTGAAAATCTGTTCCCAGGCTGGATGTTTTGCTCTGACTTGCTAGTTAGGTTTGAAATAAAATGTTTCAGAAAAAGATTCAGCTTTGGGTAATATATGCCCCTTTACAACATCATCCCTGTGCACTGAAAAAAACTGATGCATGTGGTTACATTCTTGGGTTACTTCACGCTTAATAAAAATAGACATTATGTCTTCAGAGTCTTTCAAATGAGAAAATAATGCACCTTAAGCTGAATTTATCATGTGATCCAGGCCGACCAAAATCAATCACTTCCTTCGAGATGGAACCTGCAGTGATGGATACCACCCCCCGGCTCGTTGCAAGACAAGAGTGCCACTTTGGGAGAGCGTGTGTGTATGTGTAGACCTCACTTCATTTAGCACTGCACCACAGGGGAGCCAGGGGAAATCACACAGAGACACGAGAGAGAATAAACAAACAAATCAAAAGCATTAAACCAAGCAAACACAACATAGGAGGCTTTTTTAAGGACTGTTAAACCGCCATTAATCAAATCAAAATTCAATGACTTCTTTGATACTCCTATCACCATAGGGAGGTATGCAAAGCGCAGGTTTCAGACCAGAGTAACCGTACCTAAAAATACCAGCCCTAATCTTCATTCTTTTCTCCTTCAACCTCTGAACATATTTATAGTGAAAGAAGAAAATGTGTTGCTGTCTTTTACCCAAAATAGAATTCGATTTATTCTCCAAGTGCTGTTGACATTTTTATTATCAAATGGGAATTAAAGGAGCACAAATGTTTACACTTAAAGCTTTCTTCGGTGTGCAAATACATGCCTCATTCCCTGCAAATGCTATTTATATGACCACACCCACCATCGTACATCTGCAGGCATTCTGTTGTTAGGTACAGGCTACCTACAGAGCTTGGAGGAGGTTCAAATCTATAAGTTCAGATCTATAATAGTGACTCGCTTAATTACAGATTTACAAAGAAAGATCACGTTGCCAAGCCTACATATATGCCAATATAAAAATATACAGGAATATATATTGCTGTTTACTTTAGTGTTAGGCTGTCTGAATGTCACGAACTTGGGTCATGGAAAGCCAGTAGTTAAATCCAAAATACATAACTGCATAGAGATCAGAAAACCTGCCTTTTAAAAAAGGTCGATACTGGCTTTATGTCTGTATATAATAATTGGAGCTCTCTATCTACAGTTTAACTTTGGTTTGTTTCTCTAATGTGTTCATAGCCAATGTGGATGCTGTTTAAGGCTTCAAATGACCAAAATTAAGTTTGCTCTTAAACCTTTCAGTGCGTCTGCCATTTCTTCAACATTAACATTATGTCATGGCAATCTAAGGACATGGCTTGGAAAAAAAGCCGACTGGACTTACCTGGATGACCGAGAACCTACACAGAAATTATGTAGAAGTCTTTTTTTTTTTTTTTTTTGGTGTTCAATCCAGTTTGCAAATACTTTTGCACTTTTGCCATATATTGGTCTGTTAGGATACACCATTTTTCAAGCCCGACACAGGCTCTAAAAAACCATTTAGGGCTTCGCTGCATCAGTCATGACCAATTTTTAAATCTGATGCTCACAAGTCCCATAACTTTGTGGAGGTGGAATACCATATTGCTTAAGTACTCCTTTGAAGTTTAATTTTAGGCTGCATGAGAGGAATAGCCAATTGAGTTAATTAACAGACACTTTTACAGAGGGTATTTTTACAGATACCCTCTGTAAAAACACTACAGAGGGTATCTGTCATGTTTTTGGCCTACATTATCTCTTATAAAAAAAAAAAAAAAAAAAAAAATGACCAGTGCTGACCAAACAGATACTATTTTTATCTAAACATATTCTGCCTAATAATATACAAACAGAATATCAAGAAATTGAGTTTAGAGTTTGATCTGATAATGGGCTATGCCAATACTTCAAGTAATGGACTGTAAATTTTTGTGACTCATCAAAAGGTCAGAGAGTTTGTAGATTGCTTCCATATATAGTGGTTCATAGCTAAAAATTGCTTCTGCCATTAAAAATGACCTTTTTAGGTTTATAAATGCACAATTTAGCAAGCTGTCCCTCTAAATTTAAGCAAATGTCTTCAGCTTTTAGCTGTGTTTAACTGACTGGTAAATATTTTATTAAGTGTGCTGGATTCCAAACTGCAGACAGAACAGTATTAGTCCAATAAGTGTATACGCATTTTGTTTTAACATTGTGAATGCAGTGTTGCATTATACTCACAATCTGTATGTTCATTAAAAGATTCATCACCAAACCTTACCTAATGTACTTTAACATGCCTAAAACATAATGTATGTTTGTGGATTTATACTGGGCATCTTTTTAAAAAATAAGCTCATGATTGATCAGGTGTGTTTCTGATGTCTGGAGCTTTTTATCTTTAAATTGGATCACCTCATGACTGAGTGCTTGCAGCTGTGAAGTGGTGGGTGGGGGTCAGAGTTGGTATGTTTTGCACACTGAAGAAGCCTCAAGGCTTAGCTGAGTAACATGTGGAACACTTTTGGGAGAGCAGTTTTTGTAGCCTCTCTTTTGGTTAGTGGGCTATGATGTAAAAAGAGATTTGTTTTGTTTTAGGAGTCAAGTAGTAAATCTTCATAGGAACCCACAGTGTTTTTACCTTTTCTTATGTGTCTTCCAATCTTATCTCTTTTTTCCTTCTGCTAATAGGGTTGATAGAAGCCCAGACATTTGATATTAGTATTTGACCTGTTAATTACCATTAGTCTCTTGGTTAATAAGATGACATCAAGAATGACAGATGCAGATTTTTAGTCCTGCGTCAGATTGGCTACCTGTCAGAGGCGTACCCTGCCTCTCATTCTGTGGTAGCTGGGAAAGGCTCTAGCCTCCCCGCAACCCTAATAAGGATAAGACGAAAAGGATAGATGGATGGACGTGCAGATTTTTTCAGTATTCAGCCCATCACCGTCAATGTGTCCTTAATTTATGTTATAATTTATGTTTTAATTAATTTTCAGTGCCCTCCAGCAAATTCACTTTGAAATTGTAATTAAATTTAGTGATTACTTTTTCACCTGTAACAGTAAAGAAAATGTGCTTGAATGCTCAATGAACTGTCTACTTAAAGAGTTTAGCATTTTAGATTTGCATTAATTCAGTTCAGCAGTAGGCCTCTATCATGCCTTTGTAACTGTAAAAACTGCTGTTTTTTGAGAACGTGTACATATGTATATATACAAAGGATGACCTTTTCTGCTTGCTGACTGCAATGGTGCCATGGAGTGAACATAGTTGACTGAAGAAACTCATCACCTGGAACCAAAAACTGAGTTCAACCTGTTTTCTGGAATAGACCTCAGGGCTTGTGCATTGTGAGCTTCAACTGAAAATATGAGTGCAGAGGAGATACAATATTCTTGGCTGACATTTCAATTGAATAGATGGAAAATAGCTATAGAAATACTGAAGGTTAGTCTAAAAATACGCCAGAAAAGAACCCAAAGCTTTTTAGATGGTGTACAGGAAAGATGTTATAAAAAGCAAGGTCATGCCTAAAGCTAGTCAGTCTTCATGAAAACCTGTGTGTGAGAAATTTCCAGTTCATCCAAAGGGTTTTAAAGAAAGCGAGGAATTGCTAAAATCATCAAAATCCTTTGATGAGATTCAATTCAATTTTATTTATATAGCGCCAAATCACAACAAAAGTCGCCTCAAGGCGCTTCATAGGTACAGAGAAAAACCCAACAATCATATGACCCCCTATGAGCAAGCACTTTGGCGACAGTGGGAAGGAAAAACTCCCTTTTAACACAGCGGTCCCCAACCTTTTTTGCACCACGGACCGGTTTATGCCTGACAATATTTTCACGGACCGGCCTTTAAGGTGTCGCGGATAAATACAACAAAATAAAACTAGTACCGGTACTGAAAAAAAGAAGATTTATTTATTCATAACACACCTGAAAACTGAGTTAACGATAAAAACGATAACAAAATAACGCTGAAAACCGATAAAAACCCTGAAAACCATACATTTCACACCTGAACCTCAACTCTCGCAGCCCGGTACCAAACGACTCACAGACCGGTAAAAAAATGTTACATTCTGTCACAGCCAGCGGGAGCTGACTGTGTGTAGCGTGAAAAGGAGGACCCAAGTGCAGACACTGAAGGAGACGTAATTTAGGTTAAACAAAAAGTGAGCCATTTATTCAGGCTGGTAAACATGAATGCAAAAATAGAGCAAAGGGCAAACTAAACTAAACGTAGACTAAACGAGACTATGAAAATCAAAAACATGAACACGACCTGGGCAGAATCATACATGGAACTTGACGAGACAAGAAGGAAAGAACACAGATGATCTGACAAAGTCTGAATGAAACACGCAGACTAAATACACACAGGAGGTGATCAGCGGAAGTGGAAACACATGAGGAAACAGCTGACAAAAAAGAACATAACGACGTCACAGGAGAAGAGTAAAACTAAACACAATAAACAAAGAAACACAAGACTTTCAAAATAAAACAGGAAACATGGAGAGAAGTAGACATGACAACACAGGCTTGACAACATGAAACATGCAGACAAGAATACATAACAACTAGCACAGAAGGCCTGGGTGAAACAGACTAAACTTAAATTCATGGCCAATTAATAATAATCCAAAACTCCACATTATCTTCAAAATATAACAAAAGAGATCAAAACCAACTGAAAGCGCTGGGTCACAGACCCAGCCCCTGACACATTCATTAATAATGTGAATTTCCTGCACCTGTTATGGACGACCACGTGACGTCCGTCAAAATTACCCATTCCAAAGTTCAACTGTTGAACTTCATATCTATGTCCAGGCTGGATCATCCAGTTGGACGTCCAAATTGTGGACCTAGTTTGGGCCAAAATGTCCAGAATTGGTCATGGACCGACGGACCCAATCATCTGCATGTCTATCCGACATCAAAGTGTTAGTGTGTTACTCTCCCAGAATTTCATCATTCATTTATCGTCTGCAAACTACTTTAAAAAAAAAAAAATAATTGCTAACTGTCTTTGAATGAAACAGCTTGCAACTCTGACCCAATTAAACTGCAATGTGCCATGTGAAGCCCTCATGCCTTTATTACTTACTGATAGTCTATATGCAGGTTACGTAATTTACTGACACAAAGCATGGGTAAATGTGCAGTAAATGAAAAAGAAATAAGTTTAAAAGAACGAGTTCCACTAAAACGGGAGATGCATGTGTATTTATTTTGCTCATCAAGGAGAAAATGACTCACTAATGTAAACAAGTGCAGGAAAAAGGATTCCTCTCAGTTATGGTTATGTAGAAAACCGCACATGCTGCTTTTCATAATGGACCTTTTTTTTTTTCCCTGAAGCTCCTTCTTCTGCTCTGCTCTCACCTTTTCAGTCTGGCTGATGCCATGATTGCAGCAAAGAAAGAACACAGCTGAGGCAGATTTGAATCTTTTCTCCAACGACAAGGATATTCTTGCCCTTTCACTCTGGTCAATTATCCTTCTTTATGTAACTGGTAGTCATCTGAATCAAATTACAACAAAGGGGATCAAAATGAGTCTCTTCCCTGCAAATTACAGAGCATGACAAAATTTGAGCAGAAATGTGGGATGAACTCGCTGGAATTAATCAGAATTTATCATTGTCACTGTCACACTTGCGTAGGCACTCTAACACTCAGAAGCTGAGCTCAGTCTCTGTCAGAAGTTTGAAAAGGGCCCCTTTGGATATTTGAGGACAGATTTAAACCATTAGGCTGGGAATCGGAAAAGCTTTATCCCATTTGTAAAAAGAATCACTTAGAACAAAAACACTTTAGCATTTATTATTAATGCAGACGTTTCTGTATCTTATATCAAATTTCCACCAAACATCCTTTCTGCCCAATACCTTTTATTTAATGATGTTTTCCATTGTGGCTACAAAAAGGGCAAAAAAATATATCATATGTATTTCACAATATCTATAGGGCCCTCTGATAATTTGACATCAACTTAATCAGGATTAAAAGATAAAACAACATGGAATTAAAGCAGTGTATGCAGTGACCGTGACTAGTGAGTGGCATGGATGAGCTGAATGTCCTTGTTCATCCATTATAAAATCTCATTTAGTGTCTCTGCGTGTGGTCAGTGTCTAGTTAAATGCTTCATATACAAAAATGATTAGGGTAGCTTAGGATGAGCTGTGTCTTGCATAGAAAGTGGGTAAGAGCAGGCGGCAGCAGCAGGGGGAGGAAGACAAAAAGCTACAGTCAATATAAACAGTTTGCAGCAGGCCTCACAGTCTGCACAGGAAGCTACAGAAACGCACTTTGTCAGTTGTTTCCAGCCTAATGTTATCAGACTAAATCACTATGTGTGTAGTCTCCTATAATTACTGTTGCTCTGTGGTAGCTTTACAGTGCTACATGTCAGTAGGACTTTTGAAGTTCATTAAACCAAAGGCACCTACGCACTGTGAAACTGAGCACAAGCTCAATTGTGACATGGATCTAATAAGCCTTGTTGAGACATGATGTCTGGTGCATGTAGATTGTACACTTAATAATACCTACTAAATCATGGACTACAGTGCACAGCTGCAGTTCCTCCTTGTGCACATTGTGAGACAGTCATCTTAATATTTTGACTTTTCACTTTTGATTTTGCAAGATAAGTCCACCATTTTGGAGCTACATTCATCTTGCAGGATATGACAAGCTAATTCATGGCCAGGGAATAGAAAAAAGACATGACAGATTAGATTAGGATGCTAATCAAATGTCTGTGAAGGTTCTCAGCCATCCAGATCATGCCAGTCTCAAGAGCTTGAAATAAGGCGACTGGGCTTCTTTAAGTTATTTGCAGGCGTTTCATTGCTCATCCATGAGACTTCTCCATTTCTAAACCAAAAGGTGGAGACTCCCAGGTATTTAAAACCTACTGGAGCTTGTCTTGTAGGAGGTAACTTGTGTGGGTCATTACATGAGCCAAGTTGTGAAAAAAGGCATGGGTAATTACCGCCTAAAGTTTTGGATAAAACCACTGCGAGGCTTCGTCTCACCTTGTATAGGTCACATGATAGGGTGACCTATAAAGGTCACCTGATGCAATTTATGAATGGGGGAGGCGGTGCCTGGGAAGGGATCTCAAGAGTGCATTGTATGTGACTGACAACAGGTGTTTCTAGCTGTTAGGATGCTAATCATAAGTTTAATTGCAAAAATGAAGACAAGAATGATAAACATGAGGGGTAAGAAGAACGTAAGGTCAGTGGTGGCTGTAACGCAAATGACAACATGAACCAGCACCTGGAGGGGTCTCCTATGTACACAGAATGGTTAAACAATGCTTATTTCAGCGCTGTGTGACGGTCTTAACATGTGTACCCTCATTAGCTTTCTTGTTCTCCCTGCCAACACACTTGCAGGTAGAAACTCTGCATGAAAAAAAGAAAGAGGGGGGTCCATAACACTGAGTAGCAATGCGGTCATCAATTACTTAATTTTTTTACAGCAAAAATTGTGTTAATTCTTTAGAGCTGCTGGTACAGATATGATTTTTCAAGTCTTCACATCCCCACTTTTTCTGCCACTTACTGTGTCAAATATTTATATTGAACACAAGAACTATGAGAGATTTTGTACAGTCTGAGAAATGTGTAATGCAAATTAAATGCATTCAGCCTAATTGGCAATTTAATCACATGTATATTTTGGTAACAGAATAATCTGTCAGGATGAAATATTTTACTGGTAAAGTTTAAATATCTTTACAAGTTTCTTTACAGCACAGACGGTTATTGAGTTGATGGGAAATATCCTCTCCCCCCTGATCTGAGGTTTTGCGGTCTGCGAAGATCAGCTGTGTTGCTTGCATAGCTCTCTCTTAATGTTTCCTATTTTTATATGACAGAGTTTGTCCTGACAGAGTTAAAAACAGGCAAGCACTGATGATCGATTTTGCATAGGTATAGCTCATCTTGTTACCTGTTGGCTGATTACAGCAATGTTTATTTCCCTGGTTGTTGGCAAATAATCCCCTCTAATATATCCTCTCTAGCTTCATTAACTTGCTCATTTCCAATCAAGATAAGGGGAATTACACTGAGAGAACAAAACAATACAAACAAAGAACCACTGAAAAACAATATCCTTGGTCTTGTGGTTTAGTTATCAGTGTGCAAAACTTAAAATATACCAGTTATGTGTGTGTGTATGACTTTTTGAAGCATCAAGATCAGTGAAAAGTCCATTCTATGTATACTGTATCTTCTTCACAGTGGAGCAGATATATCATACCTTTACTGATATTACCAAACAAAAGCATTTAGTATTAATTACCAATTTGTTTGGCTGGGATTCCCTAAATTTCTTAGTTTGAGTGAAAAAAATAGAAAGTGAAGAATGTCTGCTGATTGTTAATGTGTTGCTATAAGAGCAATGGTGGAAATCCAAATTGAGTGCCAAGTAAAGTAAACAGAGCAGTAAAGCTAAATCTGGCCCAGGCTCTAATTGGTCTGTTTTTAGAGACCATTTAGCTTTTATCTCGGTATGTTTCTTCACTGCAGATGAGGTCATTTTTAGCTATGGACTGAATAATGTCTAAACACTGTGTTCAAGTTTGACAATCTGTAAAAAAAATGAGGTGCTAAGTCAATAATTTGATCAACACAAGTGTTAAAGTGGGTTAACAGACGGTCTTTGCTGATTTAAATTGAAAAGTTGCAGACTGACTGTGGCTCTAATAGCTCTTATTGAGTGCATAGAACTTCTGCATACCAGTGAAATGATTCTCGGTACTGCTACATTTTGCTACAAGTTTGGTTGTCAGTATGTATTAACAGTTTGTGTATTATGTCTAGTAATGTTCTATAATCTTGTTTGGAGCAGAACTGCCACAAAATTAATTCAGTGAGGGCTGAAAGGCACTGAAATACTCGGTGACGCATTAACTTGGCCTCTTAACACAATTTGGGTGACTGTAGGCATAAATGCCATGGCACCACTTGGGGTGTATGTGTGTATGTGCGTTTGTAATTCAGGTATTACAAATGTTATGGGGACCAAAATCTGTTTACACAATCATATTATGGGAATGTGTCTTCCTAAACACATGTAAATTGTTAGATTTTATGTTAAAAGCATGTTTTACAGTTGTGTTAAGGGTTATTAATGGGCACATGTCTAATGTAATGTCAGTTTGTTTGAACTGAGGTATAAATTGTGCTTAACTAGTAAAAACTCTTAGATGTAAAAGCTAGTGTCAAACTATAGTGGGCTGTCCACAATTTACAAATCAAGATGATGCCCAGAAACGTCCTAATATCTTCATCCTTTGAATTCATTATAGCTTTAAATTTTTATATGGTGGGTTCTGTTCTATTCAGCCGCAGTTCACCATATCTCAGGTATCTTTCTGTTATCTGGTTTCACTTACCCTAACACTGACCATCAGGATAAATGGTCATAAGAAGCTGGTTATCAACTCACTAAGTTAACCTTCAGTGTGCATATCCATGGATAGGATGTTGCTGGCAACATCTAACCAATCTAAACGGAGCATTTCGTGGGTCATATGACTCTTCTTCGACAGAAAATGCTCCCTGTGAGTGCCACCTACTCCACAGACTTTATCAAATGCTGATTAAAATTCTTTAGTGAACATAAAAATGCAACAGTAAGATGCAAATGTAAAAAGGAGAAGAGGAGCATGCTGCAGCAAGTCATTAAGTGCCTGAGTAGTAAAATAAACATTTTAATTCCAGTTAATTATTTTATCACTGAGTGTGCACTCACTGCTGCTGCTTATTTCTAAGGTTATGGCTGCACATTAGAGCTCTCAAACTTTAAACTGGATACATTTAAACATTTAATGTTACTGTCCCACAGTCTAATAAAGAACATGTGGGGATCGCTTTAGTTTTTCAGCATATCGATGCAAAATGACTTTGAGCAGGTATTATTGGTGTGTGCATTGTGTCCTTTTAGCTGCGATAACCAGCAGTCGGAAAGAGACTCAGCAGCAGATTAGAATCAAGTATTTTAGTTTTTTTTTTTCCTTAAATCACCAAATTAATACATCGGTATTCCCATGACAATGTGACACACAGTTTGCGCTTTAGTGATTTTAGTAAGGTACGGCTGCACATATAACGCATTCCTCTACCATAGAATCGATATCACGCTGAAAACATGCTGCAAATAAGAGATTCCATGAAAATGTGGTGCTTTGGGCTGATTTAAACTGAAATTCAGAACATATCCCAGCAGTTGTATTTTTAGTCTCTCACCTGCATTTTAGAGTTTGAGAGCAAATATTAAATATGGAATTTAAACATAGCCTTAAAGCCTTTACACACCAGATGCATTCAATCTGTCTGAATATTTTGTGCATTCAAAATATTTTTTAGACTAACCCATTTTTCATGCAGCCGTTCATACTAACCAGGTAAATTTTTGGATCCAAATAAAAAGGTTTGGCCAATCAGACCAGTGCATTTGCCAACAAGTGCGCTCGTAGCTCAAAACGTGTACCAGTACTGAATATACAAATAATACCATTTTCCTCAGACACACAGCTAGATGCGACTTCATGTCAACTGGCTCTCTGAAATTATTTCCCTGCTTACTTAGATGTGGTCCCAACTCTGCCAACTGAGCTCAAACTGCCCCACTGACATCCTGAAATATGTATGAAAGTGGTCGTGATGCCGCTGGATCAAACCACAGAATTCTCCCTGCTGCTGCTGCTGCTTTCTCGTGAGAACGTCCTCCTCTTCCTTTCTTTGTTTAGAAACATCAGGATCAGCTCATCCTGGCTTGATGTTAACTTCATTTTTTACACATTGTTTTGTTTGAAGAGAAATCTTCTGCAAAAACACATTTGATGAGTATAGATGTTAAATGAAAGTTCAGATCCAGAACATTGGTAATCTCCTCTTGTTTTATCACGACACAGGCAGAGTTCTGTTGACTAATGAAATTTGTAAATAATAACTACAGGATCATTCACCAAGCCCAGAAACTCATTGTTGTCATATGATCCAGGTAAAAGAGTAGAATAACCCTTTGTCATTGTACATGTACAACAAAATTATGTAAAACATTTTTGTCAAAGAGGGATTTGAATCCATGCCTCCAGGGAAGACTGCAACCTGAACACAGCTCCTTAGACCACTTGGCCACCCTGACTAACATCTTGTGTTGACCTAACCTAAGACTAAAAAGACCCAAATGCAGACATGGCATGCAGACTGATTAATGGGATTGGGAGCCGTTTATTAAGGTTGATTCTGAGTTCAAACCAGACACACAACAAAAGAGCTCAGAGGGACCCACACACTAAGGGGCACTTACCAGACACTGTGACAAAGACAGAGAGGAAGATGAAACTATTTATATACAAAGCACTAATTAGGGGGAAAGGACAAAGGTGAGGGCAGAGTATTAAAATTACCACAGGTGAAGATAATCAGGGAGGAGAAGGCAATCACAAAGGAGGGAAAAGGCAGGAAGTAAAATTAGAAGTAGATACAAAAGAAACTAACAGTCAAACAGGAAATGAAGGTCTGAATGAAAACACTTAACAAGAAATCAGGAACACAGAGGGAGGCATAAACGGGAACGAGGGGAAGACTACTACTGATACTACAACTACTATCACTACGGCTACTGCTAATAAAAAGAAGAATATACATGAACCAAAAACTAAGACCTCTCACTCGAATGCAGTAAACACAGGAACCAAAGACTTCATTTTACAAAGGATCAGTTTCACTATAAAATAATAAAGGCCTCAAGCAAGTATCCAAAACTCCATGAGCATGAAACAGTAACTGGGACTCTAAACACCATAAATAAATGCTCAGGATTATATAATGGAAACAAAACAGGAGTCAAGCACTCAAAGCAACAGTAGAATAACAAAAACAATTAAATGTCTGTAACAAATGATATCTCCAAAAAAACTCAAACCCTGAAAAAACAGTTGCCCACAGAAGCTAAATGATGTGCGCTCAGACTACCAAGTCACTAATTTGTGTAAATTAGATAGGAGTCTCATTGAGTAAAGTGATTCATGATCTGGACATGTTGAAAGTACAGACGTCAGTACACGTGACATCATTAATGTTAATCCATTAATAAAATATTTTTACCTTGAAAAATATTTACTTTTTTTGGTTTGGAGTATTTTTCTTAATAAAATCAAATTATGATTCAGGGTTAAAACACTGCATGATATTTAACAGCAAAATATCAACTATGCTGTTGAGAAGTTTGGTACATGTGCATCTTGTTATTTTTACTAAGCTGGCTCCCATTTATCCATGTCCCGAAACACCTTTCATCACTATACTGATATTCTTCGTCGACATAAAGAATTAGGCTAATCACTGAAAGCTGAGTAAAAGCCAATTTACCAAAATAAAAAAAATGCAAATGCATGTTTACTTTAATAACAAAAAACAAAATGTAATTTAAAGTTCTTATATAAAGGAACAATCAATAAAGGATGTTGATGGTGGTGAACACGGGTCAACGATTGTCCTTTTCAAGTGATTTCAGCTGAAGGCAACATGACATCAAAATTTCGTAATTACCAAAATCTAAAATGACAGTGGTTTTCCTGAGGCAGATTTTCTTTTCACATACTAATGTCAACAAATTAGCCATCATTGGTGTCAGGTCTGCTAATGACTGCTTAGTTGAAAGAATCTGATTGGCTTGAGGCACAGTGTTTTGATGAAATGTTGGGTTAGGTGTGCTGTTGCTGCTACAGCAAATCTGAAACGCCAATTAATCACATTTAAATGGTGGAGAGAGTGGGGGGGGGTTTTAAGCACAAAAGTCCAGTAGCATGCTTTCTCCAAAATATAAAACTGTCAATCAGAGCAGAAGGGAATGATATACTAAAAGCAAGGGGAGGACAGACTAAGGAGGACTAATTACATGGCTGATTCTTGCTTTCTTTACTTTTTTCCCTTTTACACAGTGTTTTCACAACAGTGGTATTGTTTGGGTGTGCATCTTGTGTTTTGTCCATTATTTTTAGGCCATTGCGGTATTAGATGGACAGAAATGATGTGACATGTTCTTTGAGCATTACACAGTTTGGCAATTTATGTTTTTTCTTTTGAAATATTGAGAGCATCGCTTGTCAGTTGGATCAATCCAGTGTCAAGACCTACTTGAAAGACAGATGCCTGAAATAAATCAAATGTAACGCAGGAGCATCTTGTCTTTCAGAATCCTTCATGCATTCCCTCTTTGCAAAATCTAAATGCCTCTGACAGCATGCCAGCAGCTCTCCCTGTGATGCCTTCTTTTCAGAACATTAAACTCTGATATTTATTTTTCTTTTGATACTCCATAAAGATTATTTCACTATGCAGCTACTAGGAATTCCTATTCCGAGCATTGCAAGGCAATGTAAGTAAACAAGCCACTCTCACTTCCAAGTTCCAGCTTCCTTTTGTCAGGACTTGTACAACTGTTGCAGTGCAAAGCACACCCTGAAGTATAATTTCATATTGTGCAGAAATTTCAGTAGAAATCACCTAACATCTGAAACTGATGCCTTGAGACAAGAGACAAAAGTATTCTGGAGCTTTACTCCGCACACCAGACAATAAAGGGGCACGCTTTACAACAGCATAACAAGAAGGGGGTTTCCCAAACAAATGTCAATATGAGACCAATTGGAAATGAGAAATGTTGGAAGGGACTCAATAGTGAAGCAAAAGTATTTAACTGACTTTTATAATAGCTGACAGCTGTGAAATATAGTGAAGATGAAGGCTGGATGCTTTTCTGCAATAGCAGAAATTTTATTCATAATATCCAAAACATTGCAGATCCACTTTGGAGAGGTCATTGAGGTAAAATGTAAAAAAAAAAAGAAAGAAAGAAAGAAAAAAAGATGAAAAATTGCTTTTAGGTATCGCTTTACTCCACTACTAATCTCTTTTCATCAGCAGTTATATTAGAAGGAGTGACATGGTAATCTAATCGGGAGGGTCACATAAGTGGATTCTGTCAAAATTGTCTGCCTGTAACAACATGGTTTGACAGTCCGTCAGGTTTGAACACTTTGAGTTTTGGTCGTGACGCATCTGTTATTCAGATCAAGGTTGACTTCCTTGGATTAGCGTCTGTCAGCTTTATTTTCAGCGACACCAAGAGGCTTCAGAGCACAGATTACTGCCAAGGATGCTGATGGCCACTTGTGACTGGCTCTGGCATATTGCGTTCCTGTCTTATCTGACATAGTCGAAGCTGCTTCTTTACAAGCGTGAGACAGATCTTTCTGCAAGTGAACAATCACAGAGAGCCTTCATACATCAGTAGTTTTTGGACCACAAGTCCCATAACACTCCACTGAAACAGTTTGTTGTAGTCTCTTGAGTTTTCATTTGGGTGCAGCATTTTAAAAAAAGATAAAAGTATAACAGTACTTTACTCCCATTAAAACTTCACAGTACTGTAGTGTAAATCATTTTCTGGATTAGGGCAAAAAAACATAACAGGTACTGTAAATAGAACAACCTATACAAGGGCAGCATAACTCTGTGTTTTATCATTAAACTCTGAATAACAGGAGAAAGACAGAGTAGGGGGATGGGAAGCATAATACAGAAACAATGAAGTGGAACAAATCCAACAGGCACAAGCTTTATCTCGTTCCCTTCGCCTTCCCCGCCTTTTTTCCATTTTTGCTATCTTTCTTTATCTTAATGAGCACCACAGCTTTCTATCGAGGGATGGTGCCAGTGTGATACATCACAGGCAGGACACATACAGGGGAATGAGGACAGGACAGTAGCAGGGTGACAGTGATGCTGGCAGAGCGATTAAGAGTGCTTAAACAGGCATGCTGATTCAGAGTGTGAGCAAAAGAGCACCATCATGCTCAGAGAAATGGCAGAGGTCCTCATTCACTCCTTGATAGAAAAAAATAAATAAATAAAGAGGACTGAGAACACTCAGTGTGTGTCTGTGTGTGTGTGTGTGTGTGTGTGTGTGTGTGTGTGTGTGTGTGTGTGTGTGTGTGTGTGTGTGTGTGCGTGCGCGCATGTTTGTGTAGCCATGTAGCCATGACTAAATCAATTCCAAGACTGAATGCTCTGAGTGTAGGTAAAGGTGGTCACACAAAGACTAAATTAACACCTATGTGCTCACTTCAAACACTTCAAAGACAAAAAGCATTAAACTTACACACTCACAAATACAGTTACAGAAATATATGGCAGATACTCTTGTCCATGAGCATGTGACCTGTAAAAACTGAGACCAGTGGAGTGAAAGTAACAGATTGCTGCATCGGTGTAATTTGAACAGACATACAAATCGTAAATACATTTTGCATATACTGGCTTTAAATGGATGTCTAATATATTTTGAAAAAATGGATGTACAGTGCTTAACACATTTACTAGACCGCACCTACTGTAAGGTTTATGGCCCAGCTGCGCTAAATGAAACAATCATTACAGCCACTGAGGAGGTTATGGTTTTCTGAGCGTTTGTGTGCATGCATGCATTTATGCATGGGTGTGTTGCATTTGGTTTTTAAACACGATATCTTCAAAAGCTTTGAATGAATTCTGGTACTATTAGCAATTTATTAAAACCTGGCTTACATCCACCACGGCTTTCAAGGTCAACTTAACGATTTATTGGTTGAAAATCGACAATACGTTTTACACGTGTACCGTCAATGTTCCCTCTAATTTTTCATGTGTCTGAGCGAACACACAAACTCCCTGAGCGGTCCCTTGGACCACTGTGAGCAACAGCAGACGTGTGCACTGTGGTCACGCCGGCATCGAATCCATCTAAGTTACATGGTTTATTAAAATAATCAAATTACAGCATTTACATTTATGTTAGACTATTTTTAATTAACTGCTTTAGCCCACTTACAATGAAAATTTTAAAAAATCTTGTTCATGACCTGTGTAGTATGTTAACACTATTGGAAGTAAAAATAACTCCAATTTTGAAAACACAACTTTCTTTTTTTTTCTTTTTTATATAAAGCTCTGACTTGTATTATGAGTATGAGTCTGTGGTCTGGGAAAGAGTCCTGTAACTCTCTGTCTGCAAAATACAGTATATAATGACCAATGTTGGGCAATTAATTATATAGTTACTTCTTCAAAAAGTAACTGAGTTATGCAAACAACAAAGTTTTTGCAGCTGTGTACCTAAAAATGCAGCCAAGGTGGTTTTTTAAATAAACATTTCAAACTATTTACAGAACAATCAGCTGTTCTGCATCAAGTCTGATGCCACACAAATTATTTGTGCCACTCCAAAAAACAATTTCTGTCCACTATGAGATAAAGGAGAACAACAGCCTGATACCTGCAGGCCTGACAACAGGAGATGTATCACTCCTGTAACACCTGTAACATTCAGTAGTCGCCTCATTGTTCTGACACACACAACAAAACTATTGACTACACTACACACTAACTACACAAGATTTGCGCTAAACGTTGCAAATCTCTCACATCTCAAAACCACGCCGTCACTCCTAAAACTTCCCCCTTCCTAAACATCTAAATGCCATGTTGCCATATCATTTTTTGATTGGTCGACATGGTACATTTTTCCACCAATAGGGAAGGGTGGGGTTTTTTGGTTTTGTTTTTGCTCACAGGCAGAGAGTGCTTTCCAGCGTTTTCCTTATAAAACGCCGTTTTTACCGTTTCTTCCCGCAGTAAATATAAACAACGATAGCATTCAGGAAGAAAACCAAACATTGCAGATATTTTTATCATAACTCTGGTTTTACTTGGCCTATTAACACAATTTAAAAACTGGTATAAAGTCCTCACTTTTTCCGTCAATTGTTCTGTCTGTCCTGCTCACATCTCCAATGGTTGTACACGTTGTCATTAACGTGGCTTTGCTAGCTAAAACACCGGTGTCGGATTTTTTTTTTTGTGCGCAACTTTTCTTTTTCTGTGCGCAGAGATCGTTTAGAGGGAACATTGTGTATTGTCAACATATCAAAAGTACAGTGAAAGAATTTAAAATTTCACGTCAGCTTTTACTTTTAACCTCCTATTATTTTATTATGACTTATTATGACACATGTGCAATATAGTAACAGATTATAAATGTTTAAATACATAACAATTTGAATATATGTACAAGTTTCCTGAATAAGCATATTTTTTTACTATATAATGGAATAGATGCTAGACATGTATTATATCCACATATATAAAAATTGATACAAAATATTTCTGCTCAAAATGATGTACGTATATTAAGTATATTAAAATGGGTTTCAAGAGGGCAAATAACAAAATATAAAAAATACAGCACCATTCCCTTGCTGGGTTTGCCGTCTTTGACTGCTTCTTGTTTTTCTATTCTTCTTTTGGTTTCTGTAACGGTGTGCACAAGGAGTATGCACAAGCTCTTTAATTGAAATGATATTTCCAAGGCTAAAACAATAATAAAACATAATTAATGTTGTTATTCATGAATTTTCTAATTTAGTGTTTTACATAAAAAGCTGAAAAAAATTAAAAAACACATTATTATTGGTTGATTAAGATGCCAAATTAAAATAAATGACTGTTATACTTGATTAATGCTTAACTTCTCAGAGAAGTCCAATTTATTTTGACAGATTTTTAAGTTTTCGTGTTTTTTGGTCTAAAAAAATTTTAAGAACAGTAGTTATCATGACATCATCCATTGTTTTCTGAAGTCCTAATTTGAAGCCTCGCACTGTCGGTTGCAGAAAAAGAAAAACAGATATGACAGTGAGGATCTGAGTGACTTGTGAAACTGTATGCTCATTACACACACTTGTCAATCATAAATTGTTAGACAACAAGTGTGTGTTTTCATACCAGAGATAATTCTCCATTTTGAAACACAGTATGATCAAAATTTACAAAAAGGCTTATTTTTTTATTCATCATGAACTTAAATGACTGACTGAGCCCACAAACCTAGCAGCAAAGTGTTTACAGAGGTAAAGTCAGAGAGCTGTTTTGCCATACACCTCCATAGGATCAGAGGTTTTTGTGCAGCCAACCAACTATGGTGGCTTTCAAACAGAATGCTGATTCGCTTCTTCAGTGGCTTCATTTTTATGACTCAGGCACGTTAACTTTTTCTATTTAATAGGGAAAAACTGCAGTGTCATCTTCTCTAATACTACAGCCTGAGTCTATTTAATATCACACAGCTTCTCTTGGATTTGTTTTCAGTGGCTCAATAAAACCTTATGCGCTTGACACCCTTTGAGAAATGGTCAAACCTTTTGAGAGTGACACTTGGAAACTGACATTAACAGATTCATGTTCTTCCAGCTCAGCTTACTTCAGTCAAAGAGTTAGCTATAATTGCTCATTGGCCTGAATTAAAATGTCAGGTCTAAAGTCAGTCTACGCTGACCCCCATGGAACAATCAGAAGTACTCACCATACAAAGTCTGAGAGCTTAGTTGCGTAACGCAGTCTCATTATTCAGAGGCAACATTGCACCAAGTTAATAGGAGGTGACCTTTCCATTTGTTTACAGCAGACACTGTCTTATATTTTATTTTTATTCTTCATAGTCGTGCAAGCTCAAGCTCTTCAGTAGATAAAAATTGAATTATGTCTGCAACACCTACCCTTAAAATTACAATAATAGGAAATGTGGCACTATTTGCTTTTTCAATGCTGGCACCCATGAGCAGGATTTAATTGAACAATGCCTGTGAAAAGAAGGCCCGGTGCTTCACCTGCGTGAGATGATTATTGCATCCATGTCCGTGCTCTATGTGAACTCGGTAATGAGCCAGAAATTACCAGGAGACAGTAGCAGGTTGGTTCATTATCATGCATTCTATGAAGAATCAGTGACGGGGGTTGGGGGGTCCCAGAGGTGATCTAAGAATGGAAACAGGCTTTTCTATGTTGCTTCTGTCATCCTTATGGGAAAAACCAAACTCTGAAGATGTTCTTAGCTAATAGCGACAATAAGAAAAGAAACAGCATTGCCACTTATAAAATACATGACAGTGCTCCTACCTAAGCAAAGCTTAGCAGTGACTCCTTTTCCTTAGGATCACATCTGAATCTGAGTCATAGCTTCAGCTGCAGCAGGTCTGCATGAGAGGAGCCGTGGTAAAAGGAATGCACTTTATTGTGCAAGAACATTCATTGATGTGCTATTTTTGCCCACATGAGGCACAGATTAGATAATGAAAAGTGGGCATATTCTGTATGGGAGAAGCAATGGCAATGTCAATACACTTTTTCAAACTCAAAGGATTTCTGCATGCACAGTGTGGAAAGAATAATGTCTATTGTGATCATTGTACATTATTCTTTACATTATTGCATTATTATTTCCATGGCTTTAGCCTCACACAAACACGCAGGCTGTTGTGGGCTGCCAGTGTTATGAAGCATCTCACCAGAGAAATGGCTCGCCTGCCAGATGTTGGTTAATATGTTTGTCTGTTGATTATAGCTTGTTTGAGAGCTGCTGCAAATGTCCTTGGTGCCGGGTAAAAAAATGTTTGTCATGTATTAGCTAACACCTGGGACAATTTCCAAAAGGAAAAAGCAAAAGAGGTAATGTCTTACAAGCCCCGTTTTTTTGTTTTTTTTTTGTTGTTGTTGTTGTTTTTTTGTTTTTCCGCCTGCCCTGGATTTTTTAGGAAAGATAATGATGATGGTATTTTTAGGTGGGGATAAGAGAGGATATTTGTGCTGACATTGGAAACACATCTGATGTTACTTACACTAAAATAAGTCCCTAAAATTCCCCACTGAGAATCAGACTAATGAAATTGTACTAGGTGGGGTAGAAGCTCACAGCTCTACTCTTGAGAAGCAATTATGATTAGAAATATGGAAATCTGCTAATTAAAACCAAATCAGCAGAGTATACATGGTGCGGGGTTTCTCAGTCGAGGGTGAATTATTTCTATGAAATAAAATGTTTAATGTGAAGCGAGAGGCAAGATAGCGAGCGTTTGAGTAGGTAGCGTGACGGTGTTTATCAAGTCGTAGCTGTTGCAGGGTCTCTTTTGTATGACAGGAAGAAAATTGACTCATCCCCCTTACCTTCCTAGCTTGCTTGAGGACATTGTTCGTTCATTACTGGCTGAGCTCCACTGTTTTTGAATCCCAGAAGGCTTGTGATATTTTCCAGACAGGACGGCTTTGAAACTGTCATGTGCAGCGAGAACTGTAAAAGCTCTTTCCATTGACCTGTATTTGTTCAAAATAAGTTCACTCGGTTCTTCGAGGCTGGTTTAATATACACGCAGGAGAAGCCTAAAACATGCTTCAAAATGTATTGATCTTCTTATTTTGGCTTTAACGTGTCAGGTTACTTCCGAACACAACAGCAGAGGTCAAACGTGACGCTGTCATTTTTCACAGATGGCGTCGAGGCTGCTATAGCAACGTAGCTGGAATATCTATGGACAGATCTCTTGAGCATTCACCGAAGAGGCAGGGGGGTGGGGTAGCAGAATAAAGGACACCTTAAAATGACATTCCCGCAGTGCTGAAGATAATTTGCACTGAATCAGTATGAACATAATTTATATGAAGTGCACATCAAAAGGTCACAGTAAAATAATTGTGAGCCTTTCGCTGTCAAGCCTCGCGACAATTCATCAGGACACATCAAACAGGAGTGCTGCAGCCACTTGATTTAAACTTGGATGACCGTAAAACAGAAGACAGGGAGGAGTGTGACCAATGTCTGTATTCTTGCTCTCCTAATATGTGCATTGAAAGACAAGTAAATTCTCCTGTGTACATTCTGAACTCGTTCCCAGCACTTTGTGCACAGTGACACATGGCCACCTACAGGTTCCACGGGGAATTTGTGAGTAGTTGACTTTTTGCAGATTATTACAGCTTGTTTTTCCACCTGCTTGAATGTCATTTCCTGCTTGTTAACCCTCCATTAGTACCCCTTGCTTCGTGTCCACTTAACACAAGCACTGCTAGAGAGGTCTGGGTTTGAGAGGCTGTGTCACACCTGCAAAAGAGAGGTTGTCCCAGTAATTACATCCTCTCATGCAGAATGCTATTGTCTAACTTTTAATAAGAAGCCACTACTATTTTTTTTTTATAAAGATTTAATACTCCCATTAGTGAATCATAATCTTATCACGTTAAAGAGGATACATGCTGCTATGACCCTGGAAGTTGTGATGTTTAGCTTCAAAAGGATCTTATGATCTCTTGTGAAGATCAAGATGGCGAGGGATTCTAAGATCCCCCCTTTTATCTTTTATTGTAGAGATTAACCTTATACAGAATAGGGAAACTGGGAAATACCCTAATGCATTTTCACATATCACATGCTCTGAAAACAATATCATTAGTGTAGAGTTCTTCAGAGCTGCCCAAGATGGGAGGCACCAGTCAAGTATTGAGGTAATCATAAGACACATAAGTCCTCTATAACACAGGACTTAGTGCATGTGCTATTGGCACCACAAGGGGTGGGTTCTGGATCTCATTGATGCTTTTTGTGATTTTAATTGATAGATGTAAACACTGTCTTTACAAAAAAACCAAGAATCTGACATTTACAACATATTACAGTAACTGGCCAGGTTTACATAGCTGAAAATGCAATCTGGGTTTAAATGCCTTATTCAAGTTACGTTTCCGTTTTAATGCACTGCACAATTCTATCATTTAAATTTTATATAGCTGAGTACAGCTTGCATGTCTGCCAAATGGGACCATATAAAAATAAGCACCAAGTTATCCACTAATGTAGCTCAATTATCTCCCCACTCTCTGAGATACTGTAATGCCCAGTATTTCCTTTCAAAGCCTAAGTGTGAAGCCTCAGTCACACAGGAAGTGTCTAGCAGCAATGTGACGTCCAGAGACCACAGAAAGTCAGTGATATTCAAGCAGAGACCAGTGAAACTGCCGGCGACATCAAATGGGCACATTCTAAGGTCAGCTTTGTTCTTTTTCAGAGATTAAAGCGACTTTGAATGACAGTGCAGGACACCGCTGATTGACATTACTGGGTAGTAAACATAGTACTGTGCAAAAGTCTTGAGCCAGCACTCTTTTATTTTGTATTTTGCTTCCAAGGAGGCAGTAGTTTATTAAAATGGCCTTGAATAATAGTTCTCGAGGCTTTTTAAAGGTGTTTCAAAGGTTTTTGTTGTACTCTGAACTTTTTGGACTTTTTTCTATCTAAGCCACTTAACACTGACCTATGAATCATTCAAGCAGAGAAAAGACAGCTAACTCAAGGTATCAAAGGTATCAGTCTACACATATCAGACAACAGCAACAGTAAAGAATCATTCTTACAAAATCTTACAAACAACTGTATCTTTAAACACTTACTTAATTACTAGTAGCCTGTTGTAAAAACACTTTTTTTTAGTGTTTTTAGTGTTTTTAGTAGTTTTTTTTTTCTTTAGTTGAATCTATGTGAAATACCAAAGTTAAAGTATGAAAAGGCATAAAATTCTATTTGGCATTCTCAAATCTTGGCATAATGGCATGTAGTTTGTCCTTAAAATAATTGAGAAAACCAGACAAGTGGAGGACAAAAGCTGTTAAACATGGTGGGGCATCTGTTATAGTTTGGGGCTGCATTTCAGCCAGTGATGTTGGGGTTCTTGTCTAAATCTATGTTATTATGAATGCAGAAAAGTACCGTCACTTTTAGAGCCATCATGCCGTACCATCTGGAAAGCATCTGATTGGCAGTGGCTTCATTTTCAGCATGACAATGATCCCAAACACACTGCCAACGGCAGTAAAAGCATACCTGAATAGAAAAACACACAATCACACAGTGGAACACCATCAATCATGAACTGGCCTTCCCGCAACCCAGACCTTAACTTTATTGAAGGAGTGTGGGATCATACTGACAGAGAGCAGAATGAAAGGCAGCCAACAGCAACAGAGAGCTTTGGAATATCATTCAAGAGGAAATTTAAAAATTGCAAAAAAAATGGTTAAGAGTTGAAGAACTCTATTTATGCCTTAAATAGTATATTTCCAATGATGTTTCCATGAAAGAAAGTGTTGGACTAGAGTCTGGAATGGCTACCAGCACCCAACCATCAGTGACAAAGCAATATACAATGAGCAAATCACTTCCAGAGGGGACACGGCTTAAGGCAGAGCCTGAGTCTGACAAGCAGATACAGGTATTGTACTGAATTTGTGTTGGTCAGAAGAAAGTTTGTCTCTCAGTTTCGCGGGTGATGCCATCCATTAGCCATGGTCATGACATCTGGGGAGAGACTTCAAGAATAACACTGGAAAGGAGCCAAAGAGTACTTTCTCAAGAGTTTGCCTGCACTCACCCGTTAAGTATAACCACTGTTCTTTTGAAAATAGTGAGTTGTTTTGACAGGGTGCTTTCTGTTGAGAAATCTGCTGGGTCTCTTTCCATGACAACATCCAGGAAGATTTTGCCATGGTATTACCTATCAGGATTACCACAGAGATCCAATATCCAATAAATCACAGAAAATGGATTAGCAAATAGCTTTGATCATTCACAGTATAAATATTTACTCTGAATCTCTACAGGCATCTGTCAAGATCTATAACTCACAGTCTGATACCCCTGAGACAGTGGAAAGGGCCTGAGGAAATGAATGCAAATTTGTAATTACACTCCAGCTCAAGATTTGGATCGTTTGGTAGCCATGTCTCATCAGAACACTGGGATGCTGTGTTGTTTTGATGGTTATCAGAACAGTTTTCATTTCCTGCTGGACTTTTTTTCCCCAAAAAATATTTGTATGCATTTCTGTGTCTCTGTGTATCTCCCGTCTTGGTCAGTATCCCTGTCTGAATCACAACTCAACTGAAGATTAGTTTACAAAAAGGCAAAGAACAAAAATGTTTAATCCCAACTAAACCTGCTTAGCTTAACCTCAAATCTGATTCCAAAGAGATAAGAGCCCGTTTAACCTGCTCACATACTACCTATTACTAAAGCTGTATTTATAACACTTCTCTTTGTTTTTTGTTTCTTTTTTTCTTTTTTTTACGGCATCTGCTCATTTTGCCCACAATAAAGAATCCTTGAGCTTAGATGAGCAAAAAAAGCAGTGATTTTTCTTTTTGAAAACTGGCTTTTTCAGTAAACTGTATAACCCCTGACAATAGGGCTAAATAAATCTGTACCCCTGTGGATGAGCTGGACTGTAGCAATGCGGGGTTTTTACATTCCAGTCATGCTTCTGTGCAAACAGCAAGTAAACGAAGGCCTAACCTTGCACGCTCCCATGGAGAGGGCCTGCAATGAAATTGCATATAATCACAGAAAGCAGGGTGCAAGTGCCCTGGGATTTGCTTGGGATCAGTGCTCAGAGATGGGGGCTGGAAATCTGGACACTAGGAGCAGTCAAATGCATCAGTTTAAGTTCAGCTACAATGGTGGGACATTTGGAAGCAATCTTTTATATATTTTTGGTTGAAGCCATGTGAACAGAAAGCTCACATTTGTTGTCTGTCTCTGGCAAAACCATCGTGTAAGTGATTAGTTATTTTCTGATTAATTTTAAGTCAGAAACTTTAACTTAGGGTTAAATGCAGCAAGTGTTTCTGGCTTCACTGTAGGGCTTTTTTGTTGTTGTTGTTGTTATATTTGGCTAGCCTGGAGTCCACCAGAAGAGACAGAGTGAGGACATAAGACGTGGAAGAGTGAGGTTGGCCCTCTCTGTTTCCCAGAGGGCATACGCAATTTTCAGCTCTAGTGAGCCAGCTCTAGGAATACCAGCATCTGAACACAGAACAATACTGAAGCTCATTTAGTCATGTCTTCCCATGGTAGCAACTGACTTGTCACCTTTTTTTTAAATAAAAACACTTTAAACAAAAATGGCAAATTTAGGATTACTGGATCCACTGACACACATTTAATTCTTTGAGTTGCAGAGCACAAGTTTACAAATTACAACAAACAGCAAACTTATTTTTTATTACGTCATCTGTGACTGATTATGTTAATCCTTTAAAAAACTTTATAGAATAAGTGAAAAATATCTGAATATTCATCTGTCTCGATAATAATGGAGGTGTCACTCATGCTCTGATTGGGCTCTGTCAGATGCAGTGGTACCTGACTACTGTAGTACTGAGAGTTGCAGGTAAGCTCCATGATTGATAGCTATGCTAAGAGTGCCACTGCTGCTCTCCCCAGGTGACGACAATTGAACTGCTGCTCAGCAGGCTGCAGTGCCAGTATGTCTACCAGTCACACTACAGCAAAAACATCTTGCTTCTGTTCAGTAATGGTTTATTAATGTTCCTCAGTTCTTCTTAAGGAGCTAAGATAAAGATGTTTAATGAGGTTTTCAGCTAAAAGCACAACAGTAAAGCTAAAGTAAATAAATGGGTTTCCTTGGAAGGGGTGCCTAATGGCTTCCTGTGAATAAAGTGAAGCTTTTAAACCAAGTCTGGACCCCTAAGTCTGCTTTTGGAAAACCATGGCTGCCCACATTGAGCTTAAAAAGGATTTGTGCATTTTTAGTTGACTCTAGCAGGGGCCCAGCTTTCGCCCTGTTGTGGAAGAGATTTCAGGTGGGGGACATAGCTTATGGCAGCTAGAGGTGGACAAAGAGCAGCTAGGGGAGTTAACTGTCTCAACAGTGCTATGACCATCTATACTGATCCACTTTACTTCTCTAATCCACTTGGCTGAAGCAAGTCACAAGTGTGTCCCATTTGTATTGTTAGTGTTTTTGAATGTAAATCGGTGGACTTAAACATTTTATGCGGATTAGACAAGCTTAGCTCCATGCCTAATGCAATGATTAGGGATTTCTGGCACAGCAGATAAGTGAATGTTCACTAGTTACTCACTGGGCTCAACGGTTAAAGACCTTAGACCAAAATGGCAAAGTCTTGAACAAGACAGCTTTCAAGCTGGAGAAGCGTCACAGAGAAATGATCGGGTTGGTCACTAACCTTTTGTTACATTAAACTGTATTCAAGCAAAAAACTTGGATGTAAAGACTGCTTAAATGTAAACTGAAGAAAGCTGAATGACAGGAAATTTGGAAGAGAACTACACTACTTTATATGATAGAGCAGGGGTCAGCAACCCTAGGCACGCGTGCCACAGCTGGCACGCGAAGGGTTAACTGATGGCACGACCATAGCTAGACTGGCCATCGGGCAAACCAATTTGCCCGCCGGATGTTGCGCTAAACAACAGCAGCACGTTTAAGCTTGATCAGCTGTTGTTAGAATTTATTTAATATTAATTTCTGTATCAGCTGATGTTTGCTGGAGTTTGGTTATCTGGTGAGAGGGAAACATGCAGATGAAACCAGGAGATGTCCTTACTGAATCATCAGAGCTGAACAGGTGATGGAGAAACAGGTTTACCTTTTAGGTGACATGAATTAGTTGAAGGGAAGTTATGAACTGTTTCCGAGAGACAAATAACACCAGGATCCTTTTCTAAGTAGCTGACAGCTGGTAACTGTGCAGGGGCGGGTCTAGCAAAGTGTTGCCAGGGGGCCAGCTAGGGCATTAACAGGGGAAGGGGGCGCAAAGAAATACTTTTCTTTCTTATTCTCATTTAAAATGTCTGGCTGTTATTAAATAATTATCTGAAGCTTACAACCAAAGTTCTTGTTATGGATAAAAAGTGTCTTTTTGTTGTTTCAAAATAGCTGATAACTATTCGCTGATAGCTGCCAACATCTGCGAACAAATATAATTCTATGAAGTGGTTCTATATAGTGTGTAACTGTTAATATAGAGCGTTATTAAATTTATTGCTAATGCAATCATATGGCACACTGACTTCTGAGGAAATTTTAGATGGCACTCGATATCAGAAAGGTTGCCTACCCCTGTGATAGAGGATTGCAGGTGTGTGTTCTTAAACAAATGAGTGAGACAGATTTTCCAGTTTGTCTACACTTTTTAGATTTGGCATTTATCCCCGAAGAACAAACGGTTTGATTTTCTGTCTTGTGTAATTAAATTCAAGGTGTTGTATGGACAGGGGAATGTGTTGGTGTTTTATCTAGCAGTTTTTAGTCAAATATGCTTTGATTTATATTTACTGCAATGTCAAGAAACGTATTGGGTAACATTAAGGTTGGTTTTTAAATAACAGCAAAAGAGTACCAGTAATATCTGAACCCTCAGTTCAGAGGCTGAACAAAGTTTGAGTACGTTAAGGTGTTTGCATAAAAACACTAAACAGGTCACCAAGTGCCATAAAATCTGCAACAAAGCAACTGAAATGACTCAAAGAATTTTGATCCACCTTAAGACACATCACTCATAATTTCAAAAGACTCTAGTACAGTATGCGCAGAACTGAGCAGTGCTTTTAAAATCAAAGCAAGGTCTACAACACTGATGAGTGTTTAAGATTAAAAGGGAGAACTAGTGGGTCACTTGGGAATCCAAAGAAGTTTATAGTGCTGTATGAAAAGAATTTTTAAATGCAAGTTGGAAAATGTCTTTGAAGTTAAAATGCTAGCTCAAATTTTGTCAATAATTCCTTTTAAAGTTTTCATTGAACTCTTGGTAACATGATGTGTGTAGTGTATAATCACACAGTTCCTCGCTCTTTTTAAGAATGTATGCAGTAACGCTGCCTTGGTTTAAAGGAATAGTAATTTTAAAACAATCATCAATAGCTAATATATGGGTTTAGAAACACATGAAGAAGACATGAAAGGACAGTAATTCAAGCCCCAAACTAGTCATTAGGCATTACAGTATTAGTTTGAAAGTGTATCCATCAAAGTGTTAACACCTAGTAAGCTTTAATCACTGGGGATTAATAAATAAATAAAATTTTATATGTACATGGTTTTAAAAAAAAATAGCAAAGAAAACATTACAGGTTTGTTGTTGCATGTTTAACCAAATTCTGTCCAGTTGGGACCACAACAGTGGCATAAAAATGGCTATCAATCATCTGCGGCAATTAAGATTTAGAGGTATGGTTTTATCCTGAGGCCTCCCCTCCCCCTGACATGTGCATACACAAAGATCCCAAAGATAAAATAGAACAAGTATCAGTGACAACAGACATGACATTAAGTGAGAAATTGTATTGTAAGTGGGTTGCAAAGCAGCTTGCAGAAGCAGCAGCAAAGATGAGCTAAATTATGTGGGCTACATAGCATGTTCTATTTTACCACTAGGATGTTCAAAGGTGTGTTGAGATATACACTGAAGCTAGCAGGCACTGAGATCAGTTGACATAAAGGGGTTTCAGAGTGAGTTTGACTCTTGACTGAAGTAAAATTATGTTGTACTAGACATTGATTTAAAATGAATAATTTATGAAAGTTATTTATCCTTTGTTTACATGTGCATTAAAAATGATTTGCTTATTAAACAAACAGTCCTATATGTGAACATTTCTATTATCATGACCATGTCGTCATCCATCTGTCCATCCAGCCATCTTCTTCTTTCCACTAATTGACTAAAGCCATGGTGGAGTTGGAGCGTCTTTTGAGCTATCACAGGGGGGAGAGGCAGGGTGCATCCTGGACAGGTCGCCAGTCTGGCACAGGGCGATCTGCCATCATGATATCCTCATTTCATATCCTACCTCGATTTATTTTTACATATCTTATTATTCATCAATCACTGATGTGCATTAGGTTTTTGCCTCTCAGGGACCTTTTGTTTTTTTTTTTCTCTATAATGAGGCAGGTGTCTAATGGGTAGATGTTATTCATGCAGTGATTATGAAAAATATAAGTGCCTGATACCTGTGCTTCCAATTATCAAGCTAATTAGTGTGTGGCCAAAATTGTCACTATTATCTGATGAATTGCTTTTAGGAGGGCTAAAAGCTAGTTTGAAACAGAAAGGGTCATATTGCCCATACTGATGGTTTAGAGAAACATATTTTCACATTTTTGTAATGAATCTCGATTATCATCTGCTCTGCTTGTACCATTACAGGTTGGAAGATGGCATCGCATCTTTTGTAGCATTCTGAAAGTATATTTATCAAGTGTGCTGATAAGTGCTGCTGTCATTTGCTGTTTTAATTTTAATTTAGTGCCAATCAGCACATATTAATGCATTTTGGATTAGGTACCTTGACTATATGTGAGAAAATACTTGGCTTGCTAAGTTAAGTTAAAAAATAAGTTTCTGTGGGCTTCTCAGCTTTCACAGTTGAAAAGAAAAAATAAAGTGCATACAATGTATATGCATCTAAAATAGTCTTTAGCTAACTAAAATGCTGAAGCTATCACCGTCATCCTTTGCACCTTATTACAAATCTTCTCTCTTTTGTTCTCTTGTAGGTTCCATCTGAGTAGGAGGTGGCAACAAAAGACCAAATGCCATGGATGCATTCAATTTCACATATTGGAATGCCTCTGAAGGCAATGACACAGAAGTTGTGGAAGAGAGCGAAAGCGCCTACAAGACTGTGGAGGTGGTGTTCATCGTGTTGGTGGCTGGTTCCCTCAGTTTGGTTACAGTTATTGGAAATATCCTAGTCATGCTTTCCATCAAAGTTAATAGGAACTTACAAACTGTCAACAACTACTTTTTATTCAGCCTTGCATGTGCTGATCTCATTATTGGACTGTGCTCGATGAACTTGTACACAGTCTACATAGTGATTGGCTACTGGCCCCTGGGGCCAGTGGTGTGTGACTTGTGGTTAGCATTGGACTATGTTGTCAGCAATGCATCTGTCATGAATCTTCTCATCATAAGCTTTGATAGATACTTCTGTGTCACCAAGCCCCTCACCTACCCTGTCAAAAGGACCACCAAAATGGCAGGAATGATGATTGCGGCTGCCTGGGTCCTGTCTTTCATCCTATGGGCGCCTGCTATTCTCTTCTGGCAGTTCATTGTGGGTGGGCGGACAGTGCCTGAGAAGGAGTGCTATATCCAGTTCTTTTCCAATGCTGCCGTTACTTTTGGCACAGCCATTGCCGCCTTTTACCTACCTGTCATCATCATGATTCAGCTCTACTGGCAGATCTCAAGAGCAAGCAAGAGCCGTGTGAAGAAGGACAACCGGAAGCCATCAGGAGCAAACCCTGACTCTATCTCACCAGGCCAGAGGAGAAACAACACTCCAAAATCTAACAACAACAATGTACCAGGGGAAGATGCGGGGCATTCGCAAAGCCAGAATGTTGCTGATGGGGCAAACCAGCATGACGGAAAACTCCAGAATGGCAAAGGGCCTTCCTCAACCACTGCTGAGGGAGAAACTGAAGGTGATGATGCAGCAAGGGAGAACTGTACTCCTGGAGAGGAAAAGGAAAGCTCCAATGACTCAACATCTGGCAGTGTGGTTGCTTCCAATCAGAAGGATGAGGAACCTGCACCATCCACAGCCAACTCCAGTCTTGAGACAAACCAGCCAATCACACGTCAGCGAGCCAAAGCAGGGGGCTCCAAGCTGACATGCATTAAGATCAAGACTAAATCACCCAAAGGTGACTGCTACACACCATCTAATGCCACTGTTGAGATTGTCCCAACCTCAGAGCGGCAGAACCATGTGGCTCGGAAGATTGTGAAGATGACTAAGCAACCTCCAAACAAGAAGAAGAAAGCAGCACCGTCACGGGAGAAAAAAGTTACCCGCACCATAATGGCCATCCTGGTAGCGTTTGTTGCCACTTGGACTCCTTACAACGTGATGGTGCTTATTAACACGTTTTGCTCTAGCTGTATCCCCAACACAGTATGGACTATTGGTTACTGGCTATGCTATATCAACAGCACCATTAATCCGGCCTGCTACGCCCTGTGCAATGTCACATTTAAAAAGACATTTAAACATCTTCTTCTCTGCCAATATAAGAATATTAGGTCAGCCAGATAAACACAGATCGCTTGGCAGGAACCACAGATGGATGAGTCGTGTGTCTATGATTGTGTGTTTGTGTGTGTCATCCATGAACATGTGTATCTGTGCCAATGAAAGAGGTTTGTAAGCATCATAAAGACTGCAAGAGTACGTTTGCCATCATTCAGCCATTAGTTTTCCAAATTCTCTCAATAACCGGTTGTAGCACTTTACACAAATTCAACTGAAGCCAGTTGCATTGAGATATGTTTTGCAGAAACAGTGTAGATAAGAAAGGTTGTGAGGTAAACAAAAAAGGGTTACTGAATGCTTAAAAAAGAAAGGGGGGTGTAAAGCAGGGAAAAGGAAGTGAGACTGATCCGATGAAAAATGAACAAAGGTAAAGAGCAGTGGAATATCTCTGCTGTAAGAAAACACAAGAAATCTTCAAAATGGGAAAATAGGGCTGACTGAATTTACAAACATCAGAAGTTTGAAGTTCAGAAAAGATACCTGTAGATAACTGTAAATATCACTATGTAATTATGTGTGTGAGTGCAGAAGTAGGTGCGTGCTGGCTCTGCATTTGCGTGCACACTTGTGGCCCTCTGCCTGCCTTCTTTCTGTGATCATCATCATGACACCTCCAATCACTCACATTAGGACTCAAAGAGTTCCCATTTAACAATGAGCCCCTGTGGGAATGAGTTGCCATTAATACATGATACTTACATAAGACTTTTAATGTTAAAGTTGCACTTGGCAAGTTTGCACACTGGCAGGAACAGATCCAAGTCAGAAATAATGTTGAGCTTAAAAAATTGGTTTAGCAAAGTTTTTTTGTTCTTTTTAAGAATAAAATTTGTACATTTAAAAAAAAGCATTTAAAATCCACTGAAGCAGCTGATAAAGATTGAAAATACTCAACAGCAAAACTTAATTTGAACCAGTCAGATAAATCCATTATTCTGCTAATTGAGGATGGATCCCCATTGAGGATGTAAATATGCTCATTCACTTCAGTGATGGATGGGAAGACTATTAGCACTCATGTTTGTTGAGATGAAAATGGGACCAGGAGACAGTTGCTGTAGCTTAGTGTAGCATAAATAATGGAAACAAGGGGGAAATGGCTGATTAACGTGCTCTGTCATTTAATCTGCACAAAAATGTGAATGCAAACTGCAACAAGGAGGAGGAGCTTAGAGTAGAGCGCTTGCTTCTTCAAATTGAAAGAAATCACTTGAGCTGGCTTGGGAATGCCCTGCAGACCCCCAGAAAGGTTCAAGGTAATCACCAAGGCGAGCAAGATCTGCACAATTTTTAATTGACTGCCACTCGGTCCTGGATCCAGATAAGAGGTAGAAAATGGATCGGACTGGATGTAAAGAACAACATGATGTTTTCTGAGGGTCTATGTATGATACTACCTTTTTTTGTTGTTGTTGTTTGTTTGTTTTTGTCTCGGGGCAGTGATTTTTGTCTTACTGTCAGTGTGAGGAAGTCACTGCACACAGCCAAAGAGTAGTCTCAAAGAGTAGTCTGTCATATACCATTACAAGGGATAACTAAATGGCTGTAGCTGAAAGGCAAACAAACAGACCCAACTGCAGTAGCTATAAATAGCTATAAAAAATAAATTAAAAATGTGGCATAGCTTGTTCAGTCGCTCTTTTGTCGCTCATGACAGCTATGAAGAAATGTGTTTTTGCTGTCAAGATATTCACCTCTGAAATGAAACTTCCTTCTCAGTGAGTGAAACAGGTGGTTGGAGCTCAGAGCTGTTTTTTCTTACCATCTGTGGGAAGGCACTTTGTGTGTGCACATGAGTGGGAGACGTCATCTGATCATGCTGATTAGTGGATTGATGTCACAGCGTGCTCTGTACTGTACTGATGATGATTGCGATTGTGAAGACCTAGGTGTGTGTGTGGGGTACGCTTGTGTGTGGGTGTATACATGCGGAGTTTGTCTGTGCACTCCATGAGTGGAGTTTACTTCTGATCACAGGTCATAGACTCGTGATTTTTCTTTTTTAAAAAAGGGCTATTTACACCTTTTGTGTTTTGTGACTTTTTTTATTTTACTACTGTTGAATTATTATAAACACACACACTCATATACACACACGTACACTTGTGTTAATGAAATGAAAAATGGAGAAAAATATCTTTTTCCAGCACAACATGTTCTGTGTGCTCATACATGTCATCCATCACTTAAGCCTCGAGATCCTCGTTTATAGTAATGTGCGCTCACCAGTTGATCTGATTAATACGCAGGAGAAATTGCCACGAGGATGTTGCCACATTGGCTGGTAGGGGGGCTTTTTTTGTAAAGAATTACGCCTGCACCGAATAGCTACTCAAGGCTGTCTCCTTAAAGAGAAATCTGGGACAGATCCTATAATAAAAACTCACCATGAGGCTGATCAGATTATGGGACGATGTGGAACACCTACATTTGAGATTAAAGATTGCCCATTATACGCTCAGCTTGCTACAAGCCCATGCCCCACTTAGTGCTCCACTCAACCCTGATCCTGTTATAGTCTCTTACTCTTTTAAGGCCATGAATGTAATGTACATATAAATATATATTTATATAGTCATTTTCATATATTATTTCACTGTATCTTTCATTTTTCTCAGTGTATCACCTTACTTCCAGCTACTACACCACTGATGTATGCTCTGTTCATTTCAAATCAGTCCATATATATATTGCGGATTCACCATATTTCAAGGTGCTTTATATTATAAGGTAAAAAGTTAATAATCCACTATGAACATACGCTTTCTGGGGAAGAAGAACTGCATTTCTAAAGGAGAGACTTCGAGCAGCAGTATGCATTCTGCCACGATCGGGTGGGGAAAGGGGGAAGAGATTAAACAAGAAGGTCAAAGAACAAAATTACAGTGCAGAGGAGAATAGTGAAAGTTTGGAGTTCTTTTATGGATATTTTTATTCAAATGACTTTCAGAGACATTAGAAGGTTAGAAATAATGATATTTAGTTCAAATTATAATTTGCCTTTCATCAAAGAATCATCAATTTTCACATTCTCGCAGGCATTTGACAATCTAGTGGCCAATTTGCCTAGGTAATCTGGAAATATGTTACACCCCATGCTCCTTGAAGCAACCCTCACAAGTTAGACTGACTTGATGGCACTGTTTAGGTGTCATACAGTCAAACTGTTCCCGCAGCTGCTCAGCAGGTCTGGGATCCAGTGGTTTTGCTGGACTCTGCATCGTAGACAGAACACCCGCTGACTGCCTCTATTCTCGATGAAGTGATTGCCTGCCTTGCCCAGAAAATCCTCACATTTCTTTCAGCATCCATGAAAGATGGCATCAAGGGCTCCCACAGCATCTTTCCATTTGTTCTGCATCTTCTAAATCTTCTTCTTTTTCACCAAGACACCTGAACTATAATTCTCTGATATAGGTCATGGTGTCTTAGTGGTGCGTTCATATGTATTTATCTTTTAATATTGGCACAAAATGTTTTGTCATTCTTTTAAAGTTCTCAGTAGAAATACAAAATAGTGTAAAACAGAAAAAAATTAAACCACCTCAGAATTTTACTTTTGCGGTTTGAGCAACAGAAGGGAAAAAAAACCAGCTGGTCCATATTTATCTAAACACCTCCAGCAGGAACTCAGATGTCCATCAGAGCAGCCATCCTTTTCGATGATAAGTGGAGCCATGTCTGTCTGACATCTGTCACACATCTTAGAAGTGAGTAAAGACCCTTCCAGAATAACTAATCTTTGCTAAGCTGTCATTTGAGTGATACCAGCAGGAGACTAAGTGGCTCACAGCTCAAGTGGTGGTCTAGGGGTCTCAGCTTGAGCAGCTGTGTAGGTGTTTGATGGAAGGCGATGGCAGTTTATCACCTCCCGGAGCGGGAAAAGGGCAAAATGCATCCAACAAAACAAACGTGTGTACTTTGAACATTAGGGCCATTAAGCCATTTCACTCATCCTGGTCTTGTTGCCAAGTTGTCAAACACTTGAGAACTAAAAGACGTTCTTGTATTAGGGCTTGACTGGAAATGGTCAAAGTGGGTGGGGGTTAGGTGAGGAATGTACCCCTTATGACAGAGAGAAAGTACAACACGTAGTGACAGTGAAAGAGTACAGCTGTCATCCATATAACGGAGAAAGCAAGCTGATGGCTCCAAGGTGTTCTTTGTACATGTGAAACAGCAGATAATCGTGGTTACGAGAGGGGCTGAGTGAGACATAGAAAGGGCGGAGAGAGTAGGGTCTGTTCAGTGACAAAATCCAAAGCTAGAGGATCACACCGCAGGTGGACCATGTTTGGAGAAGTCCCAGCCATTTTCGGCAGGTCAGCCAAAGGTTTTCCTGCAAGAATTTTAGTGTCCCGGTCCCAAACCTGCCACTGTATGTAAACAGGGTGTGACACGGCACCGTTTACTGTCGCTGCTGTGCTTTTATTTCATCTCATTCTCATGCCGTGCAAACGCAATTCATAGTTTCTCACTGTTTTCAAGCATTTTATCAGTGATTTCAAATGCATTTATGCTCACATACATATCTTGATGTCCATGACCAAAATAAACTTAGTCTCTCTCTATATTGTAATAGTCATCATATCATGTTGTGCCGTCAGAGCTAGCTGGGCTCCTGTCCATACGGCTTATGTCAAAGGGCTACATTCCTTTTTTAAGGAGTACATGTGACACGCAACGTTTATCAGAGACAACTTTAAATTTGAGGTTTCTCTGGCTTCACTCTTGGGGCCGTTGCTGAGAATAATCTCAACAGTCTTGTGCAACCAAGCAGATACGAAGACGCAGCAGCTTGTGCATGCTGTGAGATTTTATTCAGAGACCGAAAGTTTATATCGCCGGATTGTACAGAGCAATTTGAAGTGCCTTATCCAGAATGACATAAACAAATTGCTCTTTTATCCTAAAATCCCTGTTGCTTCTTCAGAGTGTCTGGCCTGAAAGTTGTGGATTGTGCTGCTGTGTGATGCACATTAAAGAGCGTGTTTGTCAGCCTTTGTGATTTTATTTATTTATTGATATTATTTTGCCAGCTCTGGGCTACCATCACAAGTTTTAGGTTAACAGGAGTCACCTGTTTCGACTGAACAAGCTAAAGAATTGAAATGATGTAGAAATATCCACAGCTAAACCAGTTTGCAGGCACAGTGGGCTTTTTTAGCGGACTGCCAATCCTTTATGTATGTATTCTAAATCGTCTTCAAAGGCATTGTACTTTTACAAGCAAAACCTATGTGTGTGTCATTACGTTGAGATCAGGGGTCATCATTCATTCGTGTGTGTCTGTGTGTGTGTGCATGCACCTTGCTGTGTGGTGGTTTATTTTTTTTCTAACTGGCATTCTCAGCATGAACTCATCAGACTGGATAAAATATCATAACGCACATCAGGGCAGATTCAGGCAGAGTGATTACCTATTTCTTTGTCATCACTTCTTTCTCTTTAAACAGTCTTTCAACAGCAAAAAGCTTCCAAAGACTCACTGAGACACAGAATTCCATGGAAGAGACATGATATACATACATTTTCTATCACATTTTGTAAATCTGAACCTTTTATCATTGTACAAAGTACAAATGTAGTATTACAAATTAGAATTTGACCAGTGTACAGCCAGGGTTTTTGTTTTTTTTTTGGTTAAAAAAAGGTTAATAAAAATCTATAAAGATGTGAATATTATAAACTGTGTTTCTAAGATTATATAACTGCAAAGGTAGAAGGTATAAATATGTGCATTTCTGGAGTGCGCCATTTGAAGAAATGGATTCTTGCCTTGGGAACTGAGTGACTGAATCCAAACTTTTACACACTGGAAAAACGTTCCAGGGGATTTGAAGAATGACTTATGCAGCCAGAAAGAGGAAAAAAAAAAGAGCAATCCCCAAGAAGGGAAACCGAGGATGGGGACAAAAGCTAAAACTAGTTTCAGTGTGGCCGAAAGCTCCGAGGCAAGGGTTTCATTTTGATTTCACCTGTAAATTTATAAGGCTTCACACTTACCTTGAGAAAAAGGTGGTTCACCTGCTATCTTACTAGACACACTTTACAACTTTTTCAATTTTAACATCACGGGAAAATGTGTTCTGTAAAAAAAATAAATAAATAATGTGCTGAGGGTTTGAGTTCTATGACCTGGTCTGAACTTCATGGGTCGGAAAATGTGTATTTAAAATGAAAACCAACTTTTTAAAAAAGCAATCAGTAGCCTGCTGCAAGTGTTAAATGTACATTCAGGTGTTAATTTTTCATTTGCTTATATATGTAGGTGCTCACTGTGTACTCACTAACTGTGGCTTGTGGCTTCTCTTGTAATAGGAAAAATAAATCTATTGTTTGCATTGTATATATCTATATGATATTACATTATATGTAATTCAGATGCAGTATATTTGAAATGTACATACACGATTAATAGCTATTCTCTGAATGTTTCCCCTCGACAATCCCTCGTTTATTCTCCCTCCCCTCCCCCCACTATGAAACTCCCTGTACAGTAACAATGGTAATATTTTTTGCTTTGATGCATTCTTGATCGATTATCTGTTCTGGACAATGAATCTGAGTGTTCTTATCACTGGCTACCTATGACACTGTAAGATGAACTGCATTAAGTGGTTACATTGTGCCATATCCTCTCGGAATGAAATTCGAATAAAAATATACGAAACGTGTTTGAAATTTGGAGGTTTTTGATTAACGGGAAGCACAGGATGAAACACAAACACTGTTGGTGTGTTTTCTAACTTTGAATTTTATTTTATTCATTTTTAACTTTTGGAAATGTACCAGGAAACAAAGAGGATGTTAACTCGAAGGGCTACCACAGTGGGGACTCGTTTTTTTTTTTTTTCCGTTCTTTTTTTACAACCGAGAGATGGAGAGTTACAACCAGTGAGTATAAATTGAGGTACAACAGAGCAGCAGGAGAAAAAAAAAACTATCTTATGTTTATTCGGTGCTATTTGACAGGAAGAAAAAGAATTATAATTAAAGTGAGCCACAAATTGCAAATTCATGACTTTTTTTTTTTTTTTTTTTTTTGCTCAAATTAATTGAGTAAACATTTTCATAGCTTCAGTTTTAACAAACCGACTTATTAAGTCTGGGCATGGATCAAAGAGTTTTCCAAATTAGGGTTATGCTATGTGAAACTGTAAGACAAATCCTAAGCAATTTGCCCTTAAGAAAATAATCCTAGACATAACATCATTAAGTGGGAATGCTACTAATTAAATCTGATTATTTATCTCTATTGTATTACATCCTCTATTGCAACATACAAGTCTTTCTCCTCAGGTGCTAGAAAGAAGAAAAAAGTAAAACGTGGTCACTAAGAGTCATCTTCTGACTGATTTTTTGTCAAAGCTATATGGGCTCCTACAGTCAACCTACAGGACACGTAAAGAGGAACCATGTTGAAATAGGGCCGTCTGTTCCGGTGTCTTCTTCCTCCTTCACCGGCTCAAACAAGCTCATCAGCCATTTGGGTGCGCTCTCGCTTCTTGCCTTCCTTCTTTTGCTTCTTTGCATCTGCAAGGATAAAAAGGTTAAAATAGACAATTTTTACTTTGACAGTTTCTCTACTAGTTGTGCTGTTTTGTGAAAAGTTAAGAGAACCTGTGCTCGGTAACAAAATGTATTAACTGTATGAGTTTTAATCTTTTTTTCGCCAGAGTTCACATTTTGTGCTGTGATGATTGTAGCTCTGTGCTCTCTTGGGGATTGATTTGGCAGCCTGGGTTGTACCCCATGAAAAACCACCTTATCAACTTGCCGCAACAGTGGCTTGGTACCTGGCTGCCATGACAGGAGGCACAGTGCATGGCTCTTCTTTCTGCTTTATGGCCTCTCCACTCTGGTAAACAGAAAGAGAGCACAACCCTCAGAGGTTTGGACAGCTAGCTTCTGCCTAGCTGTGTGTTGGTCATTCAGCTGTGCTGTTCATTTTTGTTTGTATCTGCGTGGCTCCATGTATGTCTATCTCTTAGCCAAATTGTCGGTGTCTTATCATTTTACAACTTTGATGTTTCGCATTTTAGCGCGCAGATGTTATATGTCTAAAAGTACCACATCTAACATCTGTGCAAATGGTTGTTTGGCAGGAAAATGGCTCATTTCATTAGAACATATTCTGCCAAGTTATATTGGGAACATTACAGGTGGAAATAAAATAAATCATGACTGAAATTCACTGGACAATTAATACAGCCATTTTTTTAATCATGTGCATATAGAGACAGGAAAACAATTCATGGCTCTCGACTGACTTTGCACTATATGAAGACTGCTTTTGCAAAAAAATAGAAAAAAGGGAAGAAAATGCCTAAAAGCTACAGTGTGGTGCGGTGCACTACCACAAGGGTAAAGAACCCAGAACTAAGTTTTGCAAGCTGCTGAACCAAAAAACTGAGCCTTAAGGAGACAAAGTGGATACAGGCAATAAAACAAGAGACCTCAGAAGGACAAATGACAATTCTGTGGAATCCCAATACTCGCTCTGTTTCGCAGCAAGCATTCTGTCAGTGAGAAGTAAAATATATAAATGCCAATTTAGGACTACTATATTTACTTCAGGCTAAGCCAAAGCATTTTGAAAGTGTGCAGCAGCAGTGAGCTCCAGAGTTTTTCCTGGCTCAGAACAGGGCTTTGGGTGGTGACTATGTATGTTAGCAAAATTGGTCTGTGCAAATTCATCTATTTCCTTACCCATTTATCCAATCCAGGGTCACGGGAGAGCTGGAGCCAATCCCAACTGCTATAGGGCGAGTACTCTGCATAGTGCTGTACGGGCTCACCAAATGTAATGTTTTCATACACTATGAATATTACATAATACTATATTGTGTCCAAAGACATGCAGTTAGGTTAATAGGTGATTCTAAATTTGTGGTTATCTGTCTCTCTGTGTAAACCCTGCGACAGACTGGTGACCTGTCCAGGGTGTACCCTCCCTCTCACCCTATGATCGCTGGGATAGGCTCTGCGACCCTTATAAGGATAAGCAGAAGAGAATGGATGGATGTATCTTAACAAATCACAGCTCTTAAAGAGCACCATATGTCTAGTTAGCAATTTGGAAGCAAATGTTACTTATGTGGAGAATTCAGAGTGCTATGAATATTATGCTTGGAAGCGTCTTAGCAAACTGACTTAACAATACAATAACAGGGCCTTAAAGCCTTATTTTTTTTAAAAAAAGATTCAGTTTTTAATTGTGCACATATCAAAGCTTGTTTTCCCATTTTAGCCTTTCCTATAGCTTTATATTTAAAATACAGACAGTGCAGTGGCATCTGCACTCCCTCTCAGCAAGAAAGTGGTTTTTGAAAATGCTACAACCTAACCATGAGTCTGTCAAGGTAGCCGCACTGCCATGACTCATCTGGACACTTCAAAGGAACAAAGCCATGCTTAATATTGTTAGTAACACCTGTGCTTTCCCCACGATGACAAGTGAAAATGGCTGGTGTGAAAAATGCATATGGATAATGTTGAATAAAAATAATACATTTTGCTCCTTCTGCACTTTTCATCCTCTTCAAAAATACATGTTTGAAGTTCTTAGATGTTTGGCATGTCTAATCTCTGACTATAAATCGTGTTTCAAAGCAAGATTTGTCCAGCTTAGGACACGTTGAACGGCGATGTCAGCCATCTGCACCCAAAGCACATACTCTAAACAAAAGAAGTGACTTGGCAAAGTAGAAAGTGATGGTGTGTGATGAAAATGACTGTCATTATAAGATGTCTGGAAATCCAGCAGGGACAGTAACATTCAGAAAAGCTACATTGTGATTCTGTATGCATTCACTTTGTGCACTTTTGTTTGGAGAGATTACCTTAAGAAATGATCTTAGCCTAATAACGTGCTGGCAAGCAGTTCTAAACTCCGACAAGGCGTGCTTTATCAATGAGATTCGAGCCGCCTTTCAGCCTTTTAACATTCTCAATGTGCACTACCAGGAAAAAGCTGAAAATCTCTTCTTGTCATCTCAGTTGCAAACTTCCACTGGCATAAGAATCTTGACATGCAAAGCGCTCTCGCCCCTGCAAATACAGAAATTACTCTTCCATGCCATTTGTTTGCTTGTTTTTGTTTTTTTATTTGTTTCAATGTTTTCTCTCTCTTCATCTCCCTGCTGTTTTGTGTCAGCATATTTTGCTCCCTGGAGAGAGAGAGATGGAGCAAAAGGATTTATTCTCATGCTGTTCTCTCAGCTCCATATATGAGATGTGGACTCTCATGCCAGGTTGGAGTACTTTCTGCTGCATTTGCACATTGCATGACTCTGCTTCTTTTTGCCTCTGACACAGACTCATAATCAGACCCTTGCTGCCTTCTCCAGCTCGAATCTGCCCTGAGCCAAAACACAGTGGCTACATATTTGCACAAATTTCAGGCTTTTTGCATTCACTTAATAAAAATGCACATATTAAAGTAAAACTTGCATATTAAGTTAAATAGTTTACAGTTATCCTATATTATTATGTACTTTATACTTCTGCTTCACAGGAAGAAAATGATACTGCTCCACATTATTGAATTACAAAGTAAAAATTAGCTCCACCTCAATGAAATGCAATGTTACTATTTGACATCCACCTTTTTCACCCTCATTTGATCAAACTTTCTGTGTTATTTTCTAATTAAAACATTATTCCCAAAAATATACTCGATTGAAAATGTATAACATTTACAAACAGTAGCTAAGGACACAGTATTACCAAGTTTTTTGTTTTATAATTTATTCTAATTGTTTTGCTTCTCAGACTTTCATTGAGGTGGAGACAGCTGCTTAGACAGCTAAAGCAAGAGAGCTGGAGTATGACACTGATGCACATGCCATCAGTGTCATAAAATGGCATAAAAAAAGAATAAAAAGGCATTTTATTACTTATTACAACTTTATCAATTATAAAGTTTGACCACTCTCAACCTCAGTTTTCGCAGCTATGCCTCTTTGCCTTTGGGAAGCAATAATCCTGAGTGCAGTAACACAACCATATGTGGCTGTGAATGCATGTCTTTGACTTAAAAATGAGGACACCTCCTGTCTGTTCAAGATGAATGACAGAAGCAAATTCACTCCAAGAAGATCCAGAGATGCCAGATTTCTCCTAACAAAGCCTTTTGTTTTACCTGAAATCAACTTTGGCATGCAAAGACTCCCTCACGCACTGCTCTGTGTGTTCTGCTGAAAGAGAAGGTGGGGACCTTGAGATTTCTACAGGTATTCATAATGTTTCATTTCTGTCAGTCTTTGTTCTCTCTTTCGCTCCAGAGGGTCCGTGTTTCACCTGGACTAGACAGCAAAGACACGCAACTCTGGATCTCAGATCGCTCCCAAGGTGCCTCTTAGCATTGTCTCCTTCAAAATCTCCAAATGACAGATGCTGCCGCCACAGCAGCAACCCTGCTGCACTCAGGGAAAACCCGGCTGCATCTCCTAAACCTAAAGTGGCTGGTCAGGATTACATATTTGGCTGGGCAGATATGTTCTCCCAGCTGGGGGTTAGATGGTCTCTTCTTTCTCTCACTTTCTCTCTCTAAGGCAAACATTTCTGTGTTTGTTTGTTTTTCAGGGGTTTTTTTTCTTCTTTTCATAAGCCCTCTGATTCTGCTGCTGTGGACTGTATCTCTGCCATCCCCTGACTCACAGAGTAGAGCATGCACAATTCCCCCTACCATGTGAACCTTATTGTGCACAGCACCCCCTCTCTGTTTCCTAGTAGCTCCCCTGTTTCCCAAGGCTTATCTTCCAACTGGCAGACATGGGATATCACACCTCGCACAGATATCGAGTCTCTCTTCCCAACTGCCTCCCTTCATGTCTACCCCTGTCATCCTTGCTCTGCATCTCTTTTGCCCTCAGCTCTCACACCTCTTAGGTTGTCACACCGCATCCGTGCATCTGGCTTTAATTGATGTGCAGGTATGCGGTGCTGCACACATGACTGCTAAACAAATAGATTTTGACACAGTCACAGACTATATTTAAATACATGCTGTACTTTTTTACTTGCGCTGCGCCTTGAACTGATGTGCAGTGATATTGTCTACATGTTTAATGTGGATGTAATCAAGCATCTCTAAACGATTAATAAGAATTTAATAAGGAAGTCATATTTGATTTTGTTTAATTAAGTAAATTAATCATTTGGTTCCTTATGAAACACTCAAGAAACTGAAAAAACCTGCATGTCCATAGTTGCACAGATAGATGAAGGTCTGAGAAGTATAAATGAGCACACATTCAATTTCACATTAAGTAAAATATTATTTTGAACAAAATGGATCCAATTACTTTCTATACCTTCTAAATATAAATCCATATACACCTTTATGTGTTTAAAAGTATCATATACTTGCTGCAAAGCGTGAGAGATGGTAAGTAGAGTACATCTCTTCAAGATGTTCCTACTGTCACAATGTATTAACAATGTGCTACCAAGAGAAATACTCAACTGATCCCTCTTTTGAAAGTCAAATAGTGTGTGGAAAAAAATCTTAAGACAAACAGTATTGCAGACAGATGTGCAACATTTCACAGCACTGCAGTGGCAGACGTGTTGCACTGAGAGGGTCTCTCAGAAGTGCTCACATTGTCTTATCTTTGCAGAGCGGGACTTCGCCTGACTGTGGTTGTTTGATGAAGCGATGGTAAGGTTAAGTAAACTGTATGTGCAAACTTCATGTGCACACATGGCATCTGGGGAGTGTGATAAGGTTGCCGTTTATGGCCACTGGCAACATTTTGTACTCATTATAATCCTGTTTGGACAATGGAACATCCTTGTTTACAAAACTGACAAAAAGCACCAACTCATTTGGAATGAATCGAGTGCTTCTCATCAACAGTTTTACCTCAATTTTTCAAGCAGGCAGGGATATATTGTAGATATTCCATGTTTATTTCAGATTTTCTAAATACCTTGTATCTTATAGCTCCTTAAATGTTCTATAAACTGATTAATTCCCACATTCTCTGTGAAATGGAGGCAAAAGTAGTCCTCAGTTTAGTGTCTTATACATGACTGAAGAAAGCTAAAAGCTTGTAATTATAGCTGAATAATGAGTTAACCTATTCACCCTTGCTTTAACACTGTCTTTCACAGCTCCAACTTAGCACTTAAGTAGGAGGGTTTCCATCATACTGATGGCAGATTGAATATAAATTTGAATCACAGCTGGCTTTTCCTCGATTAAATCATCTGCAAGGGTTTGCTGGATTTAGCTGAGATGCAATCAGTCTGAGATGTGCCGGAGACAAGATAAATATCTCCTGAATTTACACAGTTATTATCACAAAGAGGATAGAATTAGTTCATTCTCCCAAATACCTTGATACATACTTTGTACTACTCTACTGATGCCAATCCATCCTAATTAAAATGAAGCCCAAGTTATTTTGCCTTTGATTTTGACCCATGTGTCATGACAAACAAAAGATGTAAATGTGCGGACGTGTCAGGATACAGAGAAGCACTTTGGCAGAAGAAACAAAGAGGTCTGAGCGGTAAGCATCCCTTCAGCTACGATTAATTACAAAAACGAAGTGATCTGACATTGCCCGTAACTATTTACAGTGATCTAACAGTGAAAGTCCCGGAATGATTTTTCATATAGACCATGTGTCTGCGTGGGTCTGGCTTTTGATCTAAACCAACCTAATATCATGTGAGTTTCCTGGAAAGTAAACAGTTTTCAAACGAGCCCAAAAAAGGCCAGTGTTGTACGTAGGGTGGTTTTCAACAGATCTGTCTTACATTACAAATATTGAAGGAAGTTTATGAACATGGCTTGTAAAAAAGGCTTTGTCCTGCTTTAATTTCACCCCAGATTTATATTTTACGATGATATTTTGATTCCTTCTGTAAATATTTTGAATTGCCATTTTCTTTTAGGTACAAGTTATATAATAGGAAGCAGACAGTTCCTATATTAGCATGCTAAATTCTAACCAATAAGCGGTGCACTTTTCTGTACACCCCTATTTCCTACACATACCAAATAAGGCTGTCAGATGAAACTAAAACAGCAAACCAGTAGATCCTATAATAGCTGGACTAATTGAGCCTCACTGGAATTTGTAGAATTTTTTTGATGTACTTGGCACCAGCCTTACACATACTTGGCAGGTGTAAGGCTGGTGGTCAAAGTGAGTGCACGTTGTGGTCTGAAGTTGTTTAAAAGAGCAGTTGTAGAGGGGAAAAAAGCCAAGAAATACAAACACAGATTCCTTCATTTATTAGTGAGATGTTCCACAGACTGAGTAAATATTCACGGGTAGGTAGCCAACAGAATTGTGACTGCTTTGAGGAAAAGAGATTACAATTTGAAATTTCCACTAAGGCTCCATTACTCAGACTATTTTGGGATCTGCATGTATTCTGTCTTACTGGGAGTTTAATGGAGGGTTTACAATACGCTCGTCTCTCTGCTTTCATTAGCCACCCACAAGGTGTAGTCTTGGAACTGGAGGTGTACTTAGTCAGCGAAGGAATTTCATTTCCAGTAACTTCAAAATAGCAATATGGGCTGTACAATGTGAGTCATCAGAAGCTGCTGAGCTTAGCTGCTAATCAATAACCTTGTTTTTTTAAAAATACAAAAGGTAGGAAATACTATATTTGATGTATTTCTAATTGAAATGTTAAATATTTACCAATTACACATTAAAGTAACACCCTCCTAACTAATAAGTAAAGTTTATTTAGCTAATATTATTAATTACTTTATATTAGATCATAGATAACTTCTTGGATATGATACAGGGCCAATGTAAAAGGTCACATGCATGTTTCTGACAAGCCAGTTGCTTTGAGTCGCATTCATTTTTAGAGTAGAGCACGCTCTAAGATCAGTAATGAAACCTTTATTTTAAATGTCCCTCTCTATATAACTAATAATAATGATACTTAATATATACGAGACACTAGATATATTTTAGATATGACATTATAATTAACTATCAAGGAACGATTTTTACCAAAAAGCTAATCTCTTTAAAAGTAATAGCAACAAAATGCATAGTACAAGATATCACATTTTTGGACATGGTGATTCAGCATAACAACTTTAGTGCATCCCACCTTTCATGCTGCAAATGATTTATTTCTGTCATCTTACCTTGCAGCTTGGTTTTAGGGATTTTCCCACAAGGCTTGGTGGCTGTGACGGTGGCGGCGCAGGTCGCGTCCATGAGCGCTCGCTTTAGCACTCCCGTTCTGTTCTTCTTGCCCGTTGCCAGATCGCACTCCCCCCAGGCCTGGAAGTCGTACTTGCATTCACCTATCAAGTAAAAAGACATCAGACTTTAAATCACCTGCTTTTCGTTAGTGAAGTTTTGAAGAAAGAATGGTATGGACGGGATCAGAAAGGAAACCTGCACATCTTACATTTGTTTCTAAAAGGAGTCCATTGTAATCAGTGACTGTAACAAGCCCCTGAGCCTGGGGAGTGCTGAGTCATTGACTTTGAATGGGTGTTTGATGAGCAGTTGCCTATCCTCTTCCATCAAGAGAAACTGTCAACCGCTCACAAAGTGTCTTCATGAGACCATTTTCTTAACAACAAACTAAAGTGTGTTTATGTTTTTTCCTGCTGGAATCGGTGATGCTTCACAGTTTGAGTCTCATATTCTTGATATGATGAAACCTTCTAAAAGATGAATGTAATCAAGCAGAGCCTGGCTCCTGGATAGATGTAATTTTAGAGGAGGACAATTTTACATATTCGTGATGTTTGGGGCGAGGTCTTGCTGGTGCTTTCATTTTATCATACATTTTAAACAACTTAAATTCAACCAAAAGAAGTGCAAGATTGCTCTAGACGGATGGCAACAGTCGCTAATGCACTGTATGTTATGGATATTGGTTTGAAAAGCATGCAGGCGTGTGTATGTTAGTGTTTGTTTTTGTACTGTATGTCCATGTCCCCCTTATCTCTCTCCATTAATTTTTTTTCCCCAGTCTAGCCGGGTTCCCTCGAGGATGTGACACTCATTCTTCTGCCTCCTCTCTCATCAAAGCATCAGCGCCCTTGTCACTGCTTCTGAGATCCCAAGGTGCTCATCAGAGGAGGGGAGAGGTGGGAGAAGGGGCGAGGAAAAGAGGGGCGAAGAGCGAAGAGGGGGAGTGACAGGGCCATTGTTGCAAGAATCCTACAGGGACTTCCTGAGCAACCAACTTTAAAAACCCTATGCCTCCACAGCTGTAAATTGTCTTGGAGAGAGAGCTCCCTTGCTGACTACCAGGAATTTGTCAGGCAGCTCATGTATTCTTTAAGGTGTTTCATACAGTGTAAGATACAGTATTTGTGCTGGCAAAAATGATGGTTGCAAAAGTGTAAATAACACCCCCTCATGGCTATTCATTAAACCAAAGTCTCAAATCACTGAATATAACTTGTTAAGCAGTGAAAAAGACCTCAGTCATAACTCATTTCTACAGAGCCTAAAGAAACTGGAGTGCCATCAGATAGAGACAGAATATATGCAAAATGAAATATCATCATGAAACAGCCAACATTTTGCTTTTGATGTTGTTTCATACATTTCACCATCACTAAGATCATCCCCACCATCTATTCTTTATATCACTTATTCTTTATTTCTAGAATGATTTCTAGTTTAAGTCCATCTTGCTTTCAAAATCTTAAAAAATATGCACATAAATTTTATGTACAGTACTGTGGTCATGAGCCATCCTAAGTTCCTTATATTTTGCTTCCAACAAGATTTTTGCCATTTTTAAAGTGGTCTTAAGCAGTTTTCTAAAGGAATTTTTGTTTGTTTTTCAAGTTATTTAATACCGATCTATAAATATTTCAAGGATAAAAAAAAGTCACCTTTCTTTTTCAAAGAACCACATCATTTGATCTCTTTTTTTTTAGTTGAATGTATATAAAATGCCAAAGGTAATACACAGTGTGACAGATATAAATAAGCAATTTTGCACCAACAAGGTGATTCCTAAAAGCTATTAACTGAAAACTTGCTATAGCTCAAAAAAAACATGAACGGTATGTGAAAGTCATGTCTTTTGCTGGAAAAGAAATGCAGCAAAGACCTGACACAGGACCTGAGAGACACGGCCATTTCTGATGAGTACCTGATCCATCTACTCATCAGAAATGGTCTCAGAGGAAGCGTGCCTGTTAGTCATTTAAAGGAAGGGAAAAGGCTGAGGTATGCTAAATTACATAAGAATTGGACTGACTGCGACAAAATGTCTTGGGGAGTGATAGATCTAAATTTTAAATGTGTGTTTCCAATCATCATGAGTATGGATGGAGGACAGGAGGTCAGGAGAGAGGTACAACAGTACAGTACAGTAAAAACATAGTGGAGGCTCTGTCATAGTTTAGGGCTCCATTTCAGCCAGTGTTGTTTGCTAGAATTGATCGAATTATGAGTATAGAAAAGCATGCTTGGATAGAAAAACATACAATGGAGCACTGTCAGTCATGGATTGGTCTGCCCAGAGCTTAAATAACATTATCGAAGCAGAGAAAAAGGCAGCGAACATTCAAAGAAGAGCTTTGAATGTTCTTTAAGAAACCTGGATAACTATTCCTGAAGACTACTTAAAGAAATAAAAAGAAATCTTGACTAAGAGGGTCCAGACTATGTTAAAGAATGAAGGTGATCATACCAAATATTGACTTTTAACCTTGTTAGAATGGTATAAACTAGTATTTTTGCCTTATATACTGTATATTCTTGTATGTGCATGTCTACATTTCATCACTGCACCCTTTTCCCATTTTCTGAGCAATATATAAAGAAACAAGTGATGTCTTGAGACTTGTATGACATATGAGTATATGGGGATGGTCATCTATTATATGGAGTAGGCAGAATTTGTTCTATGACTACCCCTTAATCCCTTTCCTGGCAATAAGAGATCCAGATATTTGTAATTATTTATTAATTTTAATTACTTTCATGCATTTTCATTTCCACCTAATAAAGAAGCAATGTGCTTGTGTTTTTGTGCTATGAAAAACCTGCATACGCTAACAGTTTTATAGAAATGCACCACGGAACCAAATATTGCTACTTCCTAGTAATTCTTCTCCATTCAGCTCTCACATAGCTGCTTTCTGTGGATTCATATTGTATCAGCCACTGCAGCACTCCATATGACTTATCTCTTTCGGTTTATTATAATGAGACCCATTAGCTGCTGTGTTTGTTACCTTGGTCACCAGTCCCATAGGTACTCGTGTTTTTTGTGTCATGCTGCTGGAAATCCCAGTTTTACAATATTGTGCCCACCTCTTATATTAATATTTATTCTCCTCGCATCACTGTGTTATACTTTGGCAAGAGGCAAAGAACAGTTTGGGCCGTGTGCTGCAAACTGGAAAACCAACGTTAACCTAGTTTTCACTAGTTGGTTTTTAAGGGTCTTTTGGGTCTTAGTATTCTAATTAGATGTAAGAGTTTTGCCAGATGGGATGTCAAATCTTTCATGCTCAAAACTCTTAGAACTATACTAAAAAAAAATCTGTTTTTCATGTCTCTTTTAAGACTTCATAGCTAAAGGCATATAATACAGCTCCTTATTTGAGTACGCTACCTACTAGAGCTTAGATAATAAGTGTACTAGTAACATAGTATATTAATTAATGGCAAACAGACATTTTACTCAGCTGCAGCATATCCAAATATAGACCTAACAGCCAGGGTTGAAGTAGAGGGTCTTTTCACACCTATTCTTACAGGTTCTGTGGGGCGCAGGCACCAAATGTTACAGTGTTTATCCATTTTTTTTTCCAAGTACAAAAGTATCCACACTTAAAACGACACTACTCTCATTTTGCAGGATTTCCAGCCAAGAGGGGCAATTCACACTTTTAATTTTTTTTCTTTTCTTAACTAACTTTCCACAGTTTCAAACACACAGGCGTGAAACTTAATGCCACTCCTCCCAAACTTTTCTTGCTGTAATCTATGTAGCCAGTTAGCACCATTATTTCCTGCAGTGTGTTCATCATTCGTGACAGGCACATTGCAGAGCAGCAGGCTCCTGCCTGACAGGCCTTACTGTGGGAACAAATGTCCTCCAGGCTTGTCACTGCAAGACATTTCGGCTGTAAAAGCCTCACCGTCTCAAGCCCAAAAAAGAAAATGACAATGCTGGGCAATTATTCCTATGTTTTCCATGACAATATATTATATACTGCATAGACGTTTTTGTTGTACCTCTAATTAGCTAGCTTACTCATTCCTATTCTGAAAATGGGACCATTGTTTGTGTAAATGACGGGCCACAATAAATCATCGGGAGACGTGGTGGGAGATGGATGGCATCCATGTATTTGTACAGAAGGAGGGGAGTCCTGGGTCATTTAGAAGGCATAAATTATTTAAAAACCTAAAGCAGTACGTATTCTAAATTCTACTGGAAAAGTAGATCCTTCTTTTCCTACTTCAACAAAGCAACATGTGAACATTTATCACCTCCAAACTTCTTTTTCCAGTTGCAAGGGATCTTGCAGCGCTGGGTCTTGATGGTCTGCTTGCAGTCAGTGCCGGTGCGTGTTCCCTCCCTGGTGCCGAGTCCACAGTCCCCTTCGTTGGCTACGCACACACTCCACTGCCAATCCCCACAGTCTGACTTGCGTTCCTTCTTTCCTGTAGAATCACCCACACAACACACTAAACATCCATATTATAACACAACATCAAAATAGATAGCGTTGAGCAGGAATGCCACCCATTTTCCCCATGAACGTCTGTTTACAGATCTTGTAAAAAGCTGCTCACAAAACCTGACAAAAGACAACAAATATCACTACTTGAGGCTGAAAACAACATATTTGGGGCCCAAGACAACACAGAAGGAATCAAATCTGGAGGCATGAATTTAGCTAGATGTGAACTTATCAGCTCATCTCTACTAAGGCTAGTAGCTACAGGTTGTATTACTTCTATCAGTATAAAACAACTGAAACTTAATGAAGTGAGAGGGCCAGAGCTCCACTGAGGGTAATCTAAAACATAGACTAAACAGATGATAGTGCTTGTTCTATTACACGGATTTTTGTACTTGCTGCCAAAAGTTAATGAGAGCTCACAGTGCACTCATACACTGCTGACCTAAACTGGTGAAGAACTGTCTGAAAAAACAAGGCTGTTTTTTATTCTTCTTTTAAGCTGAGTTTAGTAGCAAGTATTCCAAAAAAAAAGGGGAAAGTTTAAATTGTTAATTAAATGAAATAGTGTTTCAAACACCCCTTGATTGTTGTTCATTGTGTATTTTAGGACAAACAAGGTGTGTTTTCCTTTTGTTTTGTTTGTAATTTTTTAAAATAAATGAATATAGTACAAATAATATAGTATTCCAATAGCATGGTTCTCCATTACTCATGCCAGCTCCTGTAATGGTGTGTGTTCAGCCAGACACCAGCGTGATTCTGTTATCTTCTATTCTAGAGGGTCAAAAATTGAGATTTTAACATCAACTGTGAAGTTATTTCCCACAGTGAAGTCATGATTTAGGTCTTACATCAATCTTGCTCATCATTTTTATTTATTAAATCTTCTGTTTATGAATTCCTTGCTTAGCCTGCTGCAATTGCAGACCAACTTCAGTTAGATGGTAGAAACTGCAAGGATAGATGGATGGTTGGATGTTCGTCTGTTAAAGTACCCCCTTTAGGACTGTATCACATTATTTTAAGGCGGCTGTAATGAGTTTAGGTGTTTGCACTAATTTCCAATGCAAATTAACTTTTTTCCCCTGAATTTAAATTAGGTTAAATGTGTTTTCTTTACCCAAGCGGGATTACTCCACTTTTTTTTTGTTCCTTATTGCAAGTTATTCCTATTTGTCTCTTGTTAATTCTCATAGGAGACCAATTATTTTATCCTCAAAGTTGTATTTTAAAAATTATATTTGTATTTTTTGAAGAGTTTTGTATGACTAAATTAGTTGTTCAACAGGACAATGAAATGTGACAGCATGCACACTGCTTAATTTAAGGTCAACTAACACTTTTTCTCTTTATCTTCTGACAAGTATACTTAACAGTTTGAAGGAATCACCTTGTTTTTCTGCTTTGCCTCCTTCAGCTGCAATCACTGTAAGCACCAGGAGTGCTATTGCCACCCGTGTCCACTGCTTCTGTCCATTCATTCTGAAAGTCCCAAAAAGACAGCTGTTAGCAGGAGAATCCTACTTCTTCACGGTTTAAATGTTACAGATCAACATCAAGCAGTTATTCTGTGTTCCTTAAAATGCCTTTTCTATAAGCAACTATAGTCAGCTAATCCACTCCCTTAGTTCACACAGGACACAAAACCCCAATCCCAGCAGATAATCTGATATCATTGCCGCTCCACATCAGTTAAAGCTCAGATCATTCCATTCTTTGAATCCTATAGGCAGTTGGCATATATCTGCAAGCCACTTTGCAACCATCATTTCCTCAGCTTCTCCATTCCATGCTGTCTGGCTTCATCAGCATTATGGATGTTGCCACTGGTATGTGCTTTTGTCTCTACCAACCTGCCTGTGCTCTGAATACCCTTGGGTTTCCATGTATGCATGTGAGAGGGAATGTTCTAACATTTCAAAGCTCTGATTTTACAGAAAATACACCTGAAAAGCAATCGTCATGCAGCCATCCATCACATGGATCAACAAGAACATCCTGCAAGATCTCGTTTCATGTTAGCCCCACAGTGCTGGGGCCTAAAATCAACATTTTGATTGTCTGCACTCAAAGTAATTTGGTCTCGGTGTCGGTGAAATGTTCACTATACGGGTTTCATTTATGTCAAATTTAATGTCAAAATTCTCTTTTTCTACACCCAAAACAAGAACCCTTAATGTTATTGAGTTTCTCACTTACTCTGTTTTTGGATTGTCAGTCAAGTTAAGTTGATCCTTCTGGTCACTTTACTGATGGATGCTAATATACTGTAAATGACCTATATTTTTTAATTATATGACCCACACTAACTGAATGATAGAGTTCATTGTTGTACTGCCTAATTAGATATAATAAGATACCCAAATTAGTCAGCCAACACTTGTACAACATATAGCACAACATATTTGTTCTTTTTCCTTTAATATAGATTCAATCATTGTTGAAATTCACAGGTATTCTTATTTTTGCCATCATAAAATGCAATATTCCCAGAGGCTAGAGAGACTTGAGATGCTTTGAGTCCAGGCTTACTGAGGTGCAAAACATTTGCTCAAGAAAAGATTATACCTGCAGCGAGAAAAGAGCAAGGAAGCAGAGGTGACCTCTATTATGTAGCCACTGTACAATTATTGAAACTGTTGAGGAGAATTTTAGCCATCTGCCTCATTTTTGTCCAGTGCAGCTGACATTAGTGATTCAAAATCTAGCTGATTTATGATTTCATAAATCAAACTAAAGCCACGTTTCATATTTCCCGACCTTATTTAATCCTCCTGCTGGTTTTGGATTGGCAGAAAGCTGTTACTGTCACTACCACTAGCCTAATGCACTGAGATGAAATTGCTGCAAAAAGCTTACTTTTTTTTGGCTCTACTGCCCTCTACTCTCCTTTTTTTCTGAGTGAGATCCTCTAGCCGACAGCACTCTCTGAGGGGGAAACAGCATGAGACTGAAGCAATTACAAAGTGTCTGACGCCAGAAACGTTCCTCTGGGCTCGAATTCTTGTAGAACAGTTCAGCCTGGCAGGGAAATAATATACATTTGTCATTTTTAATTAATCACGAGCTGGATCTGAGCCGTCCATCCTATTGTGCGTCCTCAGCTTTTCATTTCACTCACTTAAGATTCCACATAAGTTGAGTCTATGGCAGTGAGCACCTCTGAAATGTAAAGGCGTTCAAATGTTATATTTAATTATTTGCTGCTATTGAAGTAAGTTTTATCCCGGAGTTAATGTCTTCCAGCACTTCTCTGAAATTCATAATGGACCTTATGCCAGTGCCTGTAGTTTGCCTAGCAGATTGTTTTTATACTTTACTGAGTGCTCAGCTCACAGAGAAACCCCGTTTTGATTAAATACTTCAGACTCCGTCTCCCAGTTTTTAAGAGGTCCACAACTATTCATCTCCATAACCCAAAGTATGAAAGGGGGAAAAAATCATTGAATCCCAACTGTAAGAAGTATGTACAATGAGTTCTAAAAGATTCATAGAGAAAGCCCAATGAAAGCTCACTGATAAAGATCATTTTCCAAGAAAAAGGCATTGTGGCCTTTCAAAAGATAAGAAAGCCGTTCCCTGAGTTAGTCACACAAAGAATGATAGGCTTTTGGTGCAGTGCAGGCATAATAATAGGGGACATGGCAGATGACTTTGAATGAGCACTACATACAGCAAGTTAAAGTAAAAATATGTCCTGGAATTGAGCTGACTTAACCATTTCCTCTGTAGAAAGTGGATCCTGGGAGACAACAAGTTCTTCCTCTTCGAGAAGTTAATAATTTAAATGAAAGTCACTGTACCTGTTTTCAGAGCATGACAGCACCTATAATGGATGGATGGGTCTGAGCATTTGACTATACTTCAGTAGGCATGTGTGCTGCCAGTGTTCGACTTTGATAAGAAGCCTTCCAAAGTGCCTTCTTAAAGGACAAGCGCATATGCTTTCCATAAATGCTTTCTCTCATTTTCTTTACGCTCAGAGGCACCTACAGCTCTACACATTGACAGAAAGGAAAAGACTCGGCTCCTGCTATAACCTGAGCACAAACCAGCCTTCTTTCATGACTCATACCCCTATAGTTTGACTGAACCAATGGGGGATTTGTAAAAAAACATAATTCTCCAAGGTCCCTCAAGTCACCTCTTCCCTCCATGTGGCCAAAAGGAAATTGGTGTATTCAGATAAATGCATACAGAATCCAAATAAAGGATGGATATAGCTACTGTGACGTAAGTCGATTGGTTTATAAAGTTGTGTTTTGAATTCTCATCTTAAGCAATTCTATTTTTTGCTCTTTTTTTTTTTAAACTGGTCAACATGAAAGGTGCATCTAACGAGAAAAATAGGACACTGCACGCTTAACTTCGTTTATTGCCCATTTTACTCCCATTTTAATAAAATGGGAACTTTTTTTTCCAAGTAAGACATGAAACTTGCAATTAGGTTTACACTCATCGACTACTTTCTGTGATAAGCCTGTTCAACTGCAAGGCAAGTATTTAATCAGCCAATCACATGACAGTAGCTTAATACAATTAGGCATGCCAACATAGTCAAGACGAACCAGGTGAAGTCAAATCAAATATCAGAAGAGGAAGAAAAGTGATCTAACTTGATCTGAGTATTTCAGGACTTGAGACGATCTCTAAGGTTTACAGAGAATTACCCCAAAAAGAGAAAATATCCATTGTGAGGTAGTTTTCTGACTGAAAATGCCCTGTTGATACCAGGCTGCTTCCAGAAGTCATGAAGCTAACACTAACCCCCTGTTACAACCAAGGTATGCCGAAGAGTACCTCTGAATACAGAGCATAGCAAACTTTGAAGTAGATGGACTACAGCAGCAGAAGATGATACCGTGTGCTGCTTCTGTCAGCTAAGAACAGGAAACAGAGTTACAGTTCACACTGATTCACCAGAATTGCACAAAAGAAGATTGAAAAACTTCCCCTGGTTTCACAAGACTCATTTCTGGCATTTTCTTTCATTTTTGGGCATGAACAACATGAAAGCCTGGATCCTTGTATGGCTGTGTCAATGGCTGTGCCATGCCACAAGGCTCAAATCATCTCAAACCGGTGTTTGAACATGACATGTCATGTTATGTGTGAGTATGTGTGACTGTATTTTAAACTGTAAGGTGTACCTAATAAAATGCCAATTGGGTGTAGAAGCCTATTAGAAAAATGTTGATGAAGTGAAAGTGAAGTGAGCAGGCCATGTTTTTTTCTCTACATTCAGATGTGTTTGAAGAAGAGAAGAAAAGAGTCACTTCTGTTTGTCATTAGAAAAAATGCAGGTTAAGCCTTTTTGATTGGTTTCATATTTCAGACTTTAATATTACGTCCATCTTTTATATCTAGTCTATAAAAGATTATCATAAAATTTTTAGACATTTTAATGTTCAGCTAAAGTTGATACCTAAGTAGCCTGACACAAGAGAGCAAGAGTCATTAATCATTGCCGAACTTATTGCCAGATTCCAAACTAGATATTGAAGGCAGGAAATTGCAGTAAGTAAAGGTTTAGTGAAGTGGCGCTTTTCAAATAAGAGATTTTTTTTTTGCCCTCAAGGTTGTCTTTAGACAATACCCCTCACTGCCCGCCTTTCCTCAGTGCAGGAACAGGAGAAGTGAGTGTTTGCAAACTTCAACAAAGGGGGTTACTTTAGCTGGAACATCAGAAACATCCTGTGGTTGATGTGGCTCATGAGCCACTAAGAATGAGCCCTATCAAACCCTACCATTTGCCCCATTGATCCAAACAAATCTGTGAGTTTGCTGGTGAAAGGAAAGGAGGAGGAAAGCCAGTACCGGGCACAGATCGATGGATCTTCAGTGACTCCTCACATGCTTCAATAAATACGAACAAGATGCTCCTCCACTCCACAATAACCCCGCATTCAAAACACATCCCATCTCTTTCCCCTCTCTCGCGGACTGACGTAATCCCTGCTGAGAACATAAAGGAGAATCTATTTATACGATCGAATCCTTTGGTTGCGTTTGATATGAAGGCAGGAGGCGATGGAGTCAACAGTGAAGGAATAAAGGAGAGAGCAGTTTAATGAATCAATTATATGGCCCAAGAAAAGGGGAATTGCTCGGGTTATTAGCTGTACCGGCTGAGCAAAAAAGATTTCCACCATTACCCTTCTGTGAAGAATAGATTTTGGTTTCTTTAATTAAAGCTGTTAACCTCTCACAATCCAATTCCTAATCAGAGAACTTGTATAAATACATTTGGGGAGCATGCAATTAGGCAACAGCTCCTCTGTGTGTTTATAATGAACACAAATATTACCATAAGACACATGTATGCATTTAATATCACTTAGCTGCATATGAATTATACATTTTTAAACAACTCCTGGCTCCCAGAAGTAAATCAAAGGATGTGCTTTCCAAATGGGAGACACTTTTGGCTATCACTAATTTCATCACTCAATATTTAGACTTGCTCAAGAGGAAATCTTTTTTCATTTGTGATATAAGGAGTTTAGTCCAAATGTGCAGTAATGACAATTAGTAAAGTGGGTCACATGGGTTGGTTGTTTTTGTGAACATAAAGAGAATAATTACCCCAATCTAGAGCTCCAATCAGCATTAAATGGAGTTCCAGTTCGTTATTGAGCCTTTGAGGCTGCTTTTAACACCAAATGAAATTCATGCAATGAATTCATGCAATGAATTTCATTTGGTGTGCAATTATTCATTTGTAATAATTACACATAGTCAATCAACACAACACAGCACAAGCCATGAAAGCAAACAACAAGTTGTGATAAATACAGCAACACCCTGCACATGTCCCAACTAATCATCAGATACAGTCACTGACACTGAGCAGAGCGAAGCTGATACACGCACATTTAAACTCACAAATAACAAGATTAGATTTAAGTCAGACTTCGTGAATTTCTTTTATCTTTTATTGCAGCATTTCAAATGCAGTGAACTTTTTTTTTTTTTTTTTTGCTTCAAGTAGTCAAAAGTCATCTTTTTGGAAAATATTTTAAAATCCATCAAGATTGACAATCAGATTTTGTGCAGACCTCAGGAGACTTGGGAACGTTGTACTTGAGTATATATTCAAACTATTACAAAGAGCATAGAAATCCTTTAAAGTTAAGTGATTAATGGAATCGTCAGAAAATCAATTTAATGTCCCCACATTCAAGCTCACAATGTCAAAAAATCAGTTGTACTTCAGATCGTAACAAAGGATCAAGCAACAGGTCAGACAGGAACAAGTCACAACTCTCTCTTCTATTTCATTTGCTAAGTAAAAGGAGGGATGACAGCCAAAAGTGTTCCATATCATAAAGCTGACTGACGGAACAACACCGATCAGAACAGAAGAAAAAAACCCAAAAAACTCACTCCTCATGTGTCCCCATGTGGAAAACTATATGTGCAGTGAAGGGAAAACATGGTCCTGTAAGCTTTTTGCTCCCCGATATCCTTCTGGCCTCTCTAGCTTCTCTATTTTCAGTTTTAACATTTCACATGAACACAGGATAGAAAAGGTAACACTAAGCCAGCACTCACAGTTTTCTACCGAGTGATTAAAAATATGTTACTCAGGTCAGTTGGAGGTCTGTAAAGATGAACTGAGAGAAGACAAACTATCTTTACTGCTATGTGCATTTACCTGTATCTGTGTTCCATAAGAACATCTGCACATCTGTGACTGCAACTTTACCTCCCACCAGTTTTAAATCTTTCTGTTTAGTCTGAAAATGTCAGGGAACGTATTACACTGCTATAAGATGTAATGGATCACCTATTGTACAGAGAAAAGCACACAGGGTTATCAACCAGTTCTGCAGAAGTGGTATAAAAAATGTTCTTCAGGTTTGTGGAAAAAATATAAATCAACTCTCAAAATGAAAAAAGAAAGAAAAGAAAAATAAATGAATATGTATTATAACAGGTAGAATTTTGAGCAGCACCATCTTTATTGATTATTGATTCAGATCATTGGTGCAAATGGAAATTTGGAACCTGACAGAGACTCAACTTTGAGCATCTTAGCAAACAGAAACTGTAGAACCAGGCTTCTGTAAAAGTGCTCCAACCTCAAATCTGCCCAACATCATGAGCGCAATAATACAGGCATTTTTGCAGCAAAGTGCCAAACCCATACCAATTTTCTTCCCTCATTCTTTTCATAAATGCCTAGATTGGATCATGCTCCCCACTGCCAACAAATTAATGTTGCTGGCAGTGGGGGGCATGATACACTTCTTGATACAATGATGCCATTGAAATGCACCTGAAGCAAGATCCTCCACAAAATTATCTTTTTTTTTTTTTTCCTTTTTTGTGTGGCACGTTTGTCATGGTTGGTGTTATTGCTCTTCTTTGTGTTTCTAGTTTGCTCAGCCTTCTCTATCATCATGTGTATTATTAGCTTTCATGTCTATTTTTTCCTTTTGTACTTTGAAGGTTACTTTTTCTGTCTCTTGTATAAAATTTACTTCCTGCTTTTGCACTTTTCCCAGCTTTGTGACTGTCTCCACCATCCTCTTTACAGTCGCCTGTATTTGATTGTTTCCACCTGTGCTTCCTTCCCACATCATCAATCACCCTCTCTGTTTTTGGATTCATGTTTTGTTTTTTGTTTACTTTGCCTTTTTATGTGACCTGTGTTTAGGTTCTCCCTCCAATACATCCTGACAGATGTGACACTAGCTATTTGTCTCATAAGATGACTGTATTTATTCATGTTTCTAAAACATAAGCAAAAAATGCTAAATGAAACACATTTTCAATTGAAAAAAGAAGTATTATGAGATTGGACATAAGATTATGGTAGTCTTAACACTATAAAATTATACAATTGATGCTGGCTAAGATCTGCAAGGTAAATCCCCATATGAACCCCTTTATAATTGCCTCAGAACCTTTATGGAAGTCACCATCTAGAGCAGGGGTCTCAAACTCCAGTCCTTGAAGGCCGGTGTCCTGAAACTTTTCCATGTGTCCCTGTTGCAAAACACCTGAATAAAATTAGTAGGTCATTAGCAAGAGTATAGAACTTGGCTGCATGTTGAAGTAGCAACCCCTAACCCTACTCAAGTAAAGTTAAATAAATGTAAGTGTTTGAAAAAATGTACTTCTAAAAGTACTTTTATTGCACCATGTTCATTCACTCATGAACTGCTGTAACATGAATCAAATCTGTAGAGTCTTGCTAATGACCTACTAATTGTATTCAGGTGTGTTGCAACAGGGACACATGGAAAAGTTTCAGGACACCAGCCCTTGAAGACTGGAGTTTGAGACTCCTGATCTAGAGGAACTTGAGCTTTTGACATACCCAAGAGCACATTAGACTTGTAGTCAAGACCGCCTAAACCAAGACAATACCAAGACCAGAGGGTATCGAGACCAAGACAAGACCAAGACCAAGACAGACCAAGTCAAGACCAAGACAAAGTCGAGACGAGACCGAGCCAAAAAAGTCTTTAAACTGCAGCCAGATGCTGCTTCGTTTATGGGTATCAGGCATATTTATGTGTTTTTAGAGCTGATGCTTTTGTGCATGACACATTATCGAACGTTACGTTGTGTGTCATGGATACTGTTGACTCCAAATCTCCCGACCACTATGTCGATCTGAGACAGCAAGACCGAGACCAAGACAAAGACAAGACCAAGACAAAAGTCCGTCAAAACCAAGACAAGACCAAGACCAGGTAAAAGTGGTCTCGAGACATCCAACTCTAGAGCACATCATCACCCATGACTGCACCTGTTCCATGTCCAGCTCTATTTCTGTATATACCCTTGACCTCCTTTCATGTCGCTCATGCATTGCTTTGATTTGGACTACATTTTTTTTTTAATCTAATTTCATGTCGTCATCAAGCCTTAAAAAAAAAAAAAAAATCATGTCACATTGTTACGGTTTGCTGACACAGTTAAAACATAAATGGAGCAGGAAGTGTGGTTTTCTTAAGAACACAAATTTCCTCTATACACGTAAGATTTATCACGTCAAATTTGCTCAAATGTTTGTATTTCACCTGGAACGCTTATATGAGCAAACTTTGTGGATTTACTAACAGAAAATATTCTTTCAGGACACTTGATAGGATATGAGTTGAACTTACTCTGGTAACCGTTTGGGGTTTGTTTTGCTGGTTTGGAAATCTCCCTCATGAAAAAAATTCAGCTGAACTGACATCGGTTCTCCAAACAAAAAAATAATATATAACATGTGGCAAAAACAAGTGTCTCCTTGGATATTGATTTATGTTGCAAAGTCACATCTGATATTTAGAGAGAGAGAGAGGAAAAAACAAAAGAAAAGCCACAGTGCTGACAGATTTCCATTGTGTGGTTCATTGTTTTTTTGTTTATCTTCAGTTGTAGACAAACAACACAACACTGTGTCCTTGGAAAAGTCAGGCAGAAAAATCCACTTCTGAGTGGCTTTCCCATCCCGGTAGTTGTGATTCAGGAGAGGAGTGAATGCCTCACCTAGACACAGGGCATATTGAAAGGATTTATTTAGGAGTCTCTCTGTTTGTGTGTGTTCCTTGAGCTGAGCTTTTGAGAGATTCTAGCACAGATGAAATGAAAAGTGTATTGACTGGAAGACAAAGGAAGGCCTTTGAAAGGAACTGAAAGGCAGAAAGCCATGGAAAGTCGAGCATATAGCTCCAATATGCAGCCACTGTCACGGCTGAGGGTCCTGGGTTTAGCTTGTAAGATCACCTCCCTCGTGTACCTTAGTGTTTACTTTTTCTGCCTCTTAGTTGTGAGTCTGCATGCTTTCCTTCCTGCCTTTTTAACGACTTCTCTACAGGTCTGCCCGTGACTCTTTGTTGTTTGCCTTTATTCTCTTACTCCTCTGGTTTTCCTTTTTTTCTGTTGGACTTCAGTTGTGATTCACTCTACCTAGACTTTGCTGTCTTCCCTATAAGGAGCAACCTTTCCCTGCCTAAGAGTTTGAAATCCTTTCGTCTTAACAAAAACAGAACACCCACAGAGCAAAAATGTATCTACAAAATCTACAAAATGTAGATAACTACACAGTAAATAATGTGAGTGAAAGCTTGGTAAAATGCTGCTAGGTGCAGTAATCCCTCCAGGTTCGGTGTTGAAGGAAAGTGAATCGTTTTCTCGTGGGACCGTAGGATGCCTTAAATGTTGCACGGCACCATTTCTTGTGTGTTTAGGTTCAGATGATTAAAGGAAAATGCCACACTTGTGTTTTGTAAAGGTCAGACAATGGGGAAGAGGGTATGTGAAGATGGTCCCTACTACAGTATCTCTCAGAACAGCCTGAGAGAAGCCTCCAGGGAGCCATGCTCCAGAACAAAAGCAGCATGTGTGGCATCCTCTGTGTGTGTTTCAGCTTGTGTGTATTGTGTGCTGAGGCCAGTCTGAACAGCAGTGTAAAATAGGCTTGTTTAATGATTAAAAAAAACCAACAAAACCCCCCCAAAAAATATAATAACAAGGACGGCAGGCAACGGCTGTGTGAGAGCATCAGAGCTGAAACAGATGAAATTGAAGACTTCGGTTTATGCATGAATGCCTCCATCACGATGATCGTATTATATTATACCCCCAAACACTCATTCATTTGCTTATCCTCCCTCTCATCTCCCCAGTATATTATTAGCTGCATGAGAACATTATGAGCCCCATACTATCGCTGTGACAAATTCCAGTCATCCCAATTTTTAGGGTTATGAAACTGCAATATAGAAAAATTACAGTTGTATTAAAATTTATTGGCAAATTAAAGTTTCTAATATTCTAACTATGTTTTTACAAAGGTTGCACAAAGAAAGCTGGCGGCTGGAGCACTGCAGCAGTCGAGCAAACTTTCAATAAAGTTTTCTTTTTAGTGAAGTAGATATAAGTTGGTAAAATGCTGAAAAAAAACGTTCTGCCTCAGAGGGTAAACATTTAAAACAAATATTAGAGAATGTTCAAATGTAAGATGCTGTGCACGAACATTTGAGTGAGGCCAAAGTTATTTTGGAGCAGCACTGAGACGCACTCTAAGTGAATCGGAATTTTATTTATAATTTGCATAATTTACAATAAAAATATTCCATATTTATCGTACACCACTCCGCTGCCACCATTTAATTAGGCCTTTCTCTCGAATCAGGCATTTTAGCTGCTGCAGCCCCTGATCACCCGAATGTCTTGTGATTGGTCCGCTTCCATAAGCAGATTAACATCCCCCTGTAACAAACATGGGCTTGAGATTATAAAGGCACCTGAGCTGCCATTTCAGTGAGCGTGGCGAACAGCGCACTGCTTCGTAATACTGCATTCTGGTTCGCTTGGAGTTCACTGGGATTTTTCTCCATCTTGTTGTGTTGTGTTGTGTTGTGTTGTGTTGTTCCTAGGACTGTGGTCTTCTGGACAGAGATCTCAGATGTCATTACCGGAATCTCCTGGAGGCACTCTCCCACTCTCACCATGGAGATGTTACCTTCAACTTCTACATCTTCCCTTACTCCTCTCTCAGCCTTTGGCATTTTTCCAGCATCTTGTTTTCCTTCTACCTGATGTTGCTATCGCTTGGTGTAGGTACATCTGTTACCATGGATTCCTTCTCTGCTTGTCCACTGTTACTATGTCCAGTTGGTTAGCCATCACCAATTTGGACTTCCAGGCCATGCTCAGCACAGATGAACGTTAACATCAGCAATGAAACATTAAGGATTAATGATTCATTCAGTTCTTTATTGTCCAATAAGTGATTTTCTAAATTACTCTTCAAAATTGTTGTTCAAAATTTGTTGTAGTAGACTGGTCAAAGTTGGTCCAGACTATACTGGTCTAAAGGCATAAAATGTGAAGAGTATCTAAGGGCCAACGGGGTTTCCAATTAGCATGAGAAATTGTTGTTTCAAATGAGAAAAATGTTTTTTAAGCTACTATGAATATGTGATGAAGGCAGTAAAAGAATAATACCACTAGATGAAAATTAAGAGCGAATGAAGTCAGATGTCTTTGCATTGATAGCAGAGATGCACACAAGACACTGGTGCCTTGGCACACTGGGGGCAGCAATGCAGGACACCAAGAGATATAAATTTTTATGACACCATTAAAGTTCACATTTTGATGTTATGGGTTGGACACCAAGACTGTAGTTGAGTCCAGTTGGGAGCTTTGTGCTAGCCATTTTTTTTTTCAGATTTGTCTAGTGCTTTCTATTTTCACTTTAAGGAATGAAAAAAAGTAGTTTAATAACGACTTTCGTTTTCATTGTTGTTATGTGACAGGTTGAGAGGGAGACCCTTCACTCTATTTCCATAAATCAAGTGTGTGTAGCACCAACAACAAAACATAATGAGATTTATCTGTGAGGCAAAAGTGGTCATATTAGATGGCCTGAGAATGAGAATGGCATCTTGAACCTTAGAAAAATCGGCTCAGTGAGTCTTTGAAATTACTTCCTTAATTACTTACTTTTGATAAAGCAAAATAATCATCAAAACTCTGTTTTACCCCTTTTCATTTATGGAATATTTGTAGATTTTCTGTATATTGCATTCTAAATATAGGCCTTTTTGTTTTGTGTTGCACAAACAGAGAAAACCAAATAACTGTTATTCTCTAATGGATTCTGAAATAGTAAAATTGGTAACCTTTTTTCAGGAAAATTGTTCAAATTGCACAACCACAAAACTGCAGACACTTTTGAGAGTTTTTCTGAAAAGAACAGATTGCACAAGGTCATATCCAAACAGCAAAGATATTCATAAATATTACTTCTGCATCTATTCCATTTTATAAGGGTCTCACGATAAGATCTAACACATTTTGATAGTAGGCTGAAAAGAAGGCTACTTTGAGTCAGCAGGTTTTGCTCATTGTAGAACACTCTGAAATAGATGTGCCGTATTCATACACTGGGCTATTTTTACCCTGTCCTTTAATCTCCATTCCTTTCTGTGAAGCTCCAGTAGAAACACCTGTGTGCCTGGCTGCAGAGGACACCTTATCACCCACTACTTGTCCTTTTGCTTTTCTCTCCATTTGGGTACCTTTTGATTGCTTGAAATAGCTAGTCTTGTTCCCTTCACATGCTGGCTGTCCTGGTGCTGGACCCTTGCAGGCTGATCCCCCTGGCAGCCACTGACGGCACAGAAACAGCTCAATGCTGCTCCATCCCTCAAGCCCCACACAGTAACATCAGCAGTCACCGCCTCCCCTCTCTCCGTTCTCAAATGCTTTCTCCTGCCTACTCTCCAAAGGTGCCAATTTAGAGGTGTCTGTCTAATTGAGTAGGCAACATTTATCTGTATGTGTGCGTGTGTGTGTGTGTGTGTGTGTGTGTGTGTGTGTGTGTGTGTGTGTGTGTGTGTGTGGCTAAAGTGAGTATGTGTGTGTCTGTGTTTCTCTTAGGAACCTGCTGAAAGCACCTTGAGTCACTTGTTCATTAAAGTATGCTGGATGAGAAAGCCTTTGCAGAGAGCGTGGGTAGTTTTGTCTGGCTTTTGATAAAGCCATGCTCCCTCCCTTTCTCTTTTTTCCTATCCTCCCTGCCTCCTAAAATGACTTCTCTCTTTCTTTCTCTGCTTCTTATTCTGTGTATTTAGCAGAGAGTTATGCAAAGAATTTTGTTTTTTGTCCACTTGAGCAGTGCTTTGCATATCTCTGTGTATTTAATTTGTGCTTGTAAACAGACTGTTGAATTTCTTAATAGCAGTGGAAAGTCGGTGACAGCTTATTAAAGAGCCAAGAAATCACTCTTATTGAAAGTGAGAATGGACTTCATCTGCAGCTGAATAAGGTACATAATGCTGTAGAAGATCTAGTTATCAGTCACACCTCAGCTACGAACACTACAGTAAATTTGCACAATGGATATGGAAGATTTTAATTTAAAAAGTATCTACTGCTTTGGTTAGTACATTTATTTCAACTGTTTCAGTGTATATTGTAAATATCAGGGTCTTTACACTGTGTTCATCTGTATGTAATGGGCACTGCATGAATACCATTCAGTATATTACATATACTGACTTTTGCTACCGATTCAGATCCTTCAATGTACTTCAGAACTCAATGCCATTGTCATGTGGTTGTTTTTTCTCTTAGAAATCACATAAATATGCAACAACTGAGCAGTAAGCAGTCATAAACAAAAGATATTAGCCATGCCTTGCCAGTAAACTGTTGATTTCTTATTTTAAGCTGTCACAAATTAGTTCACCTTGAGGTATTTAGTTATATAAATAAAAATCCTGTACACTACAGGAAACAGGAGGCTGTGTTTCAAACACTAGTCACCATTTTCATTTTCTTCCTAATATATATCCCTCCTAAGCTTTCAAGAAGGGATGGCTTCCTGTTACCTCTCAAGTCACCCCCATTCACTCGCCAGTGCCAACCTACACAATAGTTACCCTTCTCATCCATTTAAGCCATTGCAGGCTCTGAACGTCTGTAGTTTGATAACATTCACAAATGATAGGCTACCACTTTCAACTTACATTTTTTAAAAGAAAAGGTTCACTCACAGAGTTACTAGAGTCCAACAAACCAAAGATGTTGCACTCAGCATCTTAAGCTACCTGTCATTTTGTTACATTTTGCAAAGAAAATGATAGAATAGGTCTAACAATTTGTTTAAAATGTAACCTAACCTAAACATAAATGAAAATACAGTATATAAGGTTAAAACAGATTCGCTTGAAAGTCAATGCCAAATTTGGTATTTATTCTTGTATTCTTGTAATTCCTCTTCTTCTTGATAGCCACCCCACTTCTGATGAGGCTTTGGTAACAGTAGAAAGATCTGAAGAAACTGTCATTTGATATTTTTCATACATTCAACTAAAGAAACATGAAAACATTGTGTCTTTCCAACAGGCTGCTAATAACAAATTCTTTGCACTCATTCATCCTTTTTAGGTACCCTTTTCATGCTTAAGGGGCTCATAGGCCCAGGTTAAATGGCTTAACAAACAAAATTTCTCTGAAAATGGTCAGGTACAAGGACTGGACTGAAAATGAGTAAAAGAGCAGCCAATGTCCAAATTGACACTTTGAAATATCTTCAGAAAGCCTGGAGAATTTTTACTTAAAACACTTATTTAAAAAACTAGGAAAGTTTGGATTCTTGGAAGCAAAACATAAAGAAATCAAAGACGGCAAAAAAAAAAACAAACAAACCCAGACCCAACTGTAAATACAGTCCCGATCAAAAGTTTAAGACCACTTGAAAATGGCAAAAAAAAAATCATCTTTTTCATGGTTGGATCTTAACAAAGTTCCAAGTAAAGCTTAAACATGCAACAAGAAGAAATGGGAGTGAGACAAAACCCATAAACATCAGACGGCATCTGAGATTGAAGCGTTTCAAAAACAAAAAACATCTTCCAAAGCCTCGTCTCCTTGAATGCCACAGAACTGACCATTTGGACTTGGCAATACTGGGCTTTTCAACAGGACAACGCTACAGTACACAATGCTCGCAGGACAAGGGCTTTCTTCCAGGAGAATAACATCACTTGTTTGGACTATCCTGCGTGTTCCCCTGATCTAAATCCAATTGTGAACCTTTGGGCATGGATGGCAAGGGAAGTATACAAAAATGGACAACAGTTCCAAACAGCAGATGCCCTTCATGTGGCCATCTTCACCACTTGGAGAAATGTTCCCACTCACCTCATGGAAACGCTTGCATCAAGCATGCGGCAACGAATCTTTGAAGTGCTCAAGATTAACGGTGGAGCTACTCATTACTGAGTTCATGTTTGGAACATTGATTTCTGTTTTGGGGGGGTCACGGGTTTTTTTTGTAGGTGTGGTCCTAAACTTTTGATCAAAAAAAAATTCACTCCCATTTCTTCTTGTTGCATGTTTAAGCTCTACTTGGAACCTTTTCAGATCCAACCATGCAAAATATGATTTTTTGCCATTTTTCAAGTATCTTAAATTTTTGATTGGGACTGTATGTAGCATGTACATTCTATTTTGCAACAGAATATTTTCCAAAATTAAACTGTTGTGTCATTTTTCAACAGCATCACTATGTCAAACCTTAATGTAGCCCAATTCTGGCAAATGAATCACAGCATATTTGTCTCATTACTAAAACTACGATATGTTTTCAGAGATACGAAAAAATATAATAAGCAACTGATCTTATTACAGCAATTGCTTTTGTTCAGTGGGAGAATTACATTTTGTTTTCAAAAATGAAATGACTAATAGCTTGTAGGTGAGACCTGTGAAAAACTCCCTTAAGTTTACACAGGAGTAAAAAAAATAATTTAACTGAAGTTGATGCTGAGCTGCGATCAAAATAAACAGCATTAGTGAAGGTTGCTTATATATTTATATGCAGCATTGCACATAAGAGGTTTTAACGTTCAGAGAAGGAAGCAGAACAGAAATCTGATAATATAGTACGGCAATATGGTATTATGGTATATGGCAGAGACATGGACTTATAAATAAAGTTTTCAATGTGTGTCCTTCAGTGGTTTTTTAAGGGTTTTTTTGAGTAAGCTTCAAATATTCAGTTTTCTGTTTTGAAACCCTTACATCCATATACCTCACTGATGTAAGGGTCCGTTATGTCAATATTTCTCCATAGTAAAGGGGGAGGATGGGGCAGGCTATCGGGAAGGGCCATTATATTCTTTCGCAACCATGGCATCATATAAAAACCTTGAAGGTTATCTTTGCTGCAGCAGCAGTTACCATCACCACTGAAAGCATGCTCTCAGGCTGTTTGCATCTAATACTCAAAAACCTGCTTAAACATGGATAGAAAGAAAAACATGATCAGTGCTGCAGAGAAAGTGCACCAAAACAAAGAAAACTGCTTTCTTTTTCTTTTTTCCTGACCTTGCAAAGTGTGCTGAAATAATGGATTTATTGATGTAATCTGCAAGTGATGATGAGGAAAGTGGTGAATAGCGAAATAAACATCAGAAGGAGAGAGCAGGTTCTTTTTTATGCTTAGCTATTATGTGCTATCTAGGAACAGAATGTTTTAACCTTGGAATTGTAGTGGGGTAATAAGCAGGTCTGGCCATTTTCAACAGTTAACTACATTCAGTGCAACATAATTTGTCAAACTTTATTTAAAACTTTGACAGTAAATGGCTTTTTTTTTGTTGTGTTTTTCACATTATAGTCTAAAATCTGCTCTAAAACTGATTGCTGAAATGTTTATGTAAGTCTGCACCTAAACAGAAAGCGATAGCTTTGAAATCTAATTGTTGTTTTTTGTACATACACTAGAAAGTTCATGAGTACTTTCTCTTACTCCTGATACACCATGATACTAGATCAGCATTTACTTTTTTGCTATGAAGTAATCCCCATAAAAAACAAACATACAAAAGTGCAATAAAAAAACATATATAACTTTAATGTCTTGCCCCAAAATACTAGCAAAGGTTTCACAAGCAGGTAAACCTATATGACATTCTCATCATCAACAAAACACAACAAATATATTTTAAAAACCCTTTAAAAGAGTTTTTGCTCTCTTAAAGGGAACCCCGGCTATTAAGACATGTTTGCGCCAAAATATGTACTGTGCTTTCAATAACACATATGTGGTATTAAAATACACCAAATGTTTTCCTTTTAATCACATTTTCTATAAAACCGATTTACCAGTAGGTCGCCATTATTATTTACTTCTCAATGCACTCTGGGTAGTGACGTCATACAGTTGCACCGCATCCAGTTCAGTTAGCAGCGCACTGGAAATGGCTTCTGTTCAACCTTTCCAGTGTGAACCAGAGCAAACCGAAAGAGAGAATGAAAATAGTCAACCAGCACTTAGTTTAGATGAAGATGAAAACAATCCGTCACACGAGGACGAGAGAGTGAGGGAAAACTACTGGTGTCTATGCGGCTACTGCTTGCCAATGGCAACGGCGACTGAGAGCATTTGTTGTAAAGCACCAAAACCGTATGTCTTAATCCAGATGTTCTTTGGGCAGCCCTTGTTAGCCTCCATGACCGGTATCCAGTCTTTAAGTGATAACATCATGAATTCTGCTTCTGGGCCCAAAGTAGTCTGCATTTAATAAGACTGTTGTGTTTTTAACATGTTTTAATGCTTTGTATCTTGTTCGATTTAATCTCAACAGTCCCCTAAAAACAGTCAGTGATCACTGTCGGCTTCTCACGGTTTGTACGTCACTGCTGTTTACTTTCCTGTCGTCATTTATGTTGGAAGTGATAGCAGAGCTGTACGTTTTAATTTGATAATAAATCTCTCAGTCAGAACATGGTATATCATATTTAGATGGAAGCTAGCGAGCTAACTCCCTGCTAACTTCTAACACAGTTAAATGTCATAAATTAAGTTTTCATGGATGCCTGGATGTTAAACTTAATTGTTACACCTGGCAGAGCAGCCACACTGATCATTTTATTACAGATGAACAAATTTAGACAGTTTTTCAACTCTCAGTAATGCTGCAGTGATCATTTGACTTTTGCAGCGGAGTTTGGGCTCAGACGTGGCTAATAACGTCAGACTCAAAGACCGGACAGTGCTGGTCTAACAAGTCGTAACCAGGTCACTAATAGGCAAGTTAATTAATACGGTTGCTACACTTTAAAAAACAAAACAGGTTAGCTCAACGAAAGCACCTATACTACCGACATCCAATACACATCATCGTCCCAGAATGCATTGTGTGCGAAAAAACATGGCTGCTCCCACGGCTCCAAAATAGTTTCAAACAACAAAGATTTAATGAATAACAAAAAAATTGTGGTTATTCTCAAGTATGTTTTTATGTAGTGGAGATAATTTGTAACATATTTAGAGTAACTTGTCATAATAGTCAGGGTTCCCTTTAAAAATCTGATTCACATTCACCAAGCTACACTGTAAAGGCTATACATACAAACAGTGAACACAATCCATTTATTGTACAAGGCCTCTGTGGGTAGAACGAATCACCTCAGTGAGCTGACAGAGGTCCTGACTAACAAACTAACAAGTGTGAAACCACGATGGCTGGTTTGTTGTCTGTCCACCTTGCAGAATGAAGTAAAAAGCTTTTAAACAACAGTAATGGAAAAGTCAAAAGTGAAATACCTAAAGTCAGTGTATTCTAAAACAGGCTCATAAGTACTCCAATGTACAGAAGGACTCTTTGATCACCCACACAGTGGCTGACTTCCATCAGTTTGAATTTGGTGTTTCAATACCACAAGAAACAATCTCAGGTCTTAAAAGATTAAGAAAGTTTATCATAGCAATACCAAACTCCTTTATTTTGCATAGCCACCATAGAAACTGTTACATATAAAATCCCATTTTCTATGATAAAAAGTTTAATTTTATTCCAAAAACTCTTACAGCAACACCAAATCTATTTTATCTAATCCTACTGATCCTAACTAGCACAACCTGATGTGTTTTTTTATATTGCTATTTTATCAGTTACTTATTATAATCCCATCGTAAACTTCCATCCCACTGTCTCAAAAATGGCTACAAAACATTTTAAAAATGCTATTTCTTGACTTTGTGTTGCCAGTTAAATTTTTCCCCATAATTGTTAAATCTGTCCTTTCTAAAAAAATAAACATAGACCCCTTCAGACCGTTGGGAATCTCACATATATAATCAGTATATTCAGAGGCATCTTTGAATACACAGATAATCACGAATCGGAGCAGATGTATCATCTCCTTTGAGAACCTCCTGTTGGCTGTGTGATGCCAAGAAGTGACGTGTTTCCCTTGTGCAGTCTGGCTCTTGAGGTAATTTGAATAATAATGACCGTAGGCTGAAAGCTTGGCACATACAGTAGGACTCCAAATTCAGCACATGGTTATGTACTATTTGCCACATGCCAAAGAAGGAGGTATTGCTCATCTCTGGATCTAACCATGATTCTAGTCTCAGATAACCTACATCTTCCACCTACACACACACCATCCTTCCCCCTCAGAGGTTTCCCACCCACTTTCCCCAAACCAGCCATCACACTGTGAGGCTGAGAGGGAGCAGGTTTACAGCCGTTGGTGGAGAGATAAAGCCCGCTGTTACCTGTAATTCCACACCGGCTGTTCCTGCACCACATTCTGGTCAAAACAACATGCTCAACGGCTAAGAGGGACTCGGATTAACGCCAGACTGAGAGCCACAAATAGTAAAACAGTCAATATAGTTGAGTGCTGAAACGTCTTTTCTTGCCGTACTTCTGCTGTCAAGCACGGAAGTGCATCTGTAATTGCATTCAATTCTCATCAATGTGTGGAGGGAATTTCTTCAAATTTGGCCAACCACTTACTTTGGCTCAATGATGAAATTATTCGATTTTTAAGGCCACAAGTGAAGATCTCTGTGATCTCACTCATAAGCTATCTGAGGATCACCTTTGATGAATGTCTTCAAATTTGGAATGAATATGTCTTTGGAATCAAGGATGAGCTGATTTAGTGTTCAAAGGTGAAAGTCGCCCATGATTTCACAAATATTTTTTGCCCATAATTCAAGAAGTCACATAATTATGATTAAAATTGGATACAAACAATCAGTATGGTAACATGTCCAGACTTTCTTGGTTTTATAGTCAGATGTGACAATATTTAAAGAAAAGTGGACTTAGATATTAGCTAACACTAGCAAGTGTGGTAAACAAAGATGCATCTGTTGACTATATAGGTGCCTGCTAATTAGTGCTATATAAGGCTCCAGTCACACAGGCATAGAGACCAGTCTGTGACACCCTAGCAAAGACAGGCTACTGGGAAAGAATGTGTATTCCCTAACTGCTCGTTGTAGCTACAGGTAAAATCAGTCACAAAGGGTGTTTTGCACCAAAACGCTCTTTGTGATTGCTTTGGTTGCTAGCTGATGGCTAGCTAATTCTTGCACTCGCCTACAGTTTGTATAAAAGATGCAAACTTGTCTGAAAACACTCGTCAACTATTCACTGAAGGTTTGTGAAATCCAAGAAAGTGTGATGCAAACCGGAAATGAAGAATGCTTCCAGTCTCCAGCAACCTGACGTTGGCAGGCATTTCATGAAACTGCCCAAAAAGTCTTCTTGAACACCCAATTAATATAGTTAATGATGCACTAAGCAATATTATTTGTCAGGTAATTGCAAAAAATAACAACAAAAAAGAATTGCAGACCCCCCCCCCCCCCCCCCCCCCACACACACACACACACACACACACACACACACACACACACACACACGAACAAATTAAGCATAATTTTAAGATATAACTAAAAAAAAGTTTTGATGAAGCAAAAAATCGGAAAAAGAAATTATAAAAAATTTTTTGGCCTAAGACTGTAAACATGTTTACTTCTGCTGCATTTATTTCAGTTTAATTATATCTTGTATTCTTATTTCTTTATTATAGTACCAGTTCACAACAACAACACTCACCTCAAGGTGTTTCACTTAGTAAGGTAAAGTCAGATTTTTTTGAAAACTTCCACATTGATTTAATTTTAATTACTTTTTTATGCGACTGTGGGTATATTATGCACGTTTTATTCGATTTGATATAGGTCCAGTATAGACAGATAGTTATATAAACTTCAAACTGACTACCGGAGACGTACAGCCGTCTAATTTCATGTTTTCTGTGGCTGTGGCTACAATGTAGCTTGCCATCACCAGTGTGTGAATGTGTGTGTGAATGGGTGGATGACTGGTTGTGTAAAGCGCTTTGGGGTCCTTAGGGACTAGAAAAGCGCTATACAAATACAGGCCATTTATCATTTACCATTTTCTTTTGCTGATGCTTCTCTTTCACTTAGAACTTATTCCATTTTTATCAAACAAGCCAGAAACCTAAAATCTGATTGGATTGTTTTCAAACATCCAGGAAAATTTACCTCAACAGGTGAGAGCTGTTGAGAGCATTAAATCAACGCTTTTCACGAGTTGAAGCGGATGAAGGGGGAAATCAAATTTATTTATATGAAAATGTCACAGATTATTACGTCATAGCTGCACTGCACGCAGTTCTGTTTGTTTCATTTAGTGAGTTTGACACTTAACATTGGTACAAATTTGCATATCCCCAGGAGTAAGGCTGAGTTGTGTAAATATGTTTTGGTGACAGTGTTCACTGTTTTACCTTCTAGTAATTCAGATTACTTTGTTGCTTTTGAGTTAAGATAGGTATGAAATATAAATATGCAGCCTTACTATAATAAATAACCAATTTAATAGCATTGCAATAGAGATAATAGTATATTAGCATATGTCATGTTCACTGAAAAAAACTCACAAGTTAGATATTACTGCCAATCTGTAAAATCTTCTATAATGTGATGCTACCAACTGTCCTTGTAACAGAGTACAACAGAGCGTCAGATCAGCTGTTAGAAAGAAAAAAATGAGTGCCAAGAGCACTGGATATGTACTGTTGTCTGCACGCAGAACATAACATAATGTGCATTATTTGGTGGCTATGTTTATCCAAAACATATTGCAGCACAGTGCTGGCGAGATTTTGGCAAACAGGCTGATTAAACAAGTTTTTGAATCAGTTTTGTTGAGTGTGCGTCACAGGATGCAGGAGAAGGTTATCTTCTGTTGCCGCTAGCTGTGTTATTAGTTGTGGCAAAGTCCAAGACAGAATAATCTACTTTTACACTATTGATTTAATTTGGCATTTTCTATTTTATTTTCTGGATGGCATTACTTTTTGTTGTGAGTAAGTTAGGGGTGAAGATGTGAGCAAAACTGTCAAGGGATTCATTATTGCTCCCCTCTTTACTACTCTTGCATTTTTGCAGCTCTCATCTTGCCTCTGGAGGGAAGCTGTGGTGACAATGGTGCAACATTAGCTTGAAAGTCATTTTAAAGTGTGCTGTCACTGAGACTTGCTCAAGATGAAGAAGTTTTGACTGTCTGACATCGATGCGAGACAATAACAGGGAAAGTGTGGGTGGATTGTGTTTATTCACTTTAGCAAAACAAATTGTGGTGGACAGCTCTGACAGCTCTTCCCACCATTTTTAGAATATGTACTGTTGCGTTTACAATCTTAGTGTCACACTTCTGCCATAGACATGAGAGAATATATACAGTCTGTGCTATATATATATATATATATATATAAAGCAGGAAGAAGGAACACGAGAAGCTAGAAAAGTACCAAGGGCTCAGAGAAGAGCTCGAGAAGATATGGAGGGTGAAGTTAACAGTGGTCCCAGTGGTAATCGGAGCACTAGGTGTAGCGATTCCCAAGCTAGGTGAGTGGCTCCAGCAGATCCCGGGAACAACATCGGAGATCTCTGTCCAGAAGAGCGGAGTCCTAGGAACAGCTAAGATACTGCGCAGGACCCTCAAGCTCCCAGGCCTCTGGTAGAGGGCCCGAGCTTGAAGGATAGACCGCCCGCAGTTGAAATGGTACTCTCATTGAGCCCACATAGTGTGAATCAGCAGCGTTTTATGTGTATTCCTTCTGCCTTCTTGAAATAGATATTAAAAGTGCAGGTGAACAACAAAGATACAGTATGGTTTCTTTGTTTCCCTGAAGCCCCGATGATTCCCTTTCTGTGTGGCAATGGAACAAAGCCTGACTGCAGATTACGAAAGCCTCACAAAGGCAAACTGTTGTAAATTTCCCCCCAGGCTGAGTCTCACCTCTGATCACACAGCAGCAGCGGGCCAGGAATAGTTGCAGTCCAACATCTACGAGATGCACGTCACACATCCACAACCAGTCAAACCCCCACAAGTGGTGCATAAAAAAATAGCCTATTGATTTTTAAAATAACAGTAATAGTCGGTCTCTACAGCCCTTTACGTCGCAGCATTACTTCAATATCTGTCCAATTTCAGGGATGACTGCAAGCAAGTAAGTTTAGGTCTTTTAGCCACTAACCTGTATGCTTTAGCAGAAGCCAATCAGTTGTTATTTTCAACCACTTTCTTCCAAGGACAATCTATCAGTGACACTTTGATTTTTTGGACCACACGTACCCCATACAATGGAGATTTCACTGTTAATTACCGCACATGCATGCAAACAGCCTGCCTGATCTCATCTCAAGTTTAGAATATTTGCTTGATTAATATTCAGTAACAGGTTGCTCCCAGTAGATCGACTTGCAGAGAGATGGGATTTTAAGGCGCAGCGTTGAATAACGGTGTTCCTCTGCTGCTTTGGTGGGGGATTTGCTTCTCCCTGCAGTGTGTGTTCTTAATGTTTGTTTGTTTTTTTATTTTTTAAAAATTTTCCTTACTCAAATACCCCTTGTGGCTGGACCGAAGCTGAAAGATGGACAGTTGGAGTTGAGATAAACTTTGACTCAACTTTACTCTCTAGTTTATATGGGATTCAAATGTGTTGAAAAAGTAATGAACAACTGCGTTAAACTGTGATTTAAATGTCTAAATGCCTCGCTTACTCTAATGAGTACCTCTGCAACAGAGATAAGATTTCACTACAATCTAATTGCAAAATATATTATGTAAGATTTGATCTCATAGAGTTAGAAAAATATAATTGTTTGCAATGCAGCACACCTGTAAAAAGACCTTGCAAAATTACACTTCCGTCTTAAAGGCTCAAGCATCAATCAGGGGTCACTTCTCTAGGCTATTAAAATTTTTAGCATATTCCCGCTGTTATCTTTATCTCTTTCACGCCTCCCTTCAGATCACTAAATCTTTACTCCATTTCTCTCCGAACAGTAGGTGGGCGTTTGAATTACGATTTTTAGAGCTAAATGATGATCGTAATTTCGGAGTTCTCCGCATGATGAGAAGAACATAACTAATTTCAGATGGTTCAGCCACAGAAAATAATCATGCATATTCAGTAAAGTCTATTTTCCTTCTTAATGCACAGGAGGAAAAAAAAACTGGAGAGTCTACTGTGATGGTGATACTGGTCTCTTTTGATTTAACTGTCAGTAGAGGGCTCTCATGATCTATCTATAATGGGTCTGACCTCTCTTGCAGTAACTGTATTTAATGACACCCACTATCAATGCCCTTTCATGGCAATACTGAACAGCGCTTTTCTTCTCCAGCTCACTCTGTTTTTCTGACTCAAACAATGGTGAGGATGGCCTTATCATTTACCTTAACTCACCATCAGACAGTATGTGCATCTTTGTTTCCTGCTGCTCGATGTTCCATTGATTTCCTCACTGTGCTTCTGGACTAAATTATATCCACGGCTCTGTCTCTTTACTTTGACCTCCATGTGAAGGTGTTTAAAAGCCTTTTTTGTGTGTGTACAGTACTTCTCATATTGAGTGGATGACCTCATCAACTACACACTGGCCTCTTCTGGGTAAAATAAGTTATTGCCTGAAGAAAAGCAAGGGAAGGGTAGAGATGCTTTTTGAGGGAGATAGGATCATTTTTTTGTAGATGGAAGATGTCAGCCGTATTAGGGGTTCATTTAAGAATATCCTCCACGTTGATGGGTAGTTTTGGAGCGTGCAGCGGCACAGAAACAAGAAAACAGATCTTCTTCGCTGCTCTTTGTGAACCCGTGTGTCTTCTCATCTCCCCATAACACTCTTATGGCAGGCTTTGAATTACCTGCCCTCATCCCTGCCTAAATTGTTCAAATATGTTAGAAGTTGATCAAACAGAAAGGTTTGCAGCGCACAGCCGACAGAGCTTCCCCTGTGGGCTGTTGGGGATCAGACATGAAAACAGGAAAAGAACAAAGGCTTGTCGGGACAGTTAAAAGATGTCTGGACCACAGCAGCCCATCAAAATTTATTCAGTGAAACAAGCATGAAATACCCACCATCTGCAAGAAGCTCTCAAACATGTCAAACTCCCCTCCGGTCTTTGAGAAAATGTGCTGTCAAAGCAAGGAGATTCTTACATATGAAAACTTTACCTAATCTTTGTTTTCTCACTGGCGTAAATAAATAAATACTCCCTGCAAGTCATGTTTATATCAATGAGTACATCACAAACATTTAGTTATGACAATAATCTTAAAATTATCTCTGTATTGTTTGTGTATAATGGACATAAATGTCTGAAACAGGGAAAGACTATACAAACATTTTCTCACATAGAAACCAGGATTATAAAGACTGTTTTGATTCACACCGTCTCTTTCAAAGTAACCAGAAAGTTGGGGACAAGCAGGTGAACATAACTAAGTATTTAGTTTATGTGTGTAAGACTGACAGAAGATATGTCACCCATTGGTTTTTGAAGTCTCAGCAGAAGCATTATAGCAACTACCAACTTAGGACCAAGAAATTACTGTATTTGGACATAAGTGTGAGTTATCAAGCTGCAGCTATACAGAGATAACAATATCTGCTAATTAATCTTAAATAACAGTAACTTTTATAGTATCAACCTGTAAACATGTTTATTTCTGCTGGCATTTTATTGCAAGCCTTTGGGGATGAACTCGATTTTGTGCAAGCTCAAGTGAACATTCAAGGAACTGTAGTAGT